>NC_092872.1:269322087-269625420 GCF_028372415.1 Notamacropus eugenii
GGTCCCATGCCCTATCCTCTGAACCACCTAGCTACCTAAAAACACTTGTTAAAAAACCAAATAAAGAGGTTCATGAACCCCAGGTTAAGAACACCATGCCGTATAGCTATCCAGTACCTTCTTATATTATTAACTTCCTAACCCCATTATTTTGTGGACTGAGGTCCAGAAAAGTTGTGACTTGTTTTTGAGGCAGTTGGGGTTAAGTGACTTGCCCAGGGTCACATAGCTAGTAAGTGTTCATTGATTTTCCTGTGATCACACACTTAGCTAGACTTAGAATCAGAATCACATTTAGATTTACCAATTACTTTTACTAGACTCTAAACGAAGATAAAGATTTCTCAAAGGATGTTAGGCTAACCTGAAGGACCCTGATGTTTAGTTTATGTGAAAGATAATTATGGCCTTTTCCCCAATAGTCTGCTTGGTTCATTGATGCTGGGAACTTCTAAGGATGACATTTCGAGTTCATCCCATTGTCTGTGATACTGTCCAAAGTCCACTTTATAGAGTCTTACCTGAAACACTTGACATGGGACCATTAGTTGTATCAACCTCATGTGTTTTATTCATATCTTCCCTAAGTTATGAATTCACTACTTTGCTAAGACTTTGTTATGAACCTGACACTTTTCTTTAGGAAATTGGACAAAATAAATTCTTTCAAGATTATAAAACTTTAGTGAGGCAGAAATGATAGGAATTGGTATAATAAGTACTTATAAGGTCTCAGCATCAGTAATATAATAGAGTAATAATAGTAATTCTGTATTTAATCACCATACTCCATAAAGCCAATTCAGAGATTCATAGTTTTGTAGCTGAAAGGGATCTTACACGTAATCTAGCCAAACCTCCCTCCCTTTGTGTTACAGATCAGAAAACTGAGAACCAGAAGAGAGGGGGATTTTTCTGATACCACATAAGTAGCAGTAAAGAGCAGAGTCAAGATTTGAACCCAATCCAATCAACTTTAGTGGATGCAGACTATAGGCAAGGCCATTGGCTGGGTTTGTGCTCCAGAAAAAAAGGCAAAATAGACAACAGGCCTTGTCCTCCAAGAGCTTGTGCTCTGTTTGGGAAACATAGAGAGAAGTAAATATGAGTTAAGTCAGGAAAGGAAACACATTTGACTGTTAGAGAGAATCACTGAAGATTTTCTGTCGCGGGTGGTATCCAACCCAAGCCTTGAAGGCTGCCAAAGGCAGGGGTGAGATGTGAATGGGTTTGAGGCATGGGAAAATGTCCTGTGCAAATATAGAGGTGTAGATGGTGGACCTCATTTTGAGAAGAGCAAATAGGGCAGCTGGGTTGGAACACAGAGTGTATAAAAGGGAGTAATGTCAGATCAGCATGGAAGGGTAGGCAGGAACAGTTTGTCAAGGAGAGAGGGAGAGGAAGAAAAGAAGGAAAGGGAGAGAGAAAGAGAGAGAGAAGGACAGAGAGGGAAAAAGTGAGGGTGGTAGCAAGAGAGGAGAGAGAGAAAGAGGAGGAGGAAAGGGAAAGAGAGAAGGGAGGAGAGGAGGAAGAGAGAGAAGGGGGAGGGCAGGAGATGGGGAGAGAAGAGGAAAGAGGAAAGGGGAGTGGTGGGGAAGGGAGACAGAGAGAGAGAGAGAGAGAGAGAGAGAGAGAGAGAGAGAGAGAGAGAGAGAGAGAGAGAGAGAGAGAGAGAGAGAGAGAGCGCAATCTAACCCAATCCATCCCCAGCTTTGCTCCTTTACTATCTATGTGACCTGTACCAGGAAGGGACTGGGCTACACCATCTCTAAGGCCCTTTCCACAGCTGGGTCCTACACAGAAGTCCACCTTCTTTGCTGAGTTCTCCTCCACAGCCCAGCTCCCCAGAGAACTTCCCAGAGTCAATTCTTGAGTCAGGTTAAAATGTTAACCTCATTTTCTCAGTCAGACCACAAGTCTTCATCAAACGGTAACCATGTACTACGCTCTGTGCTAAGCACAGAAAATACAAAGACAAAAGTGAAAAAACCCTTGCTCTCCAGGACCTTGTGATCTATTCAGGGAAGATAGAATTTTTATGTTCTGTTTATCAGTGGAGACATGCTGTTTGGCCAGTCTGTTAGTCAATCAACAAGCAAATGTGCCACATTCTGCGATCCAGCACATAGTAGGCACTTAACAAATGTTGCCTGACTAGAGAGCCATCTTGCTCACCATAGTTATACCATTCTGAATGAAAGGTCATCTCTGGGCACCTGAGAGATGCCAGATGGTTGACCTCTCTTGACTGAAAGCTCTGATTTCATGACACCCTGTACCTGAAGCTTTTTTGAATCCCTCCAGCTGTTGTGCCTCCCTCCACTCTGAAATGACTTTGTATTTCATTTGCACGGGTTTTGGAAACTCATCCCATGACAGACACCAGCTCTGTAGCCCCAAATGGTCTAGTGAGTGCTTTTGATACCCTGGCTCATGCAGTTGTGTGTACTCTCCTCTGGGCTGCTTCTTTTCCCCATTAGGATAGAAGCTCTTTGAGGGTTTCTTTTTTATCTGTGTCCCCTATGTCCAGCACAGTTTTTGGCACTTGGTAAGTGACTGATTAACAAGAAAAGAAGCAGCTGCCATCCCCTGAGTGCCAGGGCTGCCTTCAAGAATGTCAGGAAGCTGGGCATGTCACCTGCAAGCCGTGGGCTCCCCGGCTCTGTTTTGAATGGTGTACAGCCCTAGGTGTATCAACAGCCGGGGTCAGTTAATAACAACACGCTGTCAGGCAAAAGACGTCATCTCATTCATTGCTATGCAGCTGGGTGCCTTCCTCACCTGGTAGACACGGCGATTAGTTAACCTAGCCTGTGCTCGTAGCTGAGGCCAGGAGTCCAGTTAGGTCTAGAGAAGGATCAGTACTTCTGTGAAAAGCCCAGGTAGCATGCAGAGGTCCTGACTAACATTCTTTTAAAAACCAACCAAAATACCTCTTTCTCTCTCTCTCTCTCTCTCTCTCTCTCTCTCTCTCTCTCTCTCTCTCTCTCTCTCTCTCTCTCTCTCTCTCTCTCTCTCCCCCTCTCTCTTTTTCTCTCCCTTTCTCTCCTTCCTCCTTCCCTTCTTTCTCATCTTTCTTTCCTCCTCCTCCTCCTCCTCCTCCTCCTCCTCCTCCTCCTCCTTCTTCTTCTTTCCCTTTCTTCTCTCTCTTTAACATTAACTACCTTTCTGAATGTTTTCTTTCACTACCCCTTCCTCAAAAACCATTCTTTATACAAAAAGTAAAAATTGTGGGCAAAGGGGAAGAGTTCAGCAAAATTAACCAACATTGAAAAAGTCTGATTTTATAGGTTGTTCCCCCCACCCATAGTCCCTCACCTCTGTAAATAAGTATATGTGTGGAGGGGAGAGAGTGGCCCTCTCTTACCTTCTCTTTGATGTCACATTTGGTTAATAATAATAATGATAATGTAATAACGATGATATTGTTTACACATATCACCTTAATGTTTGCTAAGTGCTTAACAAATGTTATCTCACCCAGCAACTCCCCAGCGAATCAGGTGCTACTATTATTCCCACTTTACAGATGTGGAGACTAAAGCTAACTAAGGGAAATTGGTTACTTACCCAGGGTCACACAGCTAGCAAGTCTCTGATTCAGGATTCAAACTCAAGTCTTCCCAATAATTCCACGCTCTATCCATCTAGCTATCCCATTATAATTGGTCATTATAATTTTGCAGCATTCAGTGGAATCACAAGGAGTCAGACACAGCTGAACAACAAAAGCAACTATTACTATGCTAAACCCTGGAGATAAAAAAAAATGATCCACATGAAATAATCCCTGCCTTCAGGGAACTTACATTCTTTTGGGAAACTTGGAGAGCTTTATATAGAATGAATACAGATTAGGTAGAAGGTGTGATCCTTGCTTTTGAGGAACTAACAGAAATAAGAAGAAAGGAGGTCAGGCTGGGCCAAAGAAGAAGCAGCCCCATTAAGAGCAAGAGCTAGGGGAGACCTTGGAGGGTCCCCCAAAGTAAAAGGAACCAGAGACAACCTTCAGTGTTTTGGGGAGATGTTCTGTAAAAGATTATGGAAAGTCCCAGAAAGAAGTCTTGGATGGGCTACAATGGACACTGGTGACTGATGGAGGGAGGACCCACACTGAGGAAGGCTTGATGAGCTTCGGTAGTGGTTCATTGTTACCATAATCTATATGTGGTATGGTGGATAGGGCTGGCCTCCAAGCTGAGAAGACCTGAGTTCAAATCCCCCCTCTGACACATTCTGGCTGTGTGACCTACAACCACTTCACCTCTAACATTCACCCCTCCTTAGGCAAATGTTTGGGACTGTAAGTTGGGGAAAACCAACTAATATTGGTAGAGGTAGTTTCCTCACCTGGGAGTTCCTCATACCAATGAATCACAATCCTAGTCCTTCTCCTTATTTTCATCATTGTTTTTTATTAACTATATAAAAGTGTAGGATAGATGTAGTGCCTTTTATTTATAGATATGTGTCCCCCAGTAGACGGTGAATTTTTTGAGAGCAGAGGCTGTTCTCACTTTTTGTAATTGTACTATCTCCAGCACTCAGATACTTGTGGATGTGTCAGTTGACTGATCAATGTAGACCTGAAGCTCTGATGACATTGTTTTAGGGAGCTCCTTCTCTACATGCAAAGATCAGTACCTAAGAGCTGCCTGGTGCACACATGAAGAGATTGAGAGACTTCTCTTTGGTACCATGGACAGTGTGTGCCAGAGAAAGGAGCTGAGCTTAGGTGTTCCTGCCTCCAAGACTGAGCCTCTGCCTTCAGTATCATGCTGCCTTCTTATTACATATGTGCACATACACATGCACATGTACACACTCACATACATGAACACTTATTTGTTCTACATGAGAGGTCTCAGAAGGAAACCAAGAATTTCCTGTGACAGTGAATCAGGACTGGCCTCAGAGTCAGGAAGCCCTATGTTTGAATACTACCTTTGAGGTTCTGGCACCGAAGAGCTGTGTTGTGTCACCCTGGGCAAATCCTCTCAGTGTCTCCAGGCCAGTCTCTAAGACTGTGAGCTGCCCAGAAGGTTCTGATATAATAATAACAATAATAACAACAGCCAATTATATTATATGTGCTAGGCCCTGTGAAAAGTTATAGGGAAACCCCCCAAAAAGACAAAACCATGGTCCCTCAAGGAGCTCAGACACAAATAGGGTAGACAACAGGTGGCCAATTGTGTACAAATAACAAATACAGAGTAGGTGGAAGAACCATCTCATTCATTACTTGTGTGAATATTTACATGGTCCATATTATTTCACAAAATCAAAGCTGGCTGGAAAATGATTAGTTTAAAATAGTCACAGGTGTCAAATCCTTCCTGGCAGCCTGGCCCCTATCCCAAGCTGTCATTACCAGTGTTTGCTTTCATATACCAGAACAGATAATGAGAGTATTTTTAAAAGTAACTGTTTTTGCTTTTATGTGACAAATATAACTGTTGTTTCTAATGGCCCACAATGAAGCGAATGGACTATATACTTAGGCCTAGAAAGGAATTGGATGTGAGTGTGAGAATCTGGCTTTGTGTGTCCTTCCATAAGTATCTGAACACTAGAGGATTGTGAAGCCTTCTTCCTTCCAAGGCACAGCCAGGGTCACCCATTGATTTCTCACATTGACTCCAATTAAAGTTATTTCAAGACATATTGAAAAAGATGGAACCAAAATAAATTTTAAATAAAAATGGGCTTTTGTCATATACTGGGAGCCATGGTGAAATATTGTGAAAGGAAAACAAATCAAATCTTTCCTTTCCTGATAATTGTTTGTCTAATTAGCTTTCAAGTTCAGTCCTTTGGATTGAATTGGAAGAGACAAACTGGGAGTCACAGGTATAAGCTCACAAACCAGATGGATATTTCTCTCTTTAGAGAGACCTGATGAAGAGAGTAGGGGCTCTACTTGAGCGTCCTCTCATGGGGAGCGAGTCCTCTAAAGTCAGAGTAATTTCCTTAAATGTATTTGTTTTATTAGTAAATAACATGGTCTATCAGCAGAGAGCTGATGAGAACTTCTGCCCCTTCAGGAAGACCTGAGATGTTGAAGACTTTGAATGCTACCTCGGACACTTACTGGCAGCAGCACTCTAAGTAACATTTAACCCCTTTCTGCCTGTTTCCTCATCTGCAAAATGGAAATAAAAATAGCATCTACCTTATAGAGTTGTTGTGAGGATCAAGTCTGCTAACATATCCGAAGAGCTTTGCAAACCTTAAAATGCTGTATTAATGCTAATTTGATGATGGTGATTGATGATGATGATGATGATCTACATTAGGAAGGGACCTTAGAGTACATCTAATTCCAATCCCTCATTTTAGAATTGAGGAAACTGAAGCCTGGGACTGGTCCAAGGTCACACAATCCTTTACACATGTGTTTTATATTGGATGGTGAGGATGGTGCAGAAATTAACAAGGAGCCTGCCATATGCCCTGACTTCATACCTCTGAGGGTCAGTTGCAAAGGCAGCTCCTGAGAGTGTTAACAACTGTGGAGCAGGAACTGGCCCAAGGCTCCCAACGAGCCCTCAGATGGCCATGGTTTTCTGTCACTGCCAACTAGCACAAAAATTTAATCAACGACCTTGAGGTGAATACTGGTCTTTCCCCACTGCTAATCCCCAGAGCCATCTGGTCTTACCCTTTCTCTCAATAACACATGAGTTTTTAGGGAGGAAAATCAGTTCTATTATTATCATTTTTGCATTAAGGACAGTTTTGATATATTAAAACAATTTGTCTTCTCTATGGCAAACAACTCATTCGGCTCTTAGAAATATTGTAATATGAGCGAAGGCATATTTTCCTTTCAATTTAGAAATCTGCATGTTATTGTTTGAAATTTCAGATCAGCTGTTTGAAGATGAGTAAATCTGTAAATTGTCTTATGAAGCAAATTGTGTTAACTAAAATCACTTAACTTCCCTTGGCCTTCATTTCTTCATCTGTAAAATGGGAGAGGGCAGCTAGGTGGCACCATGGATAGAGCACAAAGTCTATAGTCAGGAAGACTCATCTATATGAGTTCGAATCCTGCTTCAGACACTTACCAGCTGTTTCACCCTGGGCAAGTCACTTAGGTCTATTTGCCTCAGTTTTATCATCTGTAAGATGAGATGAAGAAGGGAATGATAAACCACTCCAATATTTCTGCCAAGGAATCCCCAAATGGGATCACAAAGAGTCAAACACGCCTGAAAAATGACTCCACTACAAAATACAAGGATTGAGTGAGATCTGTGAGTTGGATATGTTACCTACTAAAAGGTTTGAGTTGGTGGCTGATCATAAATCAGAATTCATGAAGAATTAGGCTCTTCTTCATATGCCAGAGGAAGCAGCTCAGAGAGTAGCCTGACACAGTCAGATTAATGGTCTCAGGGGAGGTAGAATATCATGACAAAGGGTGGGCCATCAGAGCTGTCTTCCAGTACATCAAGGGTTCTTAACCCAGGGTTTATGACCTTGTTTTATTTTAAAATATTTCAGTAATGATATTTCCATATATTTGATTTTCTTTTTAATACTATATTTTATGGATTTAAAAATACAATATCAAGAAGAGGTTCTTAGCTTCATTGCATTGCCAAAGGTGTCATGATACAAAAAAATAAAAGGCTCTCCATCAGTTCCCTGAATTGCATGAAATACTATCATGTCAATGGGATTGGGCTTTTTTTCTGCTTGGACCTAGAGCAGAACCAGACACAGTGTGGGGGAGCTTCAGAGAGGCAGATTTGGGCCTGACATTAGGGGTATCTTCCTAACAAAGAGAGCATCCCACAAGTGGATGGAGCTCCCTCAAGAGGGAGGGAGTCCCCCATCCAGGCAGTGGAGTGGGACTCCAGGCTCTTGGGAGGGAAGTTAGAGAAGGTACTTTTTGGTAAGCGGGGGATTAGACTAGTTGGCTCTTGAGGACCTATAGAACTCTGACAAGTCTTGTGAGCTACAGCCTAGGAGAGGCCAGCAGAGGCTGAAAGACAATTGGGAAATAGTGTCTTTTATATGTGCATTTTGGGGAAAGAAAATTTGTGCAGGATATGCTTAGGATCCTTGCCATGATCAAGGAGTAAATTACATTTTTAATAAGTTTCTTCCCATTTTAAGCTAGGAGAAAGAAAATAAAAATATACTTCTCTTTTAAAACATAACTCTTCTTGATTTTATAAGTTCTAATAAACATGTCGAGTAGGTTAAGAAAATGCACTAGTATCAAGAAAAATAACATGAATCAGACCATCTAGTGGTCTTGTATAACATATTGGATTTAGAACTGGAAGAGAGAGGAGGGAATAAACATTTTAGTGAATGCTTACTACGTGCTAAGTGCTTTACTAATACCTTCTCATTTGACAGAGGAAGAGATCTCAGAAGATTTTTAGTCTAATCCTCTTATATTACAAATGAAGAAGCAGGCTAAGAGAGGTTACATGATGTACAGGAGCACACAACCAATACTAGATGGAGATAACAGCCCCAGGATTCAAACCCAGGGTTCTGCTCACTAGATCAGGAACTATTGTTCATCTTATATGAGTATTCCAACACTGAGCTCAATGCCTGGCACATAGTAGGTCTTCATTCAGTATCTGTTGGTTGAGTCATTGATCTTTTCATTCAAATACTTAGCTACCATCATCTACATCTTCTTCCTCAAAATGAGAAGGATGAGATGATGATGAGATGAGATAATGAAGTGACAGAAAAGGATGGAGAAGGAAGAAGACGAGTAAGACTCCAAACATCTGGAATTAAAGGCATAGTTAAATGACAGACTTACTCTTGGCTCCTTAGAAGGTACTCAAAATACTGGTTAATAATCATTATGTTTGTTACTTTAAAATTTCCTCGGGAAATTCAAGGATGACAAACCAGATAGTGTTTAAAGTGACTTACTGTCTTATGGTGATGAGGATGGGAGGAGAGGAGCAGTGTAGCCTCAGCTGGTATCGAGTACTAAAGAACACCTACATTATTATTTTTTATTCCCAGACTTTCAAATCTTCAGTGTCCTTGGGAGGTGTTTTCAGGCTCAATGTCACCTTAGTCTCTCTCTCATATAGTGCACAGGAGCCCAAGGAACAACCTTTGACAATTTTCAGAAGTTGTGAGACATAAAAATGAGATGGAAAAGAACAAAAGGGGCTAATAGGAAATAGAAATATAAGAAAAGGGAAGGGGTGACATGAAAATTCCTTGTTGGCCTCCATGAATGTGTCTCCAGCCTTGGAGGAATTAAGTTTCTGGATGCTGAAAAAATTGCCAGCCTGGGGAATTGTGTTTAGTTCTGGGTACTGCATTTTGGGGTGGCCATTGATTGGCTGGAGAACAGGATAAGCATGGTGGTGAATGGCCTCTAGTTTATGTCACAAGAGCATCAGTGTAAAGATTTGAAGGTGTCCACCTGAAGAAGGGAAGGCTTGGGAGAAGGCTAGGATAGGTGGTTTTGTGTATCTGAAGAGCTGATTGGTGGAAATCTTGTTATTCTTGGGCCCAGGGGACAAAAAAGAGGAGCTATGATTGGAAGTTGTAGAGGGAGAATTTTGGCTCAGTGTAAGGGGAAAAAATAGTCCTACTGATGTATTCAAGGTTTTTAAGCCAAGCATTTGACTGGGACTCTGATAGCAAAATAGAGATTTGTGGGCTAGGGGAGAATATGATTATAGGTGTGTGGTTGGAGATGACAGATTATTTGTGCAAATTGACTATGAGTCAATCAACAATTAACTGACTGACCAGACTCAAAGAATAGTCAGGCGTTAATAGATCAATGTTTATAACACTGAGGCAAGTCTCTGTTGTAGTGCCCCAGGAATCATCCCTTGGCCTTGTGCTGTTCAATAATTTTACCTTTGGCTTAGACAAAGACCTAAAAGGTATGGTTGGCAAACTGGAGATGCCGTGGAATTAAGAAATAACTAAAACGCTCTTCATTAAAAAATACTATTTTATGAACATCTTCTGTTGTCATATACATTTATGAATCTATCCCTCCCCCCCCCCAGCCAGTAAGCCAGTTCTTATAGCAAAGAATTAGAAAGAGAAAACATTTTTAGAAACTGTTCATCAAAACTAACCAACACATTGATTGTCTCATAATACATGCAGTATTCATCACCCACTCACAGTCCCTCATCTCCTCCAAGAAAGGAACTCTTCGCCAAGGCCAACCCTTGTTGTTATCATTGCAAACCATTCAGTTTCATCCTTATTCCCCACTTCCAGCCCATGTACCCTATCATATCCTATCCCATGTTGCCATATAAGCATTAGTTGAAGAAATAAGGAGTGCTTAGCCTGGAGAAGAAAGGGTATCCTAAAGTAGAATAGGTTGCCTCAGGATCATAGATCAAGAACTGTAAGGGACCCCAAGGGCCACCTAGTCCCCTTCATTTTGTAGAAGAATAATGTGAAGCCTAAAGAGGTGACTTTGCCAAGGTCACACAGGTCACAAGGGCCAGAGGTAGGTCTTCTGACAACAAAGGCCAGTACACTTTCCAGTGCCCAATGCTACCTCCCAAGAATGGTGGATTCCCTCTTACTGAAGGGCTGTAAGCAAGGCTGGATGATCCCTTGTCAAGACCACAGTAGAGAAGATTCTTAGTTCCCTCTGGGCTGGACAAGTTGACAGCCTCCTGTTCCTTAATTCTGTGGTTCTGTGAGCTTAGCTCATCTTGCCATTCCCACATGAAAAGAATGCCTCATTTGAGGCCACAGGAAAAAGAGCACCTTATGGTATCCCAGAAGGAGAAAATCTTATGTAATGTCCTACAATGGCTATTTTCATTGTAAAGGGAGTTAAAATAGGGGACTCTCCCAAATGGCGTTAGGTCACTTGGAGTACCAGCCAGTCTCCCTGGTAGACTCAGCATTGCCACTCCTAATGGGCAGTGTGGGAGAGTAGACACCAGGACTCTAGTCCTAGAATTGCTCCTCACTAGCTGTGTGACTTTGAATAAGTGAATAAGTGTCCCTGGGCTTCTGTTTCATCTCCTATAAAAAGAAGACATTGGCACAGCTGGTCTTTGAGATCCCTTGCAGTTCTCCAATCACTGGTCCCAAAATCTCAAAGTGAGAGGACTTGATGAGCTGTTCTTTGAGGTACTCCCTACTCTAACATGTTGGGCTTCTCTGTACATGTGGATTTGTTTTTGTTTTCTCTGAGGCTCAGGCTGTCTCATAGATGTTGGTTATTTCTGGTGACATCCCTGGGAGGTAGGTGAGAAGCAGGTGTTCATATTTTAGCTTTACAGATGAATATGAATAGACTGCATAAACTCCATTTGTGTGCTTTTTGAAATTTCCTGGCAGTAAGTGTAGGTGGGAGCCAACAACATGGTGTGATTTTTTTTAAGACCACAGTCAGTGGGGTCCTTGGTGCTGGGAAGAATTGTAGCTTCAATTTTGGAATTACTTGAACAGTTTCATTTAGGCATACCCATCCTGGGTATTGTTGAATAGATGAATGAAGTGAGCCACCATAATCCCTCTCTGATATCCCTGGTCAGAAAGTCTAGGAAACCACTCATGGTCAGCAATTCTGATCCTCCCAGAATCTCAGAGTTATATGTTAGGAGCTCAGATGCCATCCGATCCAACGGATACTGAAGAGTACTCAGAACACACACACACATGCATGCTCACACATATACAAATACACATGCACACATGTGCATGCACACACACATGCATGCTCACAGAGACATTCTTTAGATTTGGAGCCAGAGGACTTGGGCTTAAACATTTAACCTCTATTTATTACTTAAAATGATCTTGGACAAATCACTACCTCTCTTCGTTTTGAGGGAGTTGGAATAAATGACCTCTGAGGTCTCATCCAGCTTTAAATACATGATCCCCTATGTGTCTCCAGCAAATGGTCAACCAAAGTAGATGTAGTCTTCTCCAACTTACCTATAATGAGATCCTCCAAAGACCTGATGAACACATTTCTGAATGAGAATCTTTTGGCCCAAGATCTAGAAACTTACCACTTCTCTTCCTTACTCCTTGGCAAGTAAGTGCCAGATAGTCTTAGTACTGAGATTGGGGGAAAGTTTTAGAAGAGGTAAGATATAGAGCAGAGCAGCTAGGTGATGCTACAGTGGATAGAGAACTGGCCTGGAATCAGGAAGATTCATCTTCCTGAGTTCAGATCCTCAGATACTTACTAACTGTGTGACTCTGGACAAATCCTTAACCCTGTGTGCCTCAGTTTCCTCATCTGTAAAATGAGCTGGAGGAGGAAGTAGTAAACTCCTCCAATATCTCTGCCAAGAAAACCCCAAATGGAGTCATGGAGGCCTAAACACAACTGAAATGACTGAACAACAGTAACTACAAAAATATTTTTTGAACCCATATATATGCTTTTAAAAAAATGCTGTATATGCAAGTCACTCCCCAATTGATAAATGGTTAAAGGATATGAACAGGCAGTTTTCAGAGGAAGAAATTAAAGGGATCTATACTCACATGAAAAAAATGCTCTAAATCACTATTTATTAGAGAAATGCTGAGATTAGAGAGATTACTCTGAGGTAAAAACATCACACCTTCAGGTTAACAAGATAAAACAGGAAAATGATACATGTTGGAGAAGATGTGGGAGAGTTGGAACACTAATTCATTGTTGATGGAACTATGAGCTGATCCAACCATTCTGGAGAGCAATTTGGAACTATGCCCAAAGAGCTATAAAAATGTGCATACTCTTAGACCCAGCAATATCATTTCTAGGGCTGTATCCTAAAGAGATCATAAAAATGGGAAAAGGACCCACATATACAAAATATTTATAGCAGTTCTTTTTGTAGTGGCCAAGAACTGGAAATTGAGGGGACACCCATCAATTAGGGAATTACTGAACAAGTTGTGGTATGTGAGTGTAATGGAATACTATTGTTTTGTACTATTGTATAAGAAATGATGAACAAGTGGACTTCAGAAAAACCTGGAAAGATTTATATGAACTGATAGGCAGAACCAGAAGAACATTATATGCAGTAAGAGCCACAGTGTGGGAGGATTGTATCTGATAAACTTGGCCCTTCACAACAATGCAAAGACCTAAAAGATTTCCAAAAGATTCATGATGCAAAATGCCATCCACATCCAGAGAACGAACTATAGTGTCAGAACGTAGAATGAAGCAGGCTATTTTCTCTTTTATTTTGGTTTGGTTTATCTCATGGTTTCTACCATTCGTTTTAATTCTTCTATGCAACATGACTAATGTGAAAATGTGTTTAATAAGAATGTATGTGTAGAGATCATATAAGATTGGATGCCATTGTGGGAAGGAAGGGGGGAAGAAAGAGGAGAAAATTTAAAACTTATGAAAGTGATTGTTGAAAACTGAAAACAAATAAATTAATGATAAAAAAAATTGAAAATTTAAAAGTGGCATATGGTGCTTTTTGAAAAAAACTTTGTTATATTTTGTTTTTATATCACTTTCACCCTTTATTATGTCCCTCTTCTCTTCCCCATCCAGCAAGAGCCAATAGTAAAGAATGAGAAGAGAAGACAAAAGCAGTTTATAAAATTAACCAACATATAAATCATGTCTGACAGTTATATGCAGCACTTTCCACCCAGAGTCCCCTCCCCTACTCCTTCAAAGGAGAGAAGGAGGTGAATTCTCCTGTCTCTTCTTCAGAGTCAAACTTGGCCATTATGATTATAGGACATTGGGCTTTGGCTTTTATTTTGTTCTTTCAGTTTATATTATACAAATTGTAAATACTGTCTTCCTATTTATGATTTTCATTGCAAATTTTCCCCTCATTCTCCCTATTCTTTCTCATTTGTGTGCTCTTCACCCCTGATCCTTAGACGCAGAAAATCTTAGAGCGGGAAGCGCCCTTTAATCACAGAATGCATGGAATTGGAAGATACTCTGACGTCCTCTGTCTCCACCATTCATTCTACATGTCATTCTACATGTCATTAGAGCAAAACCCTCATTTTGGAGATTATAGGATCAAATGACTTCAAGCTGCAAGAAACCTTAGAAATCTTCCAGTCATTCTCAAAGTGTGATATAGAACTTCTGGGGGTCCCCAAGACCTTTTCAGAAGATCCAAGAGGTCAAAGCCAATTAATATGAATATGTTCTCATTTTGCATGTAGCAAGCTATAACTCATGTAAACAACAGCTTTTTGGAGGGTCCTCAATAATTATTAAGAATATAGAGGGGTCCTGAGACCAAAGAGCTTGAGAACCACTGATATAGACCAAATGCTGATTTTAGAGATAAGGAAACAAGGGCAGGTCACTGAACCAACCACTAATGAATCTCACTTTTCTCACATGTAAAATAATGGACTGGACTTTGATGTTCCTTCCAGGCCTGTGTTCTTATGGTCACTTGATCCCTTTCATCCATTATTTATTAATAAAACTATTAATCAATCTAAAATAAAACAATTCAGTCAATCAGCAAGCACTTATTAAATACTTAACTGTGTGCCAAGCACTGGGCTACATGCTGAGGATACAAGGAAAGAGAAGACCATGGTCCCTATCCTCAAGAAGCTCCCATTCCAAAGTGAAATGGGGGAGGGGAAAATGTGAAGAGCAATGAAACTTCAAGATATATTCAGAGCGAAACAGAATGTAGTCATCAGGGGAAGGAAATGGGCTGAGGGGAGGTGGTGGGGACTGGGAGAACCCTTCCCCAGAGCGTAGAGTTTGAGTGAATTCTTGAAGGAAGCCAGGGTTCTTCAAGGCAGAGATGAAGTACTGCATTTCAGGCATGGGAAATGGACACAGCACAAACTTTCAGTTGGGAGATGGTTGGGTGAGTCCAGGAACAGCAAGTTGGGCATTGATGCTGGATGGTAGGATCTGTGGAGGGGACTCAAGGCTAAGGAGTCTGGAAAGGTAGGAGGGGACCAGGCTGTGAAGGGCCTTAGATACCAAAGAAAGGGTTTGATATTTGAACCAGGAGGCAATGGAGAGCCACTGGAGTTTATTAAGGAAGGGAGTGGTGACCTGGTGGCTCAGAGCTTCCCTTGGGGAAATTCCTCCCCTGTCTCAGTACCTCACAGAGCAGGGTTCCTAGGGTGTCACTCTTTACCATTTCAGGTAAGGTATGTCAGGGGAGTGACAGTCCCAGGTCTGCAGGTGCAGGAAGAGGCTCCTTCAAGCCAGCCCTCCTGGATCGACCGCAGGGAACTCAGGGGAAGCCAGCTCCGTGCACCTGCCCCATTCGCCCCACGTCAGGCCAGAGCAGCAGCTGGCATGTTGATGGCCAGCTGGCTGTGTTTCGAACATCTAGGTCAGATTGGGGCAGGATGTGTAGTGCTGTTTAGGATGAGGAGGGCAGGCAGAGTGCTATGGCCAGCTGCTTCTGGAAAGACTCTACATGTAGCTGATAGACAGGGTACCCAGGCAGAAGGAACTGCTGGCCACCCAGTGGTGTTTCCACCATATTCTTGGGGGGGACTTTTGTGTCACACTTAATCAGGAAGACTAGGCATTCTGGCAGCCTCTTAGAATTGGGAGGTGATTTCTTGATAAGCACAAGTAGTGTGCTCATCCCCTTCCTCCAGAGTTCAGAGCCTGCTCAGGCTCTTTTGACAACATCATTTTTTAAGATGCCAGAGATAATGAAATTACAATGGAGCCAAATATAATTTTTCATTGGGAGGTAAAAATATTTTGACTTCTCTTTTGGCTGAGTCTGCTCTGATCTGAAGGCAGCTGAAGGGGGAGGAGCTTGGAATATTTCTCATTCCATCGAGCCACATGTTTTCCTCATTCTTCTGAACCCTTGTCAAGATCGCTAAGTCTTACTCTGAAATATTTCTGTTATCTTTTCAGTTTGTTTCCTTTCCGCTCCTCATTTCCCCCATAATTCCTATCTCCCTGTAACAGTTCAGCTGTAAGTCATTAGAAACTTCTGAATCTTCCACAAGGTATCGGCCCTAGAGAAAGGACATCAGGCAACAAATCAACAGGAATTCATTAAGCTCCTACCCTGTGAGGTGCGGGAATTTAAAGACAAATAAAAAATAGTCCCTGTAGTCAGGGGTCATACCTTATGGTGGGGAAGACAACATTTACATATCTATGGACATCTTTGGCAGTCCAGTGAAGTCCATCCAAGGACACCTTCTCAGAATAATGTTTTTAAATAATCAAAACACACAGGATTACAAAGCAAAATGTGTTGAAATATAGTTACAATATTTTTAAGTTCACAGACTCCAGGTTAAGAACCCTTGATCTATACCTATGTATAAACCTTATACAATACCAATAACTAGGGCAACAAGCAATGACTTCATGTAGAAGAGGGTATTTGAAATGTCATAAAGGAAACCAGGATTTCCAAGAGGTAGAGGTGAAGAGGAGTGCATTCTAAGCATGAGGGACTGTGCAAAAGTATGGAGGTAGGAGATGGAATCAGATACAAGTGAAGAAAAGCAAGCATGGTGGGGAGTCATGTGTACACTCTATCAGGGAAACAACATGTTTACACATAAATATATACAAAATATGTTTTAAGTGAAATAAATACAAGGAAATTAGGAAAGGGAGATGATAGCAGCTGAAGGGATCAGAAAAGAAATGATGCCTCAGGTGAACTTTGGAGGAGATAGATTTTGAAAGGCAATGAAGAGGAGGGAAGGCATTCCTGGCATGGAGGACAGCTTGGGCAAAGACATAAAGATGGGAAATGAAATGTTATGTGTGTGAATTTTTTTTCTCTTGGATCACACATTTTTTAAAAGGTCATTCATGTCATCTGACAAATGTCATATTTGAATGTCATCTTGCAAAGCTGACAAGCTTTCCCTCCAAAAATGAAAATAGTGCCAGCTGCAGGTAGCGCCTGGATTTTGTGGAGCACTCCAGGGTATTATTGGGATTTCATTTTAAGAAGATTATTTATGAATAAAGTATTGATTCAGGAATGAATATAATTTCATAAGCTTCATACCACATGCCCCACTGGAAAGCAAATTCTACTGAATTCCAACGCTTTTTGAGCTCTGGTCCAGTAATGTTACAAATGAACCTTGACATCCTTCATCAGGAATTATTTGCAAAAGGGGTGATAAAGAACCATCCATCTGACTGGGGACAAGGAAGTCATCATATGATTTAGAGCCGAAAGGAAATTCAGAGGTCACCTAGTCTAAAGCCTTCATTTTAGAGATGAACCGAGGTCCAGAGGGTTTGGGTCACTGGCCCAAAGCCATAGAAGTAGCCCTATGTCCTCTTTGACTTCATATGTACTATTTTACATCACAACAATCATTCCTACAATGACTTTAAACAGTTGGTTTAGATTCATTTTCATTAGGGACTGTTGGAAATCATGGCAAATCTCTAGCTGGTTTAGCAGTTGTCCCAGGGTGATTGTGATTGGAGGTCAAGGAATGGATGAGATGCACTTTGGAGTGAGGCCTGCTTCAGGTCATTGATATTTTTTGTAGAGTAGAAGTTGCCTGGAAAGGGATTCCTGACTGGTCAAATGGAAGCTAACCTGACATCTTGGGGTTCCTGGGGGCTCCTGCTTCTGAGTTTCGCCTCCTCTCCATCTCCAACTTATCCCCCTGTGCAAAGATAGGACTTGTGTAGATGGTCTGAACTGAAGACCCTCAAAGACAGCCCAGAGCTCTGGACCTGGAGTCCAGAGAATCTGAGTTTAAATCTGACCCCAGGTACTAACTAGCTGTGTGACTCTGGGTAAGTCACTTTACCTCTAGACCTCAGCTTTCTCATCTGTAAAAGGAGAATATAGCATAATATTAGCACCTACTTCACATGGTTGTTGTAAGAATCAAGACAGATAGATAAATAGGTAGATATAGATAGATACATATATATGTGTATATACACACACACAGGCATATATACTTATGTATATATACACATACATGCATATATACATATATATTATATATACTATATAAATATTCCTGTATATCACTTCACAAACTTTATAGTGCTTTATAAATGCCAGCTATTATTATTATAATAATATTTTCATTCTTATTATTAGCCCTAGAATCTTTTTCCCTGATAATAATTCCTGAATGGGATGAAGTCTTGAGACTTACATTTGGATATTTATTTTTCAAAGTTAAACTCTATTCAAGTTAATAATTTTTAAGTTTTTCTTCTTATCTATTTGAAAAAAAAAGCCTTTTCAGGATGGCTGGAACTAACATCTGATGTTACATCAGGCATGTTCACTTTTAGAAACCACCAGCAGCAGTTGAGAGAATGCAGGAATGAGGAACACTAGCATCTCAATGGTTTCAGTGGCTAAGTGTGTGTGGTAGAGGATAGACAAGGGAAGATCAAGATCCCAAGATCCCAAGATCCATACCATGACATGAGGGATTTCCACTGAGGTCACATAATTCTGCATGGGCAGAGTGGGTCCTAACCCTGATGGGGAACCTCAATCTCCTGTGCCCCTCCCCACAACCAGCCTAGGTCATTGTGGATTTAAGGTCTCACTTGTTCTGATGACTCATCAGCACCAGCTCTCCCTGTCTTTACCTGTAAATGAGCCCCATGTTATCTAACTGGACCACCACTAAGAAACTATTATGAAGGAATGGTTATTCCAGTATATAAATTCAGGTTACATCTATTCATTGTTGTATCACTCAATAGATAAATACACCCACACACATATATATATCTACATACATATATGTACCTACATATACATACATATAGTGCCTAGAATGGGGGTTCATAACGTGGATTCTGTGGATAAATTTCTGGGCCTCTGTGAATTTGAATGGGAAAAAATTGCATCTCTTTTAATATAATTGGTTTCCTTTGTAATCCTATGCATTTTATTTTATCCATTTAAAATCAATCTTCTGAGAAGAGAACCCATAGTTTTTGTCAGATTCTTAAAGGGGCCCAGAAACCACACCACCCCCCTACCCTGCCAAAGTTTAAGAAGCCCTGACCTAGGTTGTGTCAAGGATTCATTCACTTTTTCATTTCAATTTAGAGCCAAAGGGAGACCTTAGATGTCATCTAGTCTAACTTACTTGTTTTTATAAATGAGGAAACCGAGATCTGAAATGATTTAGAAATTCACTCATTGGTAATAACTGGCAGAGTTGGGATTTGAGCTCAGACCTTCTGATTCTAGATTCGATCCTCTGCCCCACGCTTCATCGTTCTATTCATTCAATAAATTCAACATTCAACAGCATTGTTAAGTGTGTCCCAAGTGCAGAGCATGGGGCAAGCTGCTGGGGGAGATCGCAGGGCATGGAGTTGAGACAAGATCCCTACCCTCCTAGGGTTTAGACTCAGGTGGAGGGAAAAGAAACCAGTGTAGATGACTGGCAGTAAAGGCTTGTGTGATGCAAGGGTAGAGGCTAGGAAGATAAGTCATCTCAACTCCTGGATTTTGCTAGGGAGCCCAGAAGTAAATAGGTCAGAGCATTGTTGAATAATACATGCTATTTGTTTTCAAAGTTTCAGATTAACCTTTGCTGATCTAAACCAAATTAAACCGATGAGGGCTCTGCTGTTTTTAATCACTCTGGGATCTTCTACAGCTTTCATTCTCTCTCTCTCTCTCTCTCTCTCTCTCTCTCTCTCTCTCTCTCTCTCTCTCTCTCTCTCTCTCTCTCTCCCTCTCTCCCTCTCCCTCTCTCTCTCTCTCCCTCTCCCTCTCTTTCTCCCCTCTCTTTCCCTCTCTTTCTTTGTCTCTAACCTCATGAAGGGATTTCTTTGGCCAAAAAGGCCATTATAGCAGTATTTCTAGAGATCCTTGGTGTCTCTAATATAGGGGGAAGAGAAGCCTTCCAGGAGTCAATGGGCACCTTGCCAACTTTTCCACTGAACTCTTCAATTATTTTATAGGAGAAAAAATTGTATTTCTGTGACTGTTCCTGGAAAGTGTGGAATACTTTGTATATGGAAAATACATGCAAATAAAGTCTGTGGATTTCTTCCTACCTTCCTGCTAAAATGACTTAAACAGTTACTCCTAGCAAAGAGGCATTTGACTTGTTTGATAAGGGTATGTTGGGTTGGGGTCATTTTCTCTTTGGACCCAGGTCACTGAATATGGAAATTGTTACTCACTCTTTTACAACATGGAGATTTCGGATTTCACACAAGCTGTCTTCAAGAATCTGTGACTTCCTGATACAGCAGAAAGAACGCTGGTTTTAGAATCAGAAGATCTGTATTTGAATTCTGCCTCTGATACTACCTGCATGACCTTGAGCAAGCCTCTTACCTATTCCTAGACTTTTGCTTTCTCCTCTATAAAAGAAAGCATTTGGACTGGATTGAGCTCTGAATCCCATTTGGATTGATTGAGTTCTGAATCCCCTTACAGCTCAAGACCTCTGACTTTTTGGCAAACTACAGTCCTCTCAGAGGGTTCTCCCTCCATTGATAAACTCTCTATGATGTTACAAGTTGCCATGGCTGAAAAAGTCAGATAGGCTTTGATAAATAGATAGATAGGCTGCTCCTAGCCATGACACCACCAGGGGACCCATAGCCCAAGCCTTTTTAACTTGGTGTAGGACAGAGCTCTGTGGTTAGAGCTGACATCTATTATGGAATTAGACTCAGGAGGCCCAAGTCCAAATCACTCTTCAGAGCTTTCCTAGCTGTGTGTGACCTTGGGCAAGTCATTTACTTCTCTGGCCCTCAGCAGACTTGTTTATAAAATAAGAGGTTGGACTCTTCTATGTAAAGTTAAAAGTTGGACTCCACAGCCTCTGAAGCTGATGATTTTGACCCTCAGGGGCTATCATAGTACAAACCAGGAAACTGCTTGAAGATGACAATGAAACCTGGGCTAAGTTTGTATTTAAATTACCCATCTGGATCTAGAATCCCCTGCAGACTGCCTTCGCTTTAGGCTCCATAGCTGAAAGCTGGGGGTGCTTTCCAGTTTTGTCATATGCCCCCAAAGCCCTCAGAAGAAATTTCTGCCATGAAGTCTCAAGCATGATGGCTAGGTTGTGTCTGTTTAGGGATATCTGTACCTTCCAGTTATCAGAGCATGTCGAGGGTGCTCCTTAGAAACTCAAACAGGGCCTCACGTGAGCTCTCTGAATTTGGGGTGCTATGCTTCAGACCAATCCTACGCCTGAGCAGCCAGCCCTGCAAAGTCTTGGGTACTCACAATCATGAACCCTGGGTCTTTGGAGCAAACCACATATCCTGACTGTGATCTGTTCATTTCATCCTGTCGGGCTTTGTGAAGGATTTTCTTTATGCCACACAGGACTCAAATCCTTAGTGTTCCATTTCTAGATAATATGAGGGATTTTTACATAAAGCCATTGGAGCATCTTGCTTGTGTTTGGGGGGTAGGGAAGAATTCTTGCGTGTCTTATGCCATGCTTACACTGCAGTTTTTCTTGGGACTTCTGCAGGCCTTGAATATTGCTGCTACTTCCCCCTCCCATGATGAATATTCATCAGCTGCAGTCATTGAGGGACTCAGGTGTCAGGAAGAGTAAGGTGATTGAGGCCAGCCCTAATAATCTCCATATTTAACCAGTGGGACCAGGGGATTCCCATCCTGATCTCCTGTCCTGGGGCCGTGGGCTACAGGGAGCGAGCGGTGCTAAGGACCCTCAGATGAATCAGGCATCTGTTCGGCACGCCAACACGATCACATCTTTCTGTGTGATGTGTTGTAATAAGCATGTTGGTTTTCCAAAGACAAGGCTTTCTGTAATCTTCTCCCACCAAATGCACTGGGATTGATAATTCAGCATAAAGGACGCACTGTTGGGAACAGCAAAGCGTGCATTGTTTCCCACATAATGTACCCAGGGTCTCCGTAGCAGAGTGACATTTTATTTTTTTAAAATTTATTTAATTTTACCATCAGTAGTTAACCTAAAGTCGGAACTGCTCCATTCCTCTTAGAGGTTAAATGATTCTCCAAGCAGCCTTGGCAGGGCTGGATAAATTCAGCCCTGTCCTTTTTTTGAGGGTTTCTAAAATAGATTTTCAGAATTGGTGCTGGTTGGTGTCTGCTGCCTGTGTGGTGACTCTGGATTTTTTCTCCTACGGGGGAGCATCCTTTGCTGTGTTCCCCCTTCCGTGAAGAGACTTAGGCGCTTCCAGCTGGTGGCAGGGGATACAGCCACAATACAGCAGCCTTCTCTGTCCCAGCTGTCTTTTTCATTACGTTAAATGCATTACTATGGCTGCACCCTTTTGCAAAGGCTCAGGTAAAGGAAGGTGTAGGAGGAAGCCGGAGACCAGGCATTTTTCTTCCTAAGCCTAAGCTTCGGACAGCATCTTTGTATTTTCAATGTCTCCCTGCTTCTGGCCAAAAGGACTCTTGTCAGTGATTGAAATGTTTCTGTGAAGCTGATAAAGGTGCCCGAGGAGATCACCTTTTTTTTTTCTACAAGGAAGCTCTGTTTCAAAGGATTTTTTAAATGCAATATGGCTCATGCAGCATCTCAATTAAAGAAAAACAGGGATTTAGAAATCAATGCTGAAGAGGAGCCCGAGAAAAAAAGGAAACACCGAAAACGGTCCCGAGATCGGAAGAAAAAGGTACCTTTGCGTGGACCAGGGCAAAGAATCTTGCCTGAATTCCTTTGTTTTGTGTCCAGCAGAAGCATGTTGGGCTTTCTTTAGACAGAGGGTAGATTCTGGGGGAAGCAACTGGGACCGGCTAATTAGAGGAGATGGTGGCCCCCAGCTATGGGATTTGTAAAGAAGTAGGATGCTTTATCTGATGGGTGGATGGTTGCGGGGATGATGCAGAAACTGTGTGTTCATTTCACATAGGAATTGTCAGGTTTCCATGACACAAAAAAATGTGTTACAGGGGAATTCAAAGTAGTTTCTCAATAATAATTTCAAGGTTGGATCTGAAGGAAGGAATATAAAGTTACCCTTGCTACTTCTTAAAGGTCTTTCTCATGGAAGATCCATCTTTATGCAGGAACCGTGTCACATGTGCGATTTTCCCCCCAAACAAATCTGTGACCTTATAGGTATAGCAGAAAAGTCATTTCCTGCTTGGTGGTCGGTTTAGTTTTATTTTCCTCCTTTTTTGCCTTGATTTCTGAAAGGGGTATCAGGTTGGAAAACACTGCAACAGAAGTATGGGAGAATTAACTTTCTTTTTGTCAAATCCATCTCAGGATCACAAATGCTGATCTTTCTCTCCTGACTGATTAACTTGAATGCAGAAATTTCTGTAGCACATTGAGACCTGCAGCCTTCAGCACACTGGCTGTTTGTAGGCTCAGGGTAGCCACTGATGGTAGCTCTGTAGTTTTGTTTTGTTTTCCCATGTTTGGAGGAAGAACAGGGTGGGGGCATATTCTAGGTCAGTGGTGTTACATTACAGTTGAAAAGTCCTTGTTGAGTGTCTGTGGTGGCCGTGCCCTTAACTCAGACACCTGAGTACCAATCTGGGAGATGAGGCCCTGGAGTACTTTCTTCATCTTCCATGACAGTTAATAGAATTTGACCAAAAGTACATGATCTGAATCCAGACATCAGATTGTAAAGCATTTTTATGTGTCTTTGTGAGAATCCCCAAGGGATGGATCATCTTAATTTGCTTTGAGCACTGAGGCGAGACACTTTCTAAATGACATGTAGATTCCTTTCAACATATGTGCATCTTTTTGGCTGGGTTGCTGTCAACGTTTTGCTGCCTTTTTCGTTTGGTTTTTCCGTGATGCTGGGAGCACACTCCATACAGGATACAGGCCTGGGGTGCTGACTCCTTTTGTTAACATGGCATGCTTTAAGAGGAGGTATTGGAGGGGTTCTAGTTGGTCTGCTGCAGGATGTTAAATATAGGTTATTTCTCCTTTAAATGTACATGCAAATAAAACTTTTGCAGTATATTCTTGGCAAAAGTTCAAGCTCAGATTAAAATACTCCTTGCTGAGCAGGTTTCAGGGCCTTCTAGAGCAGAGCTTATGAAATTAACATATTCTCTTCTGTCTAGTTCTAATTTTATCATGTTATGTTGGGATATGGCTATGTCACTATCAACCTGCCCTCCCCCTCCTCCCTGTAAGCAATCAGATCACCCAGAGTACTCTGATTTATCAGAGGGGTGCTTAAAGCTACAGTGTGATCACTGATACCCACAGGTTAAATAAGACTTGTTGGCTGAGTCAGGCTTCTGATGCAGTTATCCTTCACCATCCATTGTGTCCCTATTGCTTGGGTGTGCTCGTGTGCTTGTGGCCCTGGGAATTGTTGGGCTGAGGGAAGGGAAGGGCTGAGGCAATAGAACTTCCTGGATTGGGGTATCAGAAACATCTGCTCTAAGAATCAGAACGCTTTGTTGCTGATACAACAGAGAAGTGTCCAATAGAAATCTCTTAGCAGCAGAAAAAGACAGAGATATAATAACCATTGAACAATCTGAATTTTGTTCCTGGATTTTTTTCCCCAAAATATTTTTTCTGAAATTTGTAATAGACCAGAAAAGTAGCACATGGCCCATGGCTGCAGCACTTGTCATTACTCACAATAAGAATGTTCCTGCATTTACCATCTCATCCAGAATTCAACAGAATTTGTGTGTGTGTTTTTGAAAGGGCTTTTGGTGGGACATATGATTAAAAGAAAATCCCTCCAAAACTGCAGACTAATAATTCTCTGTAGTTCTAGAGAATGGACAATACCTCATTCATTTTCAAGGGCAAAGATTTCAGATTTCCTTTCCCCTTAGCATTTAAAAGAACAAGAAGTAAATGTACATGACATTTTAAAGTTCACAGCTTTGTATTCATTATCTCCTTTGCTAAGACCTTTCCAGAGTTCTGGGTGACTCTGTTTGGTATTTGGAGGATTAAAATAATGCCTTCACTTGTTCCTTTGCAGCAAGTAAGGGCTGCTGGTTTCTATTGTGTAGGCTAGGACACTCACAAGGGCTATGTCTCTGAGCAGGGACAATCACAGGGAAACCATCCTAAGTGTTGGTGCAGGAGCACGCAACATCAGAACTAAAGCAGACCTCCCCGATTCTCCTTGATATAGTGAGGGTCGGGATCCCTGCAGCAATAAAGCAGGAGACCAGGCCTTATCAAGTCCAAGCTGCTCACACAGGGCTCAGGCCTCTCTAATGCTATGCCACCTGGTCATAGCATATTAGTAATTAATCATAATAAACATGCTGGCTTTATGTTGCTCTGACATTCAACTGAAATGGCTTCTGGGAAGGACCCAATGAACAATGTGTGTGGTCTCTTCCAAACATGGATCGTGACGAGGCAAAGCAATTGCCAGCAAACTTTTAGGAGTTTCAGTCAGCTGAATTGTAATAACTGCTTGTCTTGTTCTTGGCACATCTCACTCAAAGAATGCCCAACAAAGATACAAATTTTATCATCTGACAGAAATAAGTGAATATTAATGGAACTTTTTTTTTAGATTTCATACTTTGAGTACTAGTTTTTGTTTCAAAAAAGAAAGTCAACAAGCACTTATTAAGCACCTATTGTATACCAGGCATTAAGTTAACTTCTTTACAACAAGATTTGGTTATATGATTTTAATATCATATCTAGTATTGATATGATACTTTGAAGTTTGCAAAGTACTTCTGAAATATTATCTCATTTGATCCTTACAATAACTCTAGGAGGTAGATGTCATTATTATCCCATTTTTCTTGGGAAACTGAGACAGACAGAGGTCAAGTGACTTGCACAGGGACACCACAGTAAGGATCTGAAGACAGATTTGAACTTGAGTCTTCCTGACTCAAGGGTCCAGCACTCAGGTGTTTTTCAATTGTCTGACTCTTTGTGACACCCTTCAGGGTTTTCTTGACAAAGATACTGGAGTGGTTTTGCCATTTCCT
The DNA here is from genome assembly GCF_028372415.1 of Notamacropus eugenii. Lineage (NCBI taxonomy): Eukaryota > Metazoa > Chordata > Mammalia > Diprotodontia > Macropodidae > Notamacropus > Notamacropus eugenii. The sequence goes on from NC_092872.1 coordinate 269,347,941, forward strand.
TCTCCAGCTCATTTTACAAATGAAGAAACTGAGGTAAACAGGGTGAAGTGACTTGTCTAGGGTCACACAGTAAGTGGCAATTTTGAACTCAGGTCTTCCTAACCCCAGGCCCACTGCTTTCTCCGCTGTGATTGCTTCTTTATTGTGTTCTACCCCCCAAGCTTTCTAGAAGAAATGTGTAGGTTTCTTTCCCTTTATGTTACCTTGTTCACTGAGGGCTTCTGTGGTTGAGGGTGTTGGCAAGAACTATGTTTTACAAAAGCAGTGAGAATATCCCTCTGTGCTAAGAAAAGGAGAGCGCTCAAGGAATGGTCCTGTCCCTGGTTGGGCTGTCCTCTCCAGAGGGCATGGAACTGCATTGTTGCATCTTTGGATCCATCATGCCTTGCATAGCCTGGGCCCTCCTGCCTAGGGCATACTCAACACTGACTTGGAGATGTTAACAGCCAAACCTTCAGACTCTACAAGGAGGGAATTCTGTTAACTTCTGGTGTCAGGGAGTTTGCCTTGTTAAAGGTAGTGGCTTATTGAGATACCTTTCCCTCACAATTTGTACTTTCCCCTTTTTTTTAGCTAAAATTTTTTTTTGAAAGAAAGAGGGAAATTCTGTACCTCTTTAGGGCTGTCACAACCTTTAAAGGTATGGATATAAATGCCAGGGCAGTCTTTTTCACAGAATGAATATGCTTTGGGGCCTTGACATACTTGGTCATACTTGAGGGTGTGAAGGCTACCCAAGGAGTCCTTTCTCTTCAGGAACCCTCTGAAAGAGACAGTGACCTTTAGACTAGAGATTTAGAGATTCCGTGGTCTCAAAAATGTATTCTTCTGTGTGTTTGCATATAATATTCATAATCTCTGCTGAGAATAGAATGCACACTTCCTCAGGGCAGGGACCATTTCTTTTTTTGACTGTGTCCCCAGCAAATAGCACAGTGCCTGGAATATGGTAGGTAAGGTGAGTCAGCAGGCATTTATGAAGCACTGACTGTGTTCCAGGCACTCTGCTACATACTGAGGACAGAAGTAGAAGCAAAAAGAAAAACAGTCCTTGGCTTCAAAAGGTTTATATTCTAATGGGGGAAGATAACCCAAAAAAGGGATATGAGAAGCATTGTAGGGATGGGAAAGGTGGGGAAAGGGAAGATGGCTGAGGAGTCCTGAGAGTCAAAATAGTAGAAACAGAGCCTGGTGGGGAGGAGAATGAAGGATGGCCAGTAGGGCCCCTCCCTCAAATGGAGGGCCCAGAAGGAGCCAACCAATGGGAGAGTCACTTAACCTCTGCATGCCTCAGTTTCCCTATCTCTAAAATGAGGGGTCCTCTAAGGACCCGTCTTGCTCTAACCCTATAATCCTGTGGTCCATGCTCTCTATCACTACTCCTATCTAAAGCTTTTTTTCCCACAAAGATTTGTTCTTATTGATTATATGTTTGCCCAAACACAGATTGTGAAACACACCTACAAGCAGTCTGTTACAGTCCAGGGTTTGTCATGCCCTCATTTTATTGACAAGTTAACAGAGCAGAGGAGAGATTATGTGATTTGTCTCACATCGCATAGCTATAGTCAGTGGCATTTGGTGCAGTGGCTTATAGTAAGCACTTAAAAATACTTATTCCCTCCCTCCCTCCTTTTCTCCCTTCCTTCCTCCTTCCCTTCCTTCCTTCCTCCCTCTCTCTTTCCCTTCTTTCCTCCTTTCCTTCTTTCCTTTCCTCTTCCTTCCCTCCCTTTTTCCTTCCCTCCCTCCCTCCCTCTCTCCCTCTCTCCCTTCCTTTCTTCTTCCCTTCCAACTACAATCTACATCTTCTCATCCCTATTCCCTCCCCCTTTCCCCAACACAAATCTACCTCTTTATATCTGTTTTTGATTAAACTTGTGATTTCATTGATGTCTTGAATTCCTAGTGTGAAAATCCCCTCCACCACTGCAAATCTTCAACTTGTCTCTAACTTGTAGTCTTAAAGAGATGCTTGAGGACACTGAGAAGTTAAATTATTTTCCTAGGGTCACACAGCTAGTGTATGGTAGGGGAGAACTTGAGCCTAGATCTTCCTAATGCCAGGGTTGTCTCTCTCCATCTCTATATATATGCTTTAAGGATTCAAAAGAAAAAAAAGCAACACTTTCTGAAATTTTTCTCCTTGGACCAAGAAGAGAAATTGATCTCTGGATCATAGTATAGGAAAGCTAATACTTATATTTCAGAATGTCAGTGTGTTTTCCAGTTCACAAAGAGTCCTGCCCCCCCCCCCTCCGCCCTGCCAATGGTGCCACTGAGATCTCAGTAGCATCGAATTGGCTAGCACTATGTCACTGAGGAGGTGTTCATGAATAAGCATTTTACTGAAGGTCACTCAACTAGTAGGAAGTAGACAAGCTGGCAATTGAATGAGCTCTTTTGGACTATAAGTCAGGTTCAGATCATGCTGCTTCCAAAAAGTTTTGATTAATCAGTGAACAAGGATTTATTAAGCACCTACTATAAAGTTAAAAAAAAATGAAACAATCCCTGCTCTCCAGTAGCTCATTGGAAAAGACAACAAGTGTGTATATAAGGATATTCAGAATAAATAGAAATAAACAGGAAAAGTAGATTGGAGGATCACATAAGAGTTAATGTTGAACAAGAAAGCCTTATCTGGACTCCAAAGATCATCCCAGTGTTCCATGGCTATATTCCTTGGGGTTTGTGGACTTAGATTTTAAAAATGACATTTATTCTCATGAACTTTTGGTTTCCTTTGAAATCTTAGGTATTATATTTTTTTTGCATTTTAAAGCACGATTCAGAGCAGGATTTAGCAGACTGCCAAAGGGGATCCATGACCAAAAAAGTTTTAAACCCCTGTTTATTATAAAAATGCTCCTTAAACTTTGTCTGGAAGGAAATGTAGGTGAGATGAAGAGGGATCGAATTCTGTGTGTGATGAATGGATGGCCAAACACTGGAATGCAGGAAATGGATCATGTATGTGAGGTAGAGAAAAAGTCAACTTGGTCATGCAGGGGAAGAGTAATTTATAATGAGGCTGGAAAGATAATCACTGAGTGCTTAACTATAATAACGCTAAATTAGCATTATATAGAACTTTATGGTTTATTAGACACCTTACAAACATTGCCCCATTTGGTACAGTGAGACTCCATGATGTATCCTAGGCCGTGGGGGAAACTAGAGAAGCATGAACTCTGGTTTCTGACCTCCAGAAGCCTTTTTTCTAGCTGGGAGAAAGAGACTAAAGTACGTCAGTCTAGTGCAGCCAGAACAGGATGGTCCACACATGGCATGCTACAGATGGCTCAGGAGCTCAGAGAAGACTCAGATCAATGCAGGCCATGGAGTGAGGAAGGCTTCTGGAGGAGGCAGGAGTTGCACAGAGCCAGAAGGATGAGAAGGTTTTAGGGAAGTAGAGAGAAGAATGGAGTTTACTAAATGTAGAGTAGCAAAGGGCCAGGGGTAATGGCCATTTCTTTGTTTGTTTGCTTGCTTGTTTATTTTCTGAGGAAATGGGATTTCAATGACTTGCCCAGGGTCACACAGCTAGTCCCCAAACCTTTATTACCACCCCCTATGAGTTAGGCTTTGTGCTAAGTATTGGTGACTTAGAGATGTAGAAATAGTCATTGCTTTCCAGGAGCCTATATTCTCAAGAGAGAAATGATGTGTACAAGATACGCAACATTTATTCAGAGTGAATACAAAAGAATTTCATGAAGGAGGCATGAAGAGATGGAAGAATCAGGAAGTCTTATGGAGGAGGCAACTCTTGGGCTGAGTTTTGAAGATAGCTGGGGATTCTAAAGATTGGAAATGAGAAAATCGTGCATTCCAGGAATAGGGGAGAGCAAAGGCATGGAGGTGGGAGATGGAGATGGGATGTCTTGTATGAGGAAGAGCAAGAGGTCATTCTGTCTAGACTACAGGGTAGGAAAAGAAGAAGAGTGTGTCATGAGCCTGGAAAGGAACCAGTCAGCCATATTCTCTACAGGGAATAGTGGCAAGATCCGTCTGAAGTCAAGGGCTCATACTGGTGAGTAATTAAAGGAAGTCACAGTGGGGAAGGGGTCTTGACCATCAAGAGGGAGAGGTTGGACTTGGCTTTGGAGGATGTACAAGACACTGTAGCATGTCTTGTGGGAAATAACGTGAGTTGGAGAACTGGTAGAAATGTTTGGTGCTTCACGAATGTACCAAACCTGTGTTCTAAATCAATACTGTGACCAGAGAGACTGAAAAAGTCAGTGACTCTGCCCCATTAGTATTTGGAAAGCCAGATTTTGGAGCAGCACAAGGTGGCACTTTCAGGTTCCTGGTGAGAAACTCAGAGAGCCATGTGTACTAGCTTTGGCAGATTGCACTTGGCTTTGTCTGACTCTTCCATCTCTGCAGACCCAATAAAGGTCTCAACTATGATAGGAATGATGAACGATCTTTTCCATAATAACTTAAGCCATCACCAATCAATCAGTCAGCAAGCATTTATTAAGTACCTACTATGTTCCAGACACTGTGCTAGATCCTGAGAATATGAAGATGAAATTGAAATCATTCCTGTCTGAAACAGTTCCTTGTATTCTATCATAGGGGTAGCTAGGTGGTGCAGTAGATTGAGCACTGACTGGGCCTGGAGACAGGAAGACCTGTGCTCAAATCTGGCCCCACATACTTACTAGTTGTATGACCCTGGGCAAGTCACTTTACCCTGTTTGCCTCAGTTTCCTCATCAGTGAAATGAGCTGCAGACTGAAATGGCAAATCACTTCAGTATCTTTGCCAAAAAAATCCCACAAGGATTCCTAAGGGTCAGACACAAATGAACAACTTAACAACAGCAACATTCAATCAGAGGGGAAATGGTCTGTAGTCCAATTTGAAGTTGGAGTCCCCGCATTCAAATCCCACCTTTACTACTTAATGGAGCTTATGGCTCAAATTACTCCTGAACCTGGGATGGTTTCTAGGCTCTCTTCCAGTTCTAAATCTATGGTCCTGCAACCCCATACACATGGACAGATAGACACAAAATCCATATAGGGTGCCTTTTTTTTTTTTTTTTTGAGGAAGTAGTAGCTAGAGTGGGGAATAGGAACCAGGAAAGGCTCTAGGTCAGGGGTGGGAAACCTGTGACCTCCAGGTGACATGTGGCCCTCTAGCTCCTCAAGTGCTTCAGTTTGGATTCAGTCAAGTGGCTGGACTTGGGGACCCAGAGGGCCACATGTGGCCTCCAGGCCAAAAATTCCCCACTCCTGCTCTAGGTAGAGGTGAGGCTTAAACTAAGGGAGCTGAGAAGGGGACTAGGACTTGTTTTAGGTGGAGGTAAGGAGAGAGTCTATTCAAGTTATTCTGGAAGAAATGAGGTTTCTCAGGAAGGTGTGATTTTTAACATGGACTCTACCCTCTACTTTGACTCCCTCATTTTATAGAGAAACTGAGGCACAGAAAGGCTAAATGAATTTCCCAGGACAACAGAAGTAGCAAATATTCCAGGACTGGGTTTTGAACTCAGCTCTTTTAACTAGAAATCCATTGCTTTTCCTATTCTGGCACTATTATTATGCTGGCTTTCTAACAGGAAATAATCTCCTTGTTGGCAGGAACTATTTCATTTGTGCACATTTGATTGTACAGACATTATTCAAATAGCTGAGAAGGAAGAAAAATAGCAAAGTCTGTGGGATGTGGGTCTTGGGGTGCTTCCTGTCCCCTGTTTTCATAGCCAGGAGTGGACCTTATCTTGCCCCATCTTGGAAGTGGAGCTGAGGAAGCCCTGATCAGTCCCTGACTGAGAGGTCCTCTGACTTTGAGAGGCAGGGTGGAATTGGAGAGAAATAAATCTTGGTTATTTGGAGTTCAGAAGCCATGTGACTTTGGGCAGTTCACCTGAACTCTCTGAGGCTTGCTTTCCTCATCTATCAAATAAGGAGGTTAGACAAAAAATGGTCTCCAGGGCTCCTTATGAATGATTTAGGAATGGGAAAAAAGCTAAGAAAATATGTTTTGTCAGCTGATTTCTTTTCAAAGTTCACTGTACTGTTTATTAAATGGTTTTGTATCTTGGTGTCTGGGTGTTTTTTCTAAGAATGCTTTCAAGTCATTTTTTAATGAACACTTCCTAATTATGCGTCAGACACCACTGGAATAGTAGCAAAATCAGGATATGCACAGTTATAAGTCAGTTTTCTTTTTCTTTGTTCCCCTGTGCTTGGCACAGGGTCTGAGCACATAGTAGGTGCTTCATAAATGCTGCTTAACAGACTGATTGATATTATTTCCAATGTTCCTGTTTAGTCCCAGTACCTTTGTGTAGCTTTTGAAGAAATATCTCTGAGTTCTTTCTTACAGATTACTTTTTCTTTAGTCTCATGTTCACATTTCCCAAAAAACAAACATTATGAGGGGAAATTTTTGGGGGGAACAAAGGAAATATGTGACTGACTTTAAATTGTATTGGAAATAGATTTAATGGTGCTTTATGGTGCATGACTTCTGTATTCTGTAAGAGAGATGTAGTCCTGCAAGTTTTTCAGGGCCTCTGGTTGCTGAGAATATACTTTCTGATAAGTCACATCAAAACTCTACTGTTCCAAGGCATTTCTTGAATCCTCCCTAGGGGATCCTTCCATAGAGCTGGAGACCTAAGTTTGGTCTCATCAGGATGGCTGGTAGGCTGTGAGCTTTATAGGGTAGAAGATGATTCTTGGAGTCACGAAGACCTTGGCTCATATCTTGGCCTTGTTGCTCATTACCTGGGTGATCACGAACTCATCACTTACATAAGACAGAGATTTGCATGTGTTGTCATCTGCCTTGGTGGAAAGGGCTTCCACACAGACAAAATCAGGGGCCATTTCCATAGGATACTCACAACTAGTGTGGGCTTGGGTTGTCTCTCATCTGTCATCTCCACTCTTGGTGCTTACTAATCTCCTCTCCTTTGCTGGCCACATATGTCCTCGATCATAAATTTTATGCTAGTTCTCTTGAGAAAGATTCCTCAAAGTTCAGGTATAGTGAAATGATATCTTAAAAGCATTAAAGGAGACTGTAGCTCTATGGAAACCTGTGATGATTCTTTTGGAAAGTGGAAGATTTTTTTTCATAACTATGTATCTTTTAAAAATTAAAAATGTTTATATATTAGACACATGTGGAATAGAGGAAACCAGTATTTAATTTAGCTGTTGTAGGAAGGCAGTAATTAGAAAAAGGTAGCAATATCATGGCTTAATACATTGACTGGTGTATAAATCAGAACAGGGAAGGAAAATAGTTGGAAATACTACCAATCTCATGCACCTGAATTTTACGATAGAGGTATTTGTAGATTTAAAAGCAGTAGAAAGAGTTTGGTCCAGATTTAATAAACACTCGTGTAGCAGCAGTTTCAAAAGCAAAGCTCGGAGTTCAAACATCTTATCTGCAATTTCATTTTTGACCCCTTCACTCAAGATTCTATTGTCATGGTCTTGTGGCAGCTAGGTGGCACAGTGGATAGAGCTCTGGGCCTGGAGTCAGGAAGACCTGAGTTCAGATTTTTCCTTACTAGCCATGTGATGCTGGCCAAGTCACTTAACTTCTGTCTGCTTTAGTTTCTTCAGATGTAAAATAGAGATAATATAAGTACCTGCCTTGCAGGGTTGTCATGAGGATCAAATGTGATAATATCTATAAAGAGCTTAGTAAGTGCCCAAAACATAGTAGGTGTCATAGAAATGCTTCTTCCCTTCCCTCTAGGTACTGCCCTTTAGGTGAGTTAGAAAGTTATGTTACAGGTTAAACATGACAGCTCCTTCACAATTCATGGACTCCACTTTGGGTCTGAGTGATACCTTCCTGTTTCTCTACCCCTTCAAAGGTGCTGACCTGGGCTCTCCAAAGCTATGCTCACAAAGCTCCATGCCATGGAAAGTCCTTCCAAGGTGGAAAGTGTATTAGCAGAGACAGAGTCTGGCCTAGGTAGCTTTGATAAGGTTGTTCACCAAATGATTGGCCTCAAGGTCATGAATTTTTCAGACACCGTTGATTAATGAACTGATGTCAATCTGGAATATCATCCCTGGTGGTGGTGGCTGCGGAGATATGTCCCATGCTCTTTCTGGCGTAAAATTTTAACAGTATACTTGATGAAGAATATCTTCACATTCTTATCACATTTGTATATACCACAAAGCTGGAGAGGGTGCCCCCAAATCAGGGTTTGAAAGTATTAAAGAGCTCATTCCAGCAAGATGAAACGTCATTAGAAGAAATGTCAAGTCTTCATTTGGCTTGAAATAGTTAATGTGGAATCATAGGATTCAATCAGTTAGCATGTATGTATGAAACCCTCCCTACTGTGTGTCCTGGCCTGGGCTTTAGAGACAGAGACAAAGCTAAGTGTCTTGTCCTCAAAAACTTTACCTCCTAAGGAGAGAAGGTGGGGGAACTGCATGTGCATATCTCAGTATTGGCACAATATGTCCAAACTGAATACAAGGTGGCTTTGGAAAAGGAATCAGGAAAGGCTTGCTATGTTCAAAATGATTTGGTCTTGAAGTTGATTACAAGCTGAATGGGTGACCCAGCTGCCAAATGGTTCATTTGATCCCAGGCCACATTAATAGAAGCAGAGTGCCCAGACCAGGGGCGGTAATGCCCCTTCTATGCTCTGTGCCAGGGAGCCCACTTCTGAAGTATTGTGTTTGGGTTGGGGTGTCATGTTTTAAGAGGGATATTACACAACGGGATCACGGCCAAAGGGAAGCAGTTGGAATGAGGACGGAACCTGAAACTATGTTCTGTGAGAATCAGTTGAAATACCTGGGGATGTTTCACCTGAATGAGAGAAAGCATGAGAGGGACAGGGCAGTGGTTTTCAAAAATACCAAGGATTGCTTGTAGAAGGAGGGATAGGGTTATTGTCTGCTGGACAGAATGAAGAACAGTGGGAGTTGGAGGAAAGCAGGCTTCTCTTGATGTGATAATAATGATGGCAGCTGACATTATGCAGTGCTTTAAGGTTTACATTTGATCCTCACAAAAAGCCTGGGAGATGGGTGCTATCTTTAGCCTCAATTTGCAGATGACGAAACTGAGGCAGAGAGAGGTTGAGTTGACCTCCTTGGGTTCACCCAGAGTGTCTAAGGTAGAATTTGAAATCCTGCAACTCCAAGTCCAGAGCTCTGTCCACTGAGCCACTTAGGGTTGGCTAGTTTGGGCTATCTTACAATTAGAACTATTTAATAATGGAATGAGAGGCGAAGTGGAAAGAGAGTTGGCATCTGAAAGACCTGGGTTCAAGTCCATGCTTACACACTGGAAGAACTCAACAAATATTTATTAAATAAAGTTGTGTTAGTGGAACACCATCACCCCTAAAACAGTGTGTATATTCTGAAGCTCGGGAAGTAGGGATGGCCACTTGGACAATCCTTTCTAGAGGCTCTTGTGTAGATTACAATGTTCATTCATCAACATCATGAATCATTTCTTTTCCTACCTCCATAACCATTCATTAAGATCCTACACAGTTCAGTTTACCAAACTAGATGCTAAAGAAAAAACAAAGGCAATTAAATCATGGATTCTGCCCTCAAAGAGTTTATAATCCAGGTGGGTGGGGAAAGGGTATTAAGTGTAAAGAAATATGATGAAGCATATTCAAAGACTAGGATACATAGTAATAGATCCATTTTGAAGTCATTGACATTTTTAGCAAGTCTGAATATAGACCAGGAGATCTTTTGAAAATCAGAAAGTGGATTTGTTTAGGTAATAATAAATATTATTATGACAAATAATATTTATATGGCAATTTAAAGTCCTCAAAGCACTGCATACCTGATGTCATTTGGTTCTCAAGACAGCCTTATGAGGTCAGTGCTATTAGTAGCTCCAGTTTACTGATAGGGAAACTGAGGCTAAGAGGTTCAGTGAATTGCCTAGGGTCATATAACTAAGCCAACAAGCATTTGAGGCAGGATTTGAACTGATCTTCCTAACTCCGGGTTCAGTGCTCTATCTACTACATCACCTAGCTGCCCCCATGGATTGGCCCAGAAAACTTGGGAGGTCCTTTTCAGTCCTGAGCTTCCGTGACTTTGTGAATAAAAGAGCAGATGAATGAACAAATTTCCATATTGTGACAGGGAAGTAACCTGCTACTCATACAAATTCAAGCATCATGTTTGTGTGTGTATGTGTATGTATATATGTATTTATATGTATATATGTGTATCTTTGTGTATATACATACACATGTTTATATATGGACACATACATAGATATACATATGTATACATACATTAGAAATATATACGTATAAATCTACATATATGTAGATATAGAAATACACACATGTATATAGTTCTATCATTCATAAAAAGAGAATAAATAAGCTGTAAAAATTTCAATTTGCTTTAGTAAGTTTTATATATATATGTGTGCATGTGTATATACACACTCTAGAGATATACATGTATATATATATGTATATAACACATACATGTAAACTATATTTATATTGAGGAATATATACATGTGTACATGTATGTCTCTCTATATACTTATATATATTTATAGTTTTCATATTCTTTGCTATTTTTTCCAGTGTGTAACTTACTACGGTAAATTGACATTCATACAGCTTGCTACTATTTATTACTTCTTTTTAAAGGAGTAGCAGGAAGATGAATGGTAGAAAAAAGCCTTTATTAAGTGCTTACTGTGTGCCAGGCATGGCGCTGAGCCTTGTGAATATACATAGAAAAGAGCAAGCTAGCCATTGCCCTATAGGAGGGTGCCATTGTTCTCTCTGTCTTGTTGATTTGCCCAGGGTCACACAGAAAATAAATAAACCAAGACTGGAACCCAAATACTTCAATTAATTGGCAGTTAACACCAATGACTAGTGTTCATCAGCCATAGATCAAAGTGATTTTCAGTGGTATAAGGGTCATTCATTGCCACTGTACTCTCCTCATAGTTTGGTTTTTAAATAAACTTTACTGCTAGCTTTGGTTTTTATTTTACCAGATCCTTTCCCTGTGTGCCTCCCCCTCCCCACTTCCAGAGAACTGTCTTCTATAAACAAAGAATTTTCTTAAAAGGAATGGGATATATGTGTGTGATGGGGTGGGAAGGGGGGATGTCATTAAAACTAACAAACACATAAAAGTATCTGACATGGTATTTGGTGTACCATGTCAGTGGACCAGCCTCTTTGTAAACAAAGCTGGCGTGGGGGCAAAGGGGAGTTGTCTTCTCTTACATCTTTGGGGTCAGACTTGGTTTTTCTAATTTTGTGACATTAGTCAATCAAACAACAGATCATTTTGATTCTTTCCATTTATGTTGCAGTAGTCATGTGTTCCATAGTTTTGCTTACTTTAATTTTGTAGCAGTTCAAGATATCCTTCTATGTTTCTCTAAACAGTTTACAAAGAGAAGCAACATGGACACAGAATACATACAAAGCAGGTGGCATGTATGGGGAAAGCGAATGGAGGGGGCTATGACAGTCTGCAGGGGGGATAAATTGCTTTTAGCGTTCATCATAAGAAAGCCTTCATGGATTGGATGTCATCTGAGCTGAGCTTCCAATAAATGTTTGTACAGTTGAATTTAACCTCAGTTTCCTCATCTGTAAAATGAGTCATACTATTTAGCCTACCTGCCTCATAGACTTCCTGTGAACACAGTATTTTTTAAACCTCTAAGTGCTATATTGTACATGTGAGAAGGTTTATGACTAAAATCATTCATGTCTCCTCCAGTGCTCAGCAGAAGCTCAATGAATATGTTTAATTTGTTGAATCAACTTATTGGTTATTAACTCTTTTTCTAAAATGATGACTATAAAAAGGAAAAAGGAAAAAAATGGGGTGGAGGGAGTTTTTGATGGTTGGAATTTTTTTAAGTCAAGTTTCCTTTCAAACCAGTGAGATGAAGGGTAGCTGTATTTAGGCCTATCTCAAAAAGAAAAAGAAAAAAATCTCATGCACTTCCTTCAAATACGCCATCAGTGTACTTCAGGAACGCAAAAGTAAAACTTTTAATGGAGTCAGGAAAGCTGGGTTCAGATCCTTACTCTTCTACTTGCTACTATGTGACCTTGGACAAATCCTCTCTGGGTCTCTGTTGTTGCTTGTTGTTCGGTCATTTCAAACTCTTTGTGACCCCATTTGAGGTTTTCTTGGCAAAGATTCTGGAGTGGTTTGCCATTTCCTTCTCTAACTCATTTTACAAATGAGGAAACTGAGGCAAACAGGGTAAAGTGACTTGCCCAGGGTCACACAGCTAAGTGTCTGAGGTCAGATTTGAACTCAGGAAAAGGAGTCTTTCTGACTCCAGGCCTGACATTCTAGGCACTATGGTGCCACCCAGCTATACTGTATTCTATCTCTCAAAAAAGGGGGTTGGTCAAGATGCCATGCAAGGTTTCTAACTCTAGGATGGTGTGAGCCTCAGAGTCAAGTCGGGATAGATCGTTCTGAGAGTTTAATTTGAAGACAAATAGCAAAATCATTTCACGCTGGCCACTTTACTAGTGAAAATAAATGTTGGGGGAGACTGATGGGTCACTTTGTAATACCTGATGCAGTTTCTAATCACTCCATTACAACCTGGGTCTCCATATTTCATGAGAAAATGGAGGTAAAGCCCAGTCCACTACCTGGCCAATCATCACAAAATGGGTTGTGTCCGTTAGAAATGAGAATACAGTTTGGAGACTGGGAAGAGATAGGGTTTAGATGTATTTTTTCAGCATCAGCAGCAACTTCATCTGGCCACAGAAAAGCCAACTCAAATTTCATGTGTTGCCAGTGAAACAGGATTTCGCCACAATGAAAGCCTGAATTGCTCTGGTTAAGAGGATATAAAATATTCTTTGAGCATTTAGGAAATATCAAATATGTTTCTTGGCAATTAATACAATAAGTGAAAATTCATCGAAATTGGTTTTAGGATTTACTCAAAATAAATCATAACAGAATTTAAGTCAATTGGTAAAGCAAGTCTACTATGTGCCTGACACTGTGGTGGCACTGGAGATACAGAAGGGGAAAAAAATGAAACATCCCCTGCCCTCAAGATGCTTACACTCTAATGGCATGGGGGACCATGTATACACAGATAAGAAAATACAAAATTCATTTTTAAATGATGAACTTGGTTATTGGCTGTCCTCCATACTTCCTCACCTCTGCATCTTGGTATAACCTGTTTTCATTCAAAGCTCAATTCAGGCACCAGCTTGTCTGGACAGCTTTTCCAGGTCTCCCATTTGTGAATACCTTCCTTTCTTAATTTACATTGTATCTGCTTTGTTTGTATCTTGTATATATCTATATGTGCCCATTTTGTCTCCACTGTTAGAATATAAACTCCCTGAGGGCAAGACTTGTTTCATTTCTGTTTCCCCAAAACTTGGCACAGTGCCTGGCACACGGTAGGCTTCTACAATGCTTACTAAATTGAATTTAATGATTCAATGGGTTTGGCTACATCTGAAAAACAATTTTTGCTTATTGACTGATTATAATAATAGGCTTTTAAGTTTCCACAGGTCACAATGGGTAGTCCTCCACCTAGGTCAGTTGCAGAATTTGCTTCCCTTAGGAAAGGATTTTGCTATAGATTATAGACAGACATAGAAGTTGTGTACCAAGTATTTACTGAAAATGCACATTTCTGTCATTCAGGAAGGTGGTGGTGTTGTTGAGTTATTTCAGTTATATCTGACTCTCCATGACCCCATTTGGAGTTTTCTTGGCAGAGACACTGGAATAGTTTGCCATTTTTTTCCTCTGGCTCATTTTACAAATGAGGAAACTGAGGCAAGGAGGGTTAAGTGATTTGCCCAGAGTCACACAGCTAGTAATTATCTGAGGTCAGATTTGAACTCAGGAAGACAAATCATTCTGGTTTCAAGCCCAGTGCTCTATTCACTGTGCCACCTGTCTCCCCTTCAGGAAGTTAACAGTTTATTATTTTATAGGTTCATTTTCAAATTACTTGAGTTTGATATCTATCTGTATGTCTCTATCTCATTCTCTCTATCTCTACTTGTGTGTGTATATATATATATATATATATACATATATATGCACACACACTTATACACATCTATATGCATACATATGTGTATACATATATAGATATATGTGCATATACATACCATGAACATTTGTATATACATGTATATATACATAATACATATATATTTCTATCCATGGTCCATGCTGTCACTGATCTTATGTAGGAGAAGGCTTAGCAAAAGGCATTTTAATACAGGGCAGCTACGAAGTCCTTTGTTTTTATCGCATAATGCAACATAATAATGTTAAGTGTATATGAAAACTAGATGAAAACTGTAATGAGATTAGTTTAGATTAAAAGATTTATAATTGGACTACTGCCATTCAGGATTTATGACCAACTCAGTAAATGATGATTGCCCAGGGGTATCCTTCAGTAATACATCCCTCACCACTTCCTCCCCCCCAAAGTTATGAATACCAAACTCATCCTTCCCTCTGTGATTGGGAGTCATTGTGGGTAGAGTGGGAGAGGAAGGAGAGAAGCCTCATGAGAAGGAAGACCCATTCTCAAATCCATTTTCCATGCTTTTTTCCTGGGTAGGGCAGACTTTTCTTCCTTGTCCTAGCACCTTGCTCTTATAGAATCTGTTGGATCTTGAGCTGTCTCATGGCATGGGTCAGTTCTTCCTTCACTGCCTCTGTGCAGGAGGCTCAGCTGCCTCTCTTACCTCTGTTGCATGTTCTGTTTCCCTTACTAGCTCTCTGAATACCACAAAGGTAAATGGACTGGACTATAGGTTTGCACTGACCATTGGGTGTTTAGCCTGGAGCAGAGGAGATTTGGAGGGGACATACTCCTGCCTTGAAGTAATTAAAGGATGATCTCATGGAAGGGTGAATTAGATTAGTTTCGTTGGACCCTAGAAAGCAGGACCAGAAATCATAGGTAGAAGTCACAGCAGTAGATATTCTCCTCCCCAAGGATAAACTTCCCAACCATGAGACCAGTCCCAAAGTGGGATGGGCAGCCTGCCAAGGCAGTGGATTCTTTCCATTCTGGAATTCCGCACGCTAAGCCTGCAGGATGACTTATTGGAATGATGGAGAAGAATGTTTCCAGGTCAGATCCAGGCTGTGTTAGGATGAAGGGATCATCAATTTAGGGCTGGAAAGAACCATAGAGATCATTGAGTTTGAGCCCATTTTATAGTTAAGAAAAAAGAAGTCGAGAGGGGTTAAATGAGGTGAGATCTGAACTCAGATCTTCCTTACTGCATATCAAGCACTCTATTCACTAAGCTCCTTGACAAGAATAAGAATTGTTTCATTCTTTGATCTGTATCACGAGTGCCCAGCTCGATGCAAACAGTCAGTGCTTAATAAAAGTTCATTCATTCATTGATACAATACATTGCTTGTACAGCCCTTTTAGCTCTGAGATTCCATGAATCTGTGAAAATCAAATGAGCTTCATTAGAATACACCTTACATAATAATCATAATAGCTGACTTTTTGTGCCACATTAAGATTTATGAGGCTTAGTTCAGGGCTAGGCACATAGTAGATGCTTAATATATGGTAGCTGACAGACTGACACATATCACTTACATTTTCTCATTTAATCTTCAGATTTCTATCCCCATTTTACAGAGGAAGAACCTAGGAATTAGAGAAGTCAAGTGATTCTCCTATGGTCAGGCAGGTAGTAATTGTCACAGGTGGAATCTGAACTTAGATCTTCTTGATCCAAGATCTAGCATGTTTTCCACTCTACTTCACTGCTACTCTCTCTTTTAGAAAAGACTTGTTATCCATTTAAGAAGAAAATAACCAGCTGATTAATTAGGAATAATTAGGAGGTGACTTTGCCGCCCTGGGCCCCGTTTTCCTCATATGTAAAAAGAAGAAATTGGACTAACTCACTGTTGAGGTCTTTTTCATTTCTGTCTGTATGAAACACAGATGCATCTCAATCTTTATTCTTTCTTTTGTAATTGGTCATAGGTAATGATCGCTGCCTGCCTATACCTTCTCAAATGGAATGAGTTTCTTATGAGTTCTATGTAAATGGTTTCCTTTTGCTCCATTTTCCTTCCATTCACATTCCAAGTATAATTAGTATATTCAATATTGCTAATTCAGGCATCTAATATTCAAATATTCATTTGTCTTCATTAGGATAGAATTGGTAAGCACGAGGCTCTCTCTTCATTTTGGTCTCTGATTAGTTTCTGCAAGTCTCAAATATTATCTGGCCTCTGCTGAAATTGAATCTAATAAGTTATGAAAGGAAATTTCCAAAAAATGCATTTTCTCTTCTCTACATGATGTATTCCCCTCAAATGAATTCATAGAGATGAAAGGACCTTCGAGGTGTTCTAACACAGTTTCCTCATTTTAGAGATGAGGAAACCGGGACCTCGGGGACATACTGTGACTTATAGACAGTGACAAGATCACACAGCCAGCAGATCAGAGAGCCAGAGTTTGACCTCCACATCTTGCTTGTGTGGCCAGCCTCTGTTCTGAACTGGTCACAGAATTGTAGTATATATAAGCCAGATCCGTACTGGTCTGTTCAGGTCTTGGATGTCCACAAAACGGTGTGAGGGAAAGCTTTGCTCTCAGTAGCCTGGCTTGTCTGGGTATTACATGATGGGTTCAAATGGATTTTCTAGTGAATGAAATTAAAATGATTACATAACTGTCTATGTCGGGTCCTGTAGGCATTTTCTTTGATTCCATGCTTGATGGATTGGATAGGATTACTGTTGGACGGCCAAAACCCGATGGTCTGTTGGGATGCCCATAGCTTTCAGGGCTCTGATTGCTTTCAGGGAGCTCTATGTGAGCTTTAGCAGATCTTGAAGTATAAATGCATTTGGTGCTGGGTGCACAAATGGAAGTGGGCCTGTCCCATTTCTCTAAAGTGGTCCTCGTGATTGTGGAAGCTCTAATTCGGTTCCACACACGCCTACAGTGTACAGGGCACCACGCCAGCTTGAGGACACTAACAGGATGAACGAGGTGTGAGTCCTTCCTTCCTCCTAGGAACTTACAATCCGGAAGCACAGAGGAGACCTACATTCAGAGACAAAGAGCAGCAGATGAGATGTGACATGAAGCGGGAACCAGGAGTTAAAGAAAAAATGACGATTTAGTTTGTGAGAAGTATTGCAGGGAGACTTGGGGACTTTTGGATCCCACCCACGGCTTTCGCTTTGCACAGAATCAATAAAAATCATAAACACTGAGAGATTTTCCATGATGGGACTGTGTTCTCCATTAATCAGGGAGGCAACATGGGGCAAAAGTGGGACACATTTCTAAGGAGGAAATGTAGCATTCTGCATTTGGAATCTGAACTCTTGAGATCGAATCCAACCTCAGTGACCTGCAAGCTGTAGAAGCTTCAGCAATCCCTTATGTCCTCTGGCCTCAGTTTTCTCATTGGCCTGCTATTAATAGGTGACTGGGTGGTGTGATAGAGTCAGAAACATTTTAGTTAGAATCCTGCCTCAGACACTTACTGGATGCTTGACCCTGAGCAAGAGATGTAACCCCTCTGAGTCTCAGTTTCTTGTTCTGTAAATGGGAGATAATATCTCCCTCACAAGTTGATGTAAAGATCTAAGGAGTAACATATGTAAAAGCCCTTTGTAAACCTTCATGTTCTCTATAAATAAGAGCCATCAATAAAAGAAAAAGAGAGAAAAAGATATGGGTTTCATTTCAAGACAAACATTTACCTATGGCCTGTTTCATATAGTGTACTATTCCAAAGAGTGATAGGGGATTGATTTTACCTGATTCTGTGATTCCCTTGGTGAGAAAACTTTCTCTGCAAATAGTGTTCTGCATCTGCCCAGCAACTTCTAGCGAGACAGTTGCCCGGGGCACTGAGAGGTTACAAGCAATTTACCCAGTCATATAGCCAGTATGTGCCAGAGAAAAGAATTAAACCCAGGTCTGCCTGACTCCAAGGCCAGCTTGTATTAAGGTGCCTGGAGAGAAGTAGAAAGATACACACCCCAAGTCAGTAGGTCAGTCAGTAAGCATTTATTAAACACCTATCTACTATGTGCCTGGTACTGTGCTAAATGCTGGGGATACACAAAAAAGGCAAAAGTCAGCCCCTGCCCACAAGGAGTTAGTTCACTGTCTAATGGAGGAGACAAAATACAAACAACTACCTATGTACGATGTGCATACAAGGTGAATTGGAGGTAAGCAACAGAGAAGGTACACTGTGTGGGACCAATCCCTTTATGTATCAAGGTCATATTATTAGGCAAGATAAAATATCAGTCAGGAAGGAAATGAAGTTCCTCTTGGTGGGAGCTTGGGAGCTAATTCTAACTGAGTAATCTACACTACATTTGTTAGATTAATGAAAAGATCATAGACACTCAAGAAAAACTGGAGTTGGGGGATAGAAAGTCCACTTTTTGGCACCATAGGATGCTTTTTGCTTCTCCAGAACTTTCCTGGGTGGCAGGCATAGCCAGAGTAAATGGTGGAATAAGCAGGACTTGGCCATTTTGGGTGACTAAGATCAGGTTAATGGTTAGCACCATCACCTGGAGGATGGTAAAATGTAGATAGGTCAGATGATTGTCCAAGAATACACTGTTAGTCACAGAGCCAACTCAGGTCCCTCTGATTCTAGATGCTATGTTCTCTCTATTATACCATTTCTCTACACATGGTAAGAACTTGTATAAGCAGAGAAAACTAACAGCAAAGTGTTTTCTAAAATTCGTATGAAAGTGTCTCTTTTGTGCCCAGATCTGCAATATATTTCTGTTCATGTTGATGACTTCCTCATTCCTAAAAATTTACCAAAAAAATCCAAATGGTGTCTCCATATATTGTCTAATGAATATTTATGCACTACATATATTGTATGCAAAGCAGATTTAGGTTCCATTTGTAGTTTCTGTGCTGACACCATCACAGGCATCCACTCTTTGAATTGTTCTTGTCTCTTGCATACATAAGAAACTCCTTTTTTTCTCCATAGCCATTGCAATTGGCTCTGATACATCAGAGGATCTGTGATCTCATCAATGTGGACGTTTCTTCCGATAGTACTTAGTGCCACCCCTTCCAATCCCACCCCCATGCCTTTTCATGTGACTCGTCCATGCAAATTGTCCATAGGGGTCTCTCTGGCTTGCTGAGGCCTTTCTTCTACAGTATATCTTTGCTCCAAATATGAATATACCAGCATACTGTTGGATTTGAGTCAACCATTGGTTACCCCTAGCTCTTGACTCATAATGGATCTACCTCCTTTCCTAATCACACATCACTAGGATGATTCTCTTTATGCTACGTGTCCCACAAGAATCTTTGCTGTTAATGTATGGCAGCTTAGTCCCATCTGATGTTCCCTTTTCCATTTCCCTTTGGGGGGATGCTCATCTTGAATTCCTTGGACACTCTAGTATTCTACAATTTTAAGCCAGACAACACGAGGAGAATAAGATTGATTTTTAAATGGCAGCCCATGGCTGACACAGCTTCTCAGAGGCTAGCCAGTCCATTTCTCCCCTTCTGTTCATTTCAGGGTCCAACTCATTTTCCAACCACCCTGTGAAGCCAGAATCTGCTTTAGGTCACACATACACCTAAAGCTCGAAGGTACCTGAGAGATCATCTAGTCCACCTCTCGTTTTAGAGACAAGGAACCAGAAGCATCAGGGAGATGAAAGAACTTGCTCAGTGTTAAAAGAGACTATTGGACTAGATTTGAACCCAGGGCTTCTGACTCCAGAGCCAAGGTTATTCTACTCTACCATGTTGTCTACCTCCTTGGATCTCACAAACCAGCACCATAGATTGTTTATCTAACTGCATGTCACAGTCTAGACAATAGATGTTTCAAAATAAGGCTTCTTCTTAGGGTCTCGCTGAGCCACCCAGATAACAAGGGAGATTTCTTCTTCCCCAGACTGCAATCTTAGGATTAATTGCTTTCTGTTCTCCAAAGGTACTTCTCATCAATTCTGTCCCACTCAAAATAAAATTTTTAAAATTATATAAGTAATTTGTTATAAAAATATAAACAGATAATAAAATATAATAGTGCTATATAAGTAACAGTAATGATAATATTAGTAAATAGCAATATAATCATAATATATATTCTATGTGTCAGATACTATGTGGTCTCATTTGACCCTCATAACAACCCTAGGAGGTACTTACTTTTATTATCCTTACTTTACACTTAAGGAAACTGAGGCAAACAGAAGTTAAATGACAAACAGAGGATCACACAGAAAGCCAAGTATCCCAGGCTGGATTTGAACTCAGGTCTTCCTGATCCCAGTTTCACCACCTAGCTGCCTTCAAATATAGGAGCTCTGAGAGGCAGCTTGGTAGCAGTGGAAAGTCAGTGGGCTTTGTTGTCAGTGGATCAGATTTTGGATCTCTGCTCCTTGACCTTCTCCTACCTTTGGGGCCTCAGCCAATGTGCTTAACTTGTCTCTTGAACAAGGCAGTTGGTCTAGATGTCTTTGAAGGGCCTCCCAACTCTACAGGTAAGATTCTCTGTAACATCAGCACTGCAAAGTATTTGGATAATTCGTTGGTTCTTGTGTGAGAGCATTCATTAACTCCAGGTTAGATCCATTACTTATGCTTCTCTCACCTTCCTCAATTAGATTGGCACAGATTTAAAGCATTATCCAAGCTCTGGCAGGCTCTCTCTCACTCATCTTTCTTCCAGGAATTTTCTTCTTCTCCAACCTCAAGGGTCACCACCCCTGTTTGTTCTTTTATCCAATCCTGGAATTTTGAGCTGAAAATAACCTCAGAGTTCATTTAGCTCAACCTTCTCATTTTACAGCTGATTCTGGGTACCCAAATCACACAAATTTGACTAAAGTGTGAATAATTTATGCATTAAAATTAGAGACATCTGTAGTTGGGACCATGACACATACTATTAATCTTGAGACTGATTACTCCACTTTCCACTACCCCCCAGTCTCCACCAAGATATTTAATATTCTACATCTGATTAGAAAAAAAGCTAAACAAAGAAGTGATCATGGACGTATGGAATTTTGAAGGTAGTCTAGTCCAACCCTCTCATTTTACGGTAGCGAAAACTTAGGCTCAGAAAACAGAAGGGACTTGTGCAAGGTGACACAGGCAGACAGAATCTAGATCCAGGGTTTTTAATTCAGGGAATGAAATTAGAGAAACTGTGAGGGATAATAGGAGTGATCTGTGGTCTAGCACAAATCCTGATTTTGAAAGTAACTAGCAGCTATTTGAGTAAACATTAAATCTGAGGCTTAGTTTCCTTATTTGGAAAAAAAGTATAATAATGCCTATATAGAATGCACCTCCTTGAGTTGTTGTGATGATCAAATGAGATAATAGCTCAATGTATACAGAGTTTTAAAACTCTTTACATATACTAATCTCATTTGATAATAACCTCATGAGCAAGGTGTTTTTATTATCCCCATTTTACAGATGAGGAAACTGAGGCTGGGAAGAAATTAAGTGACTTTCCCCAGGTCACACAGCTAGTGTCTGAGGCAAGATTTGAACTCAGACCTCCTACGGTCAACTAGCTGCCTAATAGATGTGAAGTATTTTGTACACTTGAAAGTGATCTATAAATATCAGCTATTGTTATTACTAACAATTTTGATAAGATAATGTCTGCAAAGCGCCTTGCAAACTCTGTCAATTCCAGTAGTTGCTCACGGGTCGGTTGAGACACACTCTTTCCCTGCATCATTTAAGTAACATTTATTTAGCAAGAACTCTGTTCCCAGCCGTGGTGTCTCTTCTCTGCTGCTCCTCAGCTCTTCCAATCCTAAACTATTACTCTGTTTTATAGCATTTCTTCTTTACTTAACTCCAGTTCACACACCAATAGCAAGTTCTGAAGAAAAGAAACATTTGAGGTCAGTTACAGAACTGGTGATCCAAAATCTGAGGCATTAACCAATGGAAATTTTTTTTAAAAAAGAAAAGCATATTTCAGATGAAGCAATCCAAAAGTTAACTCCATAATTTGCTTTCTGGGGCCTCACCCTTGAAAATGGAATCCCTTGACAGACACAACGGCAGAATAACGTTGATAGCATTATATTTATTGTAGAATAAAAAGAAAGTAAAATTGTTTTGATATATAGAAGGATGTTTCTGAAATGCTCCACAGTTCTTAGGAAGTGAAAGTGAGAATTGTTGAGAATGTATAATTTTTTTTTCTAAAATGTTATCATTTGTGCTGACTTTGGATTTTAGATCTATCTCAATAAAACAGGAAAAAATTCACCACTGTGTGTCTGCAGAGGGAATTAGGCCTCCTTGAGTTCTTGTGGTAATATCTCAAAAGCATGTTTTGTACTAAATCTTTACAGACAGCGTTGAGGCCATTGATTTCACATAAGGAGTCACGAATCAGGTCTAACTGTGGTATCTCTAGCCTATAACACAGTAGCACATGGATGCTTACTAAGGCATGTGGATTCATCACACATACACACACACACACACACACACACACACACACATACACACACACACACACACACCATTCGGTTACTTACCAGTAAAATATGGGACTGTTTCATTTTTGTCTTTCTAAGCCTAGCACTTAATCCAATTCTGGTCAGAGCAGTTGTTCCCTGATGATGTCATCACACTGTTTTCTGTGGCTCTCTGCTGGGTGTCACGTCTCTCCTTTCCTCTGTGTTTGATATACTCTCCCTCAAGTCTTCAGGGTAGCAATCTGTCAGTCAGTCAAGCACTTATTACAAGCGTAGGGATACAAAGGAGCTTATTGCTAGCCTTCTCTGAACTGCTGCTGATCTCTTCTGTCTACCACTACCGTACAATGCTTGGAAATTGTTTTAATATGTTGCCAAGGGCTAACGAATGACCGCACCCAACCTAGTAGCCAACAGAAGCAGAGTTTCTCACACCAAAACTTCTCTTAGCTGCCTGTGTCTTGTGAATAGGCAGCTAAATGGTTCAGTAGGACAGACTTTTAGGACTAGAATCAACGGAATTTGACCTGAGTTCAAATTTGTCCTCAGACCCTTACTAGCTGTGTGACCCCTGGTCAAGTCACTTAGCAAACTCTGTCTACCTCAGGTTCTTGATCCATAAAATGGGAATAATTGCAGAAGTTGCCTTCCCCCCCAGGATTGTTATGAGGATCAAAGGAGATAATATTTGTAAAAGAGATTAATAAACCTTGAAGCATGATGTTCATCCAGCCCGGATGATATCTTTACAATAGGAAAATGTTTAAAAAGGTGCTTTTTAACATGAGCAAATTTGACTCAATGATCAACACATGACAACTGTGAGATGTTGAAGATCCAGCTTTTTCAAAAAATAGCAGCACAATAACTTTTACACATCACTTTTAATTGAAAGAGAAATTTTAAGTAATATTTTAAGCTATTATCATAAAAACTTCTGGCAAGAATATTAAAATGCTCTCAGGGTACCTTGGGGAAAAGATAGGAGTTTTTCCCCCAGTAAATTTTTTAAAAATTGTCACCATATAAATCATCTTTGGAAATTGATATCATTCAATTCTATTCCATTCAGTCCAATAGACACTTATTAAGAAACTAGAAAGAGACAGCTAATGTACAGAGAACTGGCCATGGAGTTTGGAAGACCTGGGTTCAAGGTCCACTTCTGACATATACTGACCATGTGACCCTGGGCAAGTCCTTTGACCTCTCAATGCTGCAAGCAAAGTTTTTGAGGAGACAGAGAACTAAATTGTTAGAGGGACTTTCCTAATATAGTTCCCTAATTAGAGTTCCCCGACAAATGAAATCACAGGACTGGTTGGGGAGAAAAAAGTACCTACTATACCCTTGCAATCATAGGTAAAAAAATGAAATCATGTTTGCCCTTAAAGGAATTATAGACCTAGAAAAGAAGGGTGTTTTCATGTTATGTAGACAGAATAAAAATATCAGGGGCTCTGAAATCAAAAGACTTGGGTGGGATCATTCCAGCTCTAGACCCATAACTTCATCCAAAGTCAGTCTATTAAGTTTCACCTTTTATAACAAATGGTAATAGACAAAAACAACAGAATAGAGCTTTTAATAAGTTTGATCATACTTCCAATATCCTGGAGTAACTGACTACTTAAAGTTAGCCTCTGGAGAATCCTTTTTTGAGGATATAAAATTGTACCTTAATTTACCCATCTTGTAGGTTTGGTGATCTGATTTGCTATGAGGTCATTTTGTCTTAAAGTGAATGCATCTATGAATAGGATAGATGGAGCACTTATAATGCTCCAGTCAAGGGTACCCAGATCCCATATATTATTATAGAAACTGCAGAGAATATGACTGTGATTCATATTGGTGTAGAAGCCTTACAATTCCCTGTGCCAGGATTAGAAATGCAGCAGGCATACGCAGTCCAAAATGTTAGCTTGGGTTTGTAATTTACTGCAGAGATTTTAATTGCAACAGAGTTGATATTTACTATCATCTCATAACAGTAAAGAGCTCATTGTTTCATCAACCCACATGGTAATAACTGAGTAATGCGTGCTAATGAAGCCTTGGAATGCAACTTTGGGAACCCTGTTGTTTTAATAGGAGTCTCCTGGGTAGAGAACTTTTTTCTTTCTATATTACTATTTTCTTGACTTCTAGAGACCAGAAAATGCTGCAAGAAAATAAATGATGATTGGAAAACTTAATATTTATTCCCAGCTGATGCTAATATGGGTTTTCAAGAAACTCATCATGTTATACCATTTGGTGTCTCCACTCTGAGGGGCTATATGCTTTTTTTGTTTATTTGTTTATGAAATAATTTTTGAGGGTGTTCTCATAAGAGAATGTTCCCATAAGACACAGAAATAAAAACTTAGGATGGAATGACCTGGAGAACAAGAGTTCTTTATCTGTTATCATTGGATATTTTTTATATGTTGATAGCTTTATTTCAATATAATTTTATAATTTGTAATCCTATATATTTTATTTTCTGAATTTTAAAAACATTCTTCTGAGGAGTCCAGAGATTTCACCAGATTACTCAAGGGATCCATCACACACACACACACACACACACACACACACACACACACACACACACACACACACACAACACCATCTCTAGAAGATATTTGGGCATTATTGATATTTAGTTGGTGAACTGTCAAAAATATTTCAAGTCATTTTTCTCTTTTCATTTCTTTAGTTGCCATCTCAGGGAAAGAAATACATACCAAACCTGGAAACATTCATTATACATAGGGTGTAATCAATGAACAAACAGCACAGTGGGATTAATAAACAATTAACTGTGATGATATGTTATGAACATAACTGATTAAGATCAGCAGAGCCACCTGAGTTAGGGGGAAGGCAGGGCGCAGGGTTTGACTCCATCGCCAGGCACAGAAGTGGCTCTGGAAGGCTAATTTAATGTCTACTCATCCTCTATAACCAGAGTACCGCTGCTTCTAAGGTAAGGCGGTATCACTTGGTTCTCATGGCAACCAGACAAAGAGTCCTTGATGGGCAGGATGTGCTTCTAGATCAGCCTGAAAGATTTTCTCTCTCTTCCTTTTAGCTAACATGTTGTTATTGACAAATACACACCCCGATTCACTGTGTGGCGAATGGAGGCACCATTCAAGTAAAACAGGACAATCTTGGCCCCAACGCGATCCCAATTTAAATTTTTGTCAGGCTCTAGCTGCTTGTATTCCTTACTACAGAACATGGAGCATGGGCTAAAATGGCCCTGCTTTTGTAATGTATTCCGTTTATTAAAACAGACAGGCATTATACAAGCCATAGCATTTCCATCTGTATTCCCAGCAGGTTGTCTCTCCTCCTCCCCACCTCCTCCTTTCCCCCACACCAAAGGCAGGTCTCTCCTCCTCTCTGCCATGCTCAAGACCTCAACACGTTTAAAAGTCCCTATTCCTATCGGAAGAGGAAGTATGCTCGTTTAAAAGAGCAAGGGCTGAACAAATCGACACTCAGCCCCCCACCCCCACCCCTTTTCTTGGCTTTGCTGCGTGTTATTTAAAGGGGAAGATGGCCTTGAGCTCCCGAATCCCTGCAAACACCCACTGAGTCCTGTTGGAACCTAGAGCCAGCACTGCAGTACGAGCTGAAGGCTTAGCCCTCTTCCATCAGAAAGATTCTGGAAGGAAGGACTCCCATCTTGGAGCACCAACCAAAGGGCACTTCTGCAGAGAATTAGGATTTTTCCACCCTGTGGTAGCAAGAGCCTGCATTGTCCTCTCATCACACCTTCCTCCATTGCCTGAAGGACAAAAAGACTTTTGCTGAAGTGAAACTTGCCTTCTAGGGCATGTCGGAGTGTTTTATTCTAAGGAAAGGACGAGCATTGATTTCTGTTTCCTCAATTCTAAAACCACATACTGTGTCGACGTCTTAGAAACAGGAATTTTAGGACATTCAAAAAAATCCCCTAATGGTAACATCAGATTGTCATCCTCATTGTAGTCATTCTCCACCTAGCAAAACATTTGAAATCATTTTTATTATTTTTTAAATAAAAGGGGAGGCAGAGGACCTGGGTTCGGATTCTGACACTGGCTCTTAATACTTGTGTGTCCTTGGTCAAACCATTTCCCAAACAGCAATTAAGTGATATAATGGACAGATCACTGGACTGAAGAAGTCCTGAGGTCAAATCCTGCCTCAGTCTAGCCCTGTGACCTTGGATGCAGAGAATATATGTAAGATGCTGAAAATTACTATATAAAATTGCTAAATAAGTCCTGCTATTAATAATAATAATAGTGAACATTTATACAGTGCTTACTTTGTGCCAGGAACTGTGCTAAGTACTTTACAATTATGTCATTTGATCCTCTCAACTACCTTGGGAGGGAGGTGTTATTACTATCCCCATTTTACAGATGAGGAAACTGAGGCAAAGAGAGGTAAAGTGACCTGCCCAGGGTCATGCAACTGGTAAGTATCTGAGGATGGAATCGAACTCAGGCTTTCTGGACTCCAGGCCGAGTTCTCTGTTCTCTGTGGTGCCCCCTACCTACTAGCTATCAGTATTAGTAGGATTATACAACAATGGACCAACAGCTTAGAAAGGACCTTCAACATCATCTCGTTTTCATAGGTGAAGATTCTAAGGCCCAAAGGGGTTAAGAGACATGACCAAGTTCGCACAAGTAGCAAGGATATGAGCAGTATTTGAACCAATGTCCTATGGATCCAAATCCAAGATTCTTTTCACTCTACCAAGCTGCATCTCCTAGTTCTCCATCTCTAGAATGATGGGGTTAGCCTGGGTGACCTTCCTCCTCTAAACCTATGAGTCTGTGATGAAGACTTTCAAGCAGTGTCTGGAAAAACAATTCTTCACTTAGCTGTTGTTGGGCCTCCCAAACAATGGTCAGAAAGAAAGGCTTACTGATTAGATAGGTTGGTTTTCTGGCATTTATTGAAATAATATATGTTCTGGGCTTATGAGTCTTGGTCTGTCTTGTCAGATAGAAAATTTTCACTGTGAAGATGTCTTTGTCATATTTCTGCCCTAGTCTTTTACCAAATGAATTACTATGAGATTTTAAAGTGCTAAAGTGTTAGGGCAAAAACTTCCTCTCCAGCAAGTTACTGTGTGTTGCTGGACGAGTGGAAAGAAAGGAGGGGGGGATGATAATAATAATTAATATTTATATAACACTATGTACCAGATGCTGTGCTAAGATCTTCTCTCAGTTGATTCTCACAACAACCCAGGGAGGTAGGTGATATTATTATCCCCATTTTACAAATAAGGAAACTGAGGCAGAGGGTAAATGACTTACCCACGGTCCTAAAGCAAGAAAGTAAAGTCCCTCTTCGACTTGCTCAACTTCTTTTTCCCCCCCACCATTCCCCCTCAAGGGTACATTCTCCCCAGCCCCGCCTCACCTTTCAGTTTCTTTTTATGTTTTACTGATTAAAACATAAGCTCCTTGAAGTTAGAAGTTGTCTTTTTGCTGGTATTTGCATATGTATTTTGCTGCTTAACACCTTGGCATATTAAGCCCTGGTTAAGTACTTAATAAGCCCTCCTTGGCTTGACCTCTGACTAGTGGGATGTAGTAGAGTGATAAAACATCCATGTGAGATTTTAAGGATGACAGGGTTTTAAAAGAAAAGGCAAATATGTGCTAGAGTAGATTAACAAAGCTAAGATGAAGACAATATTCGAAAATCAAAGAATCTTAGAATTCCCAGGGCCTCAGCGGCCCAACCCATACCTGAGCAAGGATCCCTCTAGATTGTAACTAAGAAGTTGTCATCCTTTGCTTGGAGGCATTTAGGGACTGAAAACAACCTTCATTTCCTCCCTAGTTATTTTCATCACTTGCTGTCCATTGAAGGAAAGGAATTCATAATTAAAGGAATTCCTAATTAAAACTGGATTTGGGAAATATCTTAAGAAGCTGGTGCATAAGAATAAATTTGGGATTTCTGAACCACGACTTAAAATATATGAATGACAGGGTTCTGGCCAGGAATGGAGTGCCCCTAACCAGGGCTTCTGAGAACTTACCTGGAGTCTTACAAATACGTGCAAGTGACTTTGCTGTAGATTCCTGGCAAATTCCAAAATGCATTCTTAAAGGGAATGGTTAGTGAGCCTATTGAAAAGGAAGTACAACCAGTACATTTGTCTATATGTTATCTAGATGATGCTGGAGAATTGAGTCAGAAAGAAACTATGAGTTTTAGTGGACCTATTTTGTTGAAAAAGATGCAAAATGAGGAAACATGGGGTGTTTCTCTCTGTCTCTCTCTCTCTCTCTCTCTCACACACACACACACACACACACACACACACACACACACAATCTGAGTGCTAATCCCACAGAAGTTAACATTTAGAGCTGGGAAGTATTTTAGAGAGCGTCTAATTCAACCCCTTCGTTTTATAAATGAGGACAGCAAAGCCCAGATGCATACAGATCTTGGTCATAATCAAGGTCACCAAACTCAACTCCCATTCCAACACTGTTTCTACTGTACCTTGGGGCCTTAGTGCCTCCACATTTGTATTCCTCTGTTGGGGACCAAGTCCCCCAGTCACTCTAGAGACAGGTCCCTACTTTCACTGGACATATTAGTCCTAATTTCCTCAAGGTCTTCTATGCTCAGATAATGGAGGACCTCTTTCCTAGATTATCCCCTTGGGCAATGTTCAAAGTGTACTACTGGCTTTTATGGGGTTCAGGTGGCTCTGGGGAGAGGAATTTTGTTCTTGACCACAAAGGACATTGGATCCAGACAGAAAAGAGCCTTTTTCTTCTAGGGACCAATAGGTAATTGAAACAAATACCCTCAACTTATCAATGGAATGTAGAAATAGGCTGAACTAGCAATAAATGACTGTGACTGCAAAGAGGAAGCAACAGGTAGACATGTAGTGAAGTAGGAAGACAACAGAAAGATTGTGCTTTAAACCCAGGCTGAGCGAAGAATGTCCCAGCAGGTCATGAAAGCAAGAATTAGTTGACAATCACATTCTTTCTGCCTCCCCACAGGGAAATCAGTATGCATCCTTGCTGCTATGGATGGAATCAGGGAGGTACAGAGAAATGAAGGGAGACAGTCTAGGATTCCCAGGATCTGCAACGTAGTAGTGGAAAGGACAATGGATTGATCATTAGAGGTTCAAAGACCAGGCTTGGTCTGAAACTTGGCTATGTCTGTGTGATTGGGAAGACCTCTAACTTCTCCATCAGTGAGTAGAATGGGCGAAATGTGAGTCAGATCAGACGTCTCCAAAATCCCTCCTATTCCTAAATTCATGGCTTGATGATTATAATGAGAAATAACCACCCCCTTTCTGCCCCAGGAACAGAAGCCCCAATTCCTTTCAGTTCTGTCCTCCATCCTCCCAATCATCTTTCTTTTTACCCCCTCCTACACACCTTTTGGGAACCATGAATCACAGGCGAATCACTTCTGCCATCGTTTCTGAAAGAGGTGAATCAATCTGCTCACTAAAGTGCCCTCCCCTGGCCACCACTTTCCTAAAGGTGTCATCTCCTATTAAAATGTAAACCCTGTGGGAACTGGGACTGTTTTTGTTGCTGTAGTTTTAATATTTATTTGTATGACTAGCACAGTTCCTGGCATATTATAGTACTAAATAAATGCTTTTTCATTCATTTCAGGAAAATTTGTGTTTTTTTAAAGCATCATTCAAAGTTTGGTGCTGGGTGGTAGGAGCTTATACCACTTAAATAAGACTTGGTCCTTTTCCTCATGGAGCAAATCATCTATTGCTGAAAGTCTGTGAGCAGAAAGTCTACTGGGATAACTTTTGTTGGAGTGTTTGGGTGCTAGAGCACATTTTTTTAATCTAATTTTTTGTGAAATCTTTTGTTTTTCCATCACTTTCACTTACATAGGTCTTCTTCCCTTCATCAGAAAACTATTCCTTGTGAAATTAAAAAAAATAGGAGAATAACAACAAAAAAAGAAGCTCAGCAAAGCTAGCCAACACGCAATACCAGTCATCTAGCCAGCGTCCAGTCATCTCATCAGGACACATAGTCTTACTGTTTTGTCATCAAGAAAAGTTGAGCTATATTAGTGGTCTACAAATTAAAGTAGAAATATGTGCTAGAGTAATGAAATATACATATTTATATATGTTTGTATATTTTTTGAGTAAATAGTAACTCTTGTCTTTCATCATAGTAGCAGCCAGGCAGCCAAGATCATGTGGGTTTCCAGATTAATTTAATGCCACACATTTAGGCAAGCTTATCACATGTAAGAAAACCAATGGAAAATCATTTACCCAGAGTTGCATGCTGATAGTTAGCAAAGTAGCCTTTTATTGACTTTATTTCTCTGGAAAAACCCAATGTTTTTAAACATAGAGTAAGTACCCTTTTATGTTATATCAGGATTGCCATGATGGTAGACTTAGGGATGCAATTTTAATGTGCTAGTATTCCACAGTGAGGAGAGAGACATTGCCTCTGTTTGCCTCAGTTTCCCCATCTATGAAATATTGATTACAATAGCATCTACCTTGCAGGGTTATTATGAGGATCACATGAGACAATATTTGTAAAACATTTAGCACAGAGTCTGCCTCTTAGTAGGCACTATATAAATGTTACCATCATCATCACTAGGAAACACCCTAGCAGATTCTTCTCAAGAGAGCCACAACAGTGGCTCTGAGAGATGATGACACAAAGACACATCCTCAAGAAGGAACAAGAGAAATTATTCTTTTCTTCTGGTTCAGTCTATATGACAAAAATGAAAAGAGAGAGAAAATGGATGGATTGTTAAGTCGGTAGATTCATCTCAGGAGTTTGGGATGATGCCTTTCCTTTCCCCACCTCCTTCTCCTCCCACTGGCTCAGCCTACCCCAGGTACACACACACACACACACACACACACACACACACACACACACAAACACACACACACACACACACACACACACACACACACACACACACACTACTCCTCTTGCCAGATCCATCCTTCATACGCTACCAGATCCATCTTCCTTTCATGTACATTTGTTCCTGCCAGGCCTCTGCTTTCAAATCCTCTGTGCTTTCCTGTTTCCTACCAAGTTAAAAAATTCCAGTTGGAGCTTGGTGTTCAAAGACCTCCATCCAAGTGCCCATTGACTGTAGCTGCCCCCATCCTCTATTAATTCCTATTCACAGAATTACAGAATGGCAGAGTTGGGAAGGACTTGTACACTCTCTGCTCCAGCCCCAATGGAAACCCCTCTGCTCATTCTTCCAGGGACCAAGGGGACTTTAGAAGAAACACCTCTACCTTTCATAGAGCAGGGCAGTGGGGGCACCAGGAAGAATGGAGAGCAACCTCAAGGAAGAGATAGCAGAGGAATATGTATCGAAACAGAAATTTGATCCTTTGCAGCCTCAAACATGCCCTGCCCAGTTTCCCACCACCACTCCTTTACTTGAGCTGTTCCCTATGCCTGGAATGCCTTCCCTCTCTTGCTTTGCCTTTTGTGTTTCTCCTCACTTTTCAAAGCCTAAATCAGGTCCTGTTTCCCCAAGGTCGCTTTCTCACTTCTTTTGTTGAAGAAATATCTTCCCCTTTCAGACCTCATATAGCCCCTTGTTCCACATCTCTTTCATTTAGTCTGGATCTACCCTGTGCTAGATCCTATTCTAAGTACTGCCAATACAGGGAAAAAACAGTCCCTCTTTCTATCAGAGGAAACAAATACATGTACATATATGGAAATAGGGTGTAATTTGGGGGACTAGCAGCTTCCTGATGGGGGGTGCAGAAAAAGTTCTCCAATAGAAGGCTGAGTGTTGAGCGTGCTGGGAGTTCTGAGACTAGGAGCAAAAGAGGGAAGAAATCCCAGGTACACCAAACAGCCCAGGAGATGCAGTCTTATGGGAGGAAAAGCCCAAAGGCAAAAGCATAGGGTGAGAATGAAGCTGAGCAAAGGAGTTTTTCAGGTCATACTGAGTGTTCGTTTTATTCCCTTCTAGACACCCCCATGCCTTTTCCTAACATTCTGTATTTCTTGGGACTTGGCCAATGTTCTACACAGCAAACATTTAATAAATATGAAGGAACAGTAGGAGAGAATGTGGAACATTGCTACAACCAGGGAGTTTTACTTTGGCAAGCTAAAGTTTGTGCTTGGGTACCAAGGAAAAATACCGCTAGGAGGTGCAGCGGATAGAATGTTGGGCTTGGAGCAGGAAGATCTGGGTTCAGGTGTAACCTCAGGCACTTACTACCTCTGTGACCCTAGGCAAATCACTCCACCTCTATTTGCCTTAATCCACTGAAGAAGGAAATGGCAAGAAGGAAACTCCAGTATCCTTGCCAAGAAAACCCCCTGGACGGTATTAGCACGTTATGGTCCATGGGGACTTAAAAACAAGGAATAGGACCTTTGTAGGGGCTGGTTTTCCAACATTTTGCTGTATAACAGAGAGATGAGATTTGGTTTTAAATCTGTGCATATTGGTAAGCACCTGTGATTTCATCTAGAAAGGGAACTCCCAAGCCCCTCCCCTCTGCTCCCCCTCCTCCTCCTCAGGAAATGTAGGTCAAGATTTTTAAGTTTACTTTCCCTGAGCCCTTCTGGGCCCTCCACATTTCTCCACAACTTCTCAAAAACTGACAGTACTTTGTAGTAGATTAACTAATTTTTTTTAATCACATAGGGTACAAATTCCCCATCACATCTGATTTATATCAGAGACAATATGAATATTTTTATTAATAAATATTTATAAAAATTTGTTATTTCTGGGTTAACTAAGTAAACCATTTCTTTTTAAGTACCCACTAAGAAGAAGATTTTTCTGGATCAATTTTGTTGTTGTTGTTAGTATTTGGAGCCTAAAGAGACCTACTGGATTGTGTATTCCAGCTCCCTTGGTTTACAAATGAGGTCTAGAGACGATATGTGATTTACTTAAAATCATTCCGGTGGGAAGTTTCAGGTCTGGGATTTGAACCCAGGTCTTTTGACTTTAACTGAAGTGCTCATTCTATCCCCCACAGTACTTACTACATATAAGCAGAATGCTGTAGCAAAGACGTTCCGCATTTTGAGTGTTTTGGGCTCAATATGATTGTATACAGGGCAGCTAGGTGGAACAGTGGATGAAGTCAAGAATTCAGATCTGGCCTCAAGCACTTACTGACTGTATGACCCTGGTCAAGTCACTTCACCCTGTGTGCCTCAGTTTCCTCATCTGTAAAATGAGCTGGAGAAGGAAATGGCAACCCCCTCCAGTGTCTTTGCCAAGAAAACCCTGCATGGGGGTCACAAAGAGTCAGACATGACTGAAACTACTGAATGATAATAGTAGCCTTTGTGCGTAGGCAGGATGACCTCCCCTCTGCTATATACTGGCTGTAGGATCATTTCCAAGTCACATAACCTGGCTCTTAGTGCCTGTAGGAAATGCCCTGAGACTGAAAGTTTTCAAAGAATTTAGGGAGCTCCATTAATGGAGATCTACATCACCAGTTGTCTACTCTTATGAAATCCAAGGTCTGGTCCTTTTCTCCCTTTTTCCTCCTCCATTCTCACCCCCACGCACACGCACACACAAAAATCAAACCCTCAATTTTGTGTGTGTAAGTGTGAAAAATTCTGTTCATCTATTTAACTCTGTGGGCTGCTATCTATTCCACATGGAATCTATTTGTTTTCCACTTCACTGTCTTTAATTTTTTACATTAATTTGACAGATTCTGTAAGGAGAACAATGAATGCATGGATATATTATATATATAAAAATATATATGCATATATTTGCAATGTACCCTTCCCACATGATACATTTAATATATGTAAATATGCAAATATATGTACATGTATGCAGACTTGCTTTGGGAGACTTGGTGTAGGGAAGAGCCATCCCACCAATGCAAACTGGCACCTGCTCTGTAATTTGCAGTCTTACAGACTCACCTTCAGCACCAGCGGTCAGTGATTTGCCCATGATCACAGAGCTGCTATGTTTGTATCAGAGAGGATTCTTAAACCCAGGTCTTCTTGCTTGTCATACTTGCGTGCATAAATATATATACGTATATATCTGTATAATACTATCTAAATCCTGTTACATAATAATTCAATTTTGTCCTAATCCTATAATTTTCAATACTTTAAATCTTTTATTCTATAACTAATTGTAAGCTAACCCTTCAAGACTAATGTGTAATTATACTTCTTAAATTTGTACAGTTTAAACACGCCATGGTGTTCGAGGATTTTGTAGTATCAGTGGATCTGTCTCATTAACACATTCCAAAAATTCAGCCTGGGTAGTCTTCCCTCTTCCCAGGAACCATTCTGATTGGAGGAGGGAATACTTTGGATTGGAAAGGAGACCATCTGGGATCTTCTCATCATCACTGAAGATGACCCACTGGGAAGGGAAGCTTACGGAGAAAACTGAGACTTCCTGAAGGAAGGAGAGCTGAATAAGGAAATCTATCCTCCACCTGATATGCCATATGTGCCCATGGGCATTCTCAGATGAAATCCAAAACCGCAGCTCTGACCACTTGTATTCATTAATATACCACTAGGAGCTTTGGCTAGAGGCTTGTTGGCTCTGGAGTTGGAGAAAAATTCCAGTTTGGGATGTGGGGTTTTCTCCCCAGTCCAAAGTACTTTTATTGGTTCCAAATAGTTATCATTGGTCTCTTGGTGATATAAATATTTATCCACCCATGGAAGTCCCATCAGAAAAAGAAACAGGCCAAGTCCTTGTGCGTACCATACATAGACATATGCACCTGAAAATGGGATGGATGTACAAGTCATAAATTATGGTTTATACTATTGGGATCTGAGATTCTAGACAAGATGCAAGAACATCTCAATTAATGGAAACCCAAGTACCCAGAACTCAATGTTAACTGGAATTTGTCTGTGTTCTGTTTTTGCAAGAGAGGAAAATAAAGTTAAAATGAACAGAAATTTCAAGATAACGTCCTGGAATTTCTGCTGGTGTAGCCCACTCTGCCAGGGGATTTGTTCTGTGAAGTTTGGGTTCCGTCAAAGGGCTGCACTTGAGGACCTATGTGGCTTTGAGATCCCAGGTTCCCCACAACTGTGGGGTCCTTCCATCCCTAGATCTACAATCATATGAGCCTATTTTAAAAATTTACAGCCCTGGAGATGATATTCATATTCATAACCTTTAGGCAAGAAATATTCTGTAAGGAGTAATCATCTAGTTTTATTCTTAAGGGGAAGGGAGCCATTTATTAAGCACCTATTGTGTGCCAGGCACCATGCTAAGTGCCTTATGATCATTATTTCATTTTATCCTTCCAACAATCCTGGGAGGTAGGTGCTATTATTATCTCTATTTTACAGATGAGGAAACTGAGGCAGGCTGAGGTTAAGTACTTGTCCAAGGTAACACAGCTAGCAAGTATCTGAAGTCAAATTTGAACTCAGTCTTCCTGACTTTGGGTACAGCACTCCCTGTACTCTAGCGCCATCTAACTGCCTCTAACACCATGTGATGGCATTGGAGTAGAAGTCCCTGGTTCAAATCCCAGCTTTGTCATTTAGGATTTTCTGATATGGTGCAAATAGTATGGTTCAGACATATACACCTGGATTTAGAGACAAGGGCCAGGGTTCAAATTCCAGCTTTTCCATTTACTCCTTCTACGATCTGGAGCCAGTCACTTCACTTGTGTTGCATTTAATTTGCCATCTAGACTAGGAGTGTCCAACTCAAATCCAAAGGGACCCTTACATGTGCACATTAACTCAGAAAACCACAAATTAACATTATCTATCATATTGTATTTTTATTTATTTTGTTAAACATTTTCCAATGACATTCTAATCTGGTTCCACTACGATAGCCTCAGAGGTCCCTTCTAGAGCTAAATTCATAGTCCCATGATCCTGAGTCACTTCCTCTTTGAGAATCTCAGTTGTCTGCTCTTTAAAATGGAGATAAAAGCTGACCTGCCTGACTTCAGGTCATTATAGGAACTCTTGACTAGCATTTATAGACCATTCACTATGTGTCAGGTACTTTGTTAAGTTCTGGAGATACAGAAAAAAAGCAGAAGATGGTCCCTGCCTTCAAGGAATTTATAGTCTTACAGGAGAGACAAAATGCAAATAACTATGTACAATCATGATATGTACAGAATAAATTGGAGATAATTAACAGAGAAAAGGTATTAGCTTTAAGAGGTACCAGGAAAGACTTTTGACAGAAGATGAGCCTTCTGCTTAATAAGGTGATTACTACCTGTCTCATAGGTTTGTTGTAAGGAAAGAAATTTTAAAATTCTGAGTGTGTGTGTGTGTGTGTGTGTGTGTGTGTGTGTTTGTGTTTGGGCTGAGAAAGTCTAGATCTCTGATTTCATTGGAGTATAGAAATCCCAATGAGCAAATTCCCTCTACCAGTGCATGCTGGCAACTGTTTGACAATTTATAATTTTAGAGAATGGCTTGGGGCAGCTATATGGAGCAGTGGATAGAGCACTGGCCATGCATTCAGGAGGGCATGAGTTCAAAACTGGCTTCAGACATTTGCTGGTTGTGTGACCTTGGGCAAATTACTTAACCTTGATGAGAGGAGAGAGTTGCTCATTGCCCTGAGAAGTTAAATATTGCCCAGGATTATACAAACCATCTGTGGAAGAAGGAGGATTTGAACCCATGATTTTCTGGGTCTAAGACTAGCCCCACTACCTCCTAGCCCATGTTGCCTCTTAAAGCACCATACATACGTATCTGAACGTACGAACATGTTTTATATGCGCAAAAGTGCTTTTTTTTATTGCCATCATGTGCTAATACATTCAGGAATGATTCTCAGCTTCAGCGATTAAACCACACAAGACTTTTTGATTAACCAGAAATCTATATTCAGTCACGTCATTCCCTAGTTAATGGAGTTGTTTTATTTAATAGAGAAGTAATTTAGATTGATGCTGTTTTAGCATCCTGGCTTCATTAGATTGTAAGTTCCTTGAGGGAAGGAATCATATTTTTTTTTCCTTTCTTGGCATCTCCAGCACTTAGTGTATAGCACGTAGCAGATTGACCTGACTTCACTTAACCCTTATGATAAGAAAAAGAAAATTTTTACATACATAAAAACCCAACAGCTATTGATATAACAGTAGAGCTCACCTTTCAGTTTTCCTGGTGCCATAATATCTAGTTCTTACAATGATAGTTTGGAATTTCAGTGATTTCATGTGCAGAGATTCTGACTGACCAATTGTAATTCCTTAATGTTTTTTATTCTTGGGAGATTCTTGTCTACATTTTCTTCCAACATTCTTGACAACTTCCTCTGGTTCTTTTGCTTTCTAGGGGGTGCTGGTAACCTCTTGAACTACCCATGTCTTGTCTCTTCTCATTCTTTGATCAGTCCAAATCTATTCTGGTTGTATAAATCTTCACTGGTATCCCCTTATGACCATTCTTAACACATCATCATCACTGAAAATGTGGCAACCTCATGTATAATGGATATCAAAGTGTTTGCCTTCTCAGTGGGTGTGGGAAAGGTGGGAAAGAGAAAATTCAAAAGGAAAAGAATATCATACGTAAGTTTAAAAAAGAAGAAAATCTGAAAACCTACTTATGTCTACCATGTATCTTTCCATTGGATTATCAGTCATTTTAATACCTTGGCAATTATTCTACAACTTGTACCCCATGATTCACAAGCATTTAGTATCACCAGGGACATGGTGCAGAAGTGGCTATACCATATTACTAGACCTGGAGTCAAGAAGATCTGAGTGTGGATCTTGCCTCAACCAGTAGTGTGATCCTGGTTAACTCATTTATGCGTTGTCAGGCTAGATTTCTTCATCTGTAAAATGAGGATAGTATTAGCACCTATCTCACAGGATGGTTGTGAAGATCAAATAAATTAACATATATAAAATATTTTGCAAACTTTGAAGCCTACAAATGCTAGCCTTTATTAATACTGATGACATTGGTCTACTCATTCAAATTGAAAAAAATAGAGTGGATGAAAAATCTTATCGCCAAATTATGTTATACCTTTGGATAGTCATTGCATCAATTAGCCTGTCAGGATGTTTAGCTTATACCAATACTGCTGCTAGATAATGAGATCAGTGGATTAATCAATGGAGTTGTATCTGTTCCTTACTCCTTATGTAATTGAATAAGTTACTCCTCTCTGGGCCTCACTTTCCTTATCTGTCAAACTAAGGGGTTGTATGTCTAAAGGATCTCAAGTCTTTTCCATCTTGAAAACCTACAAATCTAAGAAAAAGACCCAAAAGTATTATTTAATAGAGACTGACAGATTGCAGATAGAGAGGGATAAGTCTAGGAATAGGGAGTAGTTCGGTGAACTTACTCATGCAGTGAACTCCCAAATGAGGAAACTCCACCAAGGCACGTCAGTACCTTCTCCAAGAATATTGAGGTTATGACTTGCCCAAAGCTAACTAGTGCATGCCAAAGGCTGTGCTTGAACCCTTGTCTTTCTGCCTTCAAGACTGGATTATTTATCCAGTAAATCACACTGAAGAAAAAGAGATCCAGATATTTTTACTTTATATGGCTGAAACTCAAAGGTATAAATCTTGGTCATTTACCAGGATGAGAAAAGTTAATCTTGAAACACAAGAGTTGCCTTATTTTTTAGAGTCAGGTCAAGGTTGTGTGATGGTGGTTTGTTTTTTTTTTCTTTATTCTGTCTTGGGAAGATCATTGATCATCTCCCTGGGGAGGTGCCAACTTCCCTGTCCTTCTAGGGATGGTTGGATGCTCCCTTGGTTTCTGCTCATGGACTGCAGTCTCTCTCTTTATATTTGGATATTGCACTGTTAGATCTTTGTTTATTTGTTTAAGCATGTTGTCTTTTTCTCATTCCTGAAAAGAAAGAATGGGTTAGTAGCAGCAGGCTAACATCCCCCACTACATAAGGCAGAAGAATTTCAAAATCTACTTAAAAATGAGACAGATTCAACTTTGGATATTATTCTCCTTTACACACTCCAAGTTTCAACTTAACCGTTCACTTTCTGCCAACTACATTATCATCCCTAGACTTTGCCTCGCACTGAGCCTTGTGGCTTTGAAATGCCCTCCCCCAAATACCTTCTGAATCACTCCCCATAATGTATGACCAGAGAAATGCATGAGACACTGGAAAAGATACAAAGTTTTGGTAAGACATGGCTTCTGCCCCCACAAAGCTTGTAGTCAAATAGTGAGACGATACAGAAATGACCTTTATATAAATTACGTCATAAGTACCTTTAAAAAAGGTACAGAACAAAGTGTCTTGCTATGGCTAAGGGGAAATCATAACTGACAGGAAGATCAAGAAACACTTCATAGAGGGGGAGCCATTTACACTCAGTTGAACTTGAAAAGATGAGTGGTTTTCAAAATGACTAATATGGAAATCTTTACATGATTGCACATGTATAACCTCTATCATACTGCTTACCATCTTAGGGAAGGGGGAGGGATAGATTTTGGAACTCAAAACTTTAAAAAAAAATGAATGTTAAAAAAAATGCTTTTACATGTAATCGAGGGAAATAAATGCAAATATACAACCTAAAAAAAAAAGAAAGAAAAGATAGGTTGTTGTTGTGGTAGTTTTTAACTCCCTAAGTCTTACTGGAATAAAAAAATGTAAAAGAATCATCCAAAGGACCCATTTAGTTTTCTTGAAAACAACAACAAGCTGAAGTAAGTTTTAATGAAATTGAAACCTGGTTCCAAAGGGTTCATAGTGTTCAAAGCTAGTCCTTTCATTCTGAAGAATCTCGTTTTTTCAAAGGTTTTTTTTTTTAAAAATTCAGCTAATCCCCTACATGATCATGTTAATAAGGAATTTCAAATTTGTGTAGAAGGTTCTGTGGATCCCATTCAGAAGCTGAAGAAATCAAATGAGACAGTTTGGTACAGTAAAAAGAACACAAGCTAACAAGGAGAGAACCTCCAACTAGCTGTGAGACCCTGGGCAAGTTATATAACTTGCCTGCACCTCAGTTTTCTCATCCATAAAAGGAAGAGGTTTGATAACATGGTTTTTTAGCTCGCTTTTTGCTATAGAGCTGAGATATCATGAAGTCAGTTGTGAAGGTTCTCATTTAGCCTGTCTATATCTTGGCACAATGCATAGAGTACTGGACTTGGAGTCAGGAAGACCTGAGGCCAAATCCAGCATCAGACAACTTCCTAGCTATGTGACCCTGAGCAAGTCACTTCATCCTGTTTGCCTCAGTTTCCTCATCTGTAAAATGAGCTGGAGAAGGAAATGGCAAACCACTCCAGTATCTTTGTTAAGAAAACCCTAAAGAGTGGAATACAACTTCAGTGACTAAACAACAACAAATTAACCCTAGCATTTTTCCCCGTTAGGTAATGTGTTACGGTAGGAGGAGTGCTGGGTTGTATTCACGTTTGCTAATTCTATGACCATAGGCAAGGCATCGGTATCTCTGTGCCTCAGTTTCCTCACCTATAAACAAATAATAAACATGGCAGTACTCATCTCACAGGTGTTGATGTGAGACTCAAATGAGATAAAATGTGTAAAGTGTTTTTAATAAAATTTTCTAGATCAGGTATGATTATCCCTACCCACCCTGCTATTAATGATATCTTCTTATATTATGTCTGTTTGTGTCTATGCCTTGTCTCCTTTACTGGGAAAGCACACGTCCAGTAGTGTGTGAATAGGGAGGATGAGTTTTGTCTGGAGGTACCACATCCCAGCAGGACAGCAGCCTGCCCCTTGTCAGCTCCTGCTGCTAATTGGCTGGATGAATTGGAATTCCTTTGAAGGCAAGGGCTATATCATCACTCACAGTGTTCTGCATTCGAAAGGCGCTGGGGTCTGGTGAATTGGGTTGGTCCGAATGAGTCACTCTCTGAACTGGCAGATGCTCCTTAAAATCCTCATGCCCAATTATTTGTGTTATGTGAACTTTTGACTTGAGGGTATTTAAAACAATCCATTGCAAATTGGATAAATAAAACAAATAACAGCATTTTTTACATTCTGAATCTGTTTCCAAGTTCCAAGATACAAGTGGTCTTATCTTGTGAGCAGACGATCTGGTTTTCTTCATCTCCAGGGTCTGAGATGGGATGGAATGAGGGGGACACTTTCTAGGTCTTTTCAGGAAAACCTTAATTTCATTCCCTTAATGAAGTGAAAAATATGTTGAAATCCCCAGATATTCCACGATTTCATGCTTTCTTATTTTTTGAGGTAGAGG
This sequence comes from Notamacropus eugenii, assembly GCF_028372415.1. NCBI lineage: Eukaryota > Metazoa > Chordata > Mammalia > Diprotodontia > Macropodidae > Notamacropus > Notamacropus eugenii. The sequence continues at coordinate 269,389,761 of NC_092872.1, forward strand.
AACAGGATTGGTTAAAGAAGAAGTAGAAGGATGATGATAATAATAGTGCTTGAAGTTTTGCCAAATGCTTTACATATATTATCTCATGTGATTCCCACAACAGCCTTGGGACACAGGTGCTGTTATTATCCCCACTTTACAGATGAGGAAACTGAGATAAACAGAGATTAAGTGACTTACCCAGAGTCATATAGTTAGGAAGTATATAAAGCTGGATTTGAACTCAGTTCTTTCTAATTTGAAGCCCAGCACTGTTCTCAGTGACATGTAGATGTTAGTCCTGTTCACTTTTTACTCCCTAACTCAGTTCCTGTTTGCTTCTAAATGGGTTCTTACCTGTTTTTATTCAGGGACCTCTTAGACAATCTAGTGAAGGCCATGGACTCCTTCTCACAATAATGTTTATTACCTCTACTCATAATGGAAGGAAATGCTAAATTTCAGTGAGAGGTTAATGAGAGTAGAGACATGGATTTTTTTTCTCCTATCCACTTTCATAGACCACTGAACTCTATCCATTCCTTTTGGGGGTCCATGGGTTCTGGGTTTTAAAACCCCTGATTTAAAGTTTTCACCATGGGTTTGAGGTCTTTCAAGTATCCATGAACTGGCTAAATTAGGGAGATGCAAAGAAACAACCTGGAGTGAGGAGGAGGTCAGTGATCTCCCATCCAAGGGCTGGAGCTAAAGGAAACTGCATCCTCCCTGCTGAGAATGTGATGGGAGAAAGCTCCACTCTGGTGTTTAGCCATTTTCCTCAGTTATGTTTGATGTTAAAATGTTGAGCATTGTTCAGTCTCCTTCCCCGAAGTAATCCTTGCTTATAGAAATGATCGGTTTCTCTCTCTCTCTCTCTCTCTCTCTCTCTCTCTCTCTCTCTCTCTCTCTCTCTCTCTCTCTCTCTCTCTCTCTCACACACACACACACACACACACACACACACACACACACACACACACACACACACTGATAAATTCTACTGTATAAGCTTGCCTTGGGGTACGCTAATTTTGACTGGATTTTCTCACCTAAAAATCAGGGGGATGTTTGATGAAACAAACATTGGTGGGGACCTGTCAAAGTCCTGAGGCAATCTTCCATTTCTTCTACCCTGCTAAGAAGGGACAGAGCCTTCAGAAGAGTCTTTGCTATGTTTCTCGAAATCGAGCTTTAGAATGGTCTATTTTGTTGGATTGTTTTACTCTAATTTGGTTTCCCTACCACAGGGGAAAGGGGGAGAGGAGACACCAAGGGAGGGTTGATGATAACACCTTGACAATGTCAGTTTGTTAACACTTTTAGATTTTAGATCATTATATAAGAAAGTGAGACTGACATTTCTGTTTTAATTTATTGCAAATACATATCACCAAAGAAAAAGTTAGACTGTAGTCCTTAGAGGGAGCTATGACTCTGTCAAAATGATCTGTGTCCAGACATTAGTACACAAAGGAATACCATTTAGTTCTGTAGCCATGGGGCAATTATTTAAGCCCTCTGAACCTCAGTTTCTCTAAATGAAAATAAGATTGTTAACATAGCCCAAAACATCTTAGTACTTGTTTATTGACTAAGAGATATCCATTACCTACTTCCCAGTACATAAATAGAAATCATTATTATTCCAGAAAGATAGTATATTTGGAGAAAGAGCAATAGAATTGGAGTCAAAAGACCTGAGTTCAGATCCCAACTCAAACACTTACTCTGTCATCAAAGACAAGTATTTAACTTTTCCAATCAACAATTTCTTCACCTATAAAATAGAGGTGATGGTATTTGTATCACCTTCTTGAACATGTTGTAAGGAAAGTGGTTTGCTGATCTGAAATTACTTCTGAAATATGAGCTGTTATTGGTATTAATGACAACAATAGCAGCGTATAAAATCAACGGGCTTGAAAAGGGAAATTTTTCAATTGATTGTGGTAGACTTGGAGGCCAATGCAAAGTAATATAAACCTGTTGCCTTGCCACATCCTATAATAGTTCTTACTGTTAACCTCAATCTACTAGTCAATAAACATTCATTAATCACCTACTGAACTCCAGGCACTATGGTAAGTATTGGAAATACAAAAAGAGGCAAAAGACTCTGCCCTCTGCCTCTCCCTAATGGGGGAGATAAAAAGCAAACAAATACATACTATACACTATAATATATACATATCATACATATATGCAAATACATAGTATATACTACCCACATGCTATCACTAGGACAAATAGAAAATAATTAACTAGATTTAAGAGGAGTTGGGAAAGGCTTCCTGTAGCAGAGAGGATTTTATGTGGGACTTAAAGAAAACCCTGCAGGGAGTTGAAGGAAATATTAACGTGTATATGGAAATCACAAATTATAAGATTAAGATAGAAAGTAAAATTGTGAATCTGACCCTTAATTCCTCGAGAATGACTTTGGGGCTGATAGTGCAACCAGGCTGTGGATAGGATGAGGCTATAATAGGGGGGCATCTCAAAGGAGAAGTTACTGAAAAGGGGCAGCAGAAGGGGCCAATGAAAAATAAGAAAGAGTCTTGACTCCTCTTAGCTATGTGGGGAGGAAAGGTGGAGACAGGAGTGAAAGGAATAACCATGGATTTGGTGTCTGGGAGAGGGATCCAGTCTTCCATCAACCAATCAAAGAGTGTTTCTACGGGCCAGGTACTATTCTGGGTGCTGGAGATGCACACAAGAAAGAAAAAAGGCCTTCAAGGGACTTCTCTGTCACAAAAGTGAGATGCCCAGCTGTTTAACCTTTGTCTGTTGCACCAATTGTCTAGCACTTTTCCTGACTTTCAGTAAATGCTTGTTGATTATCAATAGGACAGGAGTCCCAGTGGGCACAGTGGAAGGGGTGTTAAGAGCTACAGAGGGTCTTGGGGGTGGGAGGGCTGAGGAGGATGGGAATAAGGAAGGGGAAATAGGAGCAGGGTACAGGAGATTTTACTTAGGCAACCCAGAATTCTGAATCATGGGGATGCATAGTGCCAGAAATTTGCTAGCTATAGGAGAGAAAATGGTCATACCTTTTCCCAGAAGCAGCAATATCTCTTCTTGTACCCTGGCTAGGCAGATGATTAGAATCTTTTCCACTTTCACTGACTCAAGTTTTCTTTTTCATGGAAACAGTTCAATTCAAAAATTCTCTCCCTGGTACCTTTTACATTTCTTGTAGTAATGTGGTCATATTATTATCGAGATGTCATTGAAGCAGGTTAAAAATTAATCCATCTTGAGTGCTGATGACTCCAGATTTTCTCTACCATGCCCTCTGCCCTGGGGATCTTCCTCTGCCTCTCTCCCCACTTTTCAGCTTCTTTTTTTATATTATCTACCCCTACCTCCACCTTTGGAATGTAAGCTTCTTAAAGAATGCTTCTATCTATATTTCCAATGAGTGGCACATATTAAGAGTTTAATAAGTGTTTGTTAACTTATTTGTTGATTTGGTTTACTTCCTCCAATAACAGAATCTCAGAGCTGGAAGGAAAATCAAAGGTCATCTGGTCCAACCCAGACCTGAATAAGAATCTCCACCAATTGGCCCTCTAGCCTCAACTTGAAGACATTTAGTACAGGGGGGAACTCCCTTTTTCTCCCATTCCACTTTGGAATAACTTTACATGATGGATAAAATTGCTCTTTTCTGAGAAGTACCATGATACAGTGAATAGACCATGGGGCTTAGAGTCAGAAAAAACTCATTTCAAATCCTGCCTCAGACTCTTATTAGCTGTGTGATCTTGAGCCATTCACTTGACCTTTCTGTTCTTACCTCACTTTGTCCATCTGTAAAATGAGGGGATTGGACTTCAAGGTCCCTTCTGGGCCTAAATTTCTTATACAAAGAGTACCACTCAATCAGTGGGTCTTCATGTAACATTTATGAATAGATCCTAAGCACACCTTTCTACCCTCCACCCTCTGCTTTTTCTCTAAGCAAATAGAGCATATTGACCTGGTGTGAGGGGAGAGGGAGGGCTTAAAAGCCAGCAATCTTATTTTTACTCTTATTTAACAAGTCCCATCATGCTCAGTGGTCAAGTCCAGTTGCTCATAAAATGATGAAGTGTGACTAAAACGTGGAGCTTTTACTAGGTTTTAAAAGATCACCCACAGTGCTTTGGACAGAACAATGCCACCCTTCCATTACATCATGGGCCTGCACGTGAGTCTGGAGATGCATCAGCCATGCACAGCTTTCAGGCCTATTCATAGACCCTGGTAATTATGAGGTCAGTCCTTCTCAAAGTGAAGTGATGAGGCAAGGGGTGATCAGAAGCTTTGAGCTTAGCCTGGTGGCAAGCTATTTCTTGGAGGGTACTTTGAGAATCAAGGATGGAAAGTATGTGAGGGCAGAAAACAAATTTCCTGGGTCCAGTTTCCATTGTGGTATTTCACAAATAAAAAAATGTCTTTGAGGCCAGTGGGGTTCAAATCTTACCTCTGACAGTAACTGTAGGCAAGTTATTTAATCCTTGGTGATTAGACAATTCTTGTCTAAGACTATGAAGATGCCAGCCTATGGTAGTAAAGGATGTTCTTCACACCAATGTAAACGTAGGTCCAGTCCCTATTCCTATAACAAATGTACTTCCTTCTTCAGAATAACACACATAAGTCATCCCTCTATGACTAAGTAAATGGTCTTGAGGAGATGCCATGGCTACAAAATTCCCTTTTTTGGAGCCAATCTGGCAATGAAACCCAACTTAGCAGGACTGATCTTTGGACTGGGACATGCCCCTAAATCTCAGTAAGATCTATCAGAGCTTGTGCTCCACAGACATGGTCTTTGAGAACTCACTGTCTTGTCATGACATGAGGACACTAAGGCATCGAAGTAAGACCTTAATAGAGATTTTGGACATATTTTCCCCCTCCTTGTGATTTTATCTGTGCGGGGAATTTCTGATATGAAAACTCCCTCCACTAATGAAGATTAGCAACCCATTTTTATACATTTAATTTTTATTTTATTTTTCTCAATTACAATTAAACAAAAATTTTTAACTTTCATTTTTTTTTAAATTTTGAGTTCCAAATTCTCTCTCTCCCTCACTTCCTTTTTCCTTCCTTAATAAGAGAAGGCAAGCAATTTGTTACAGATTATACATGTGCAATCACACAAACCACATTTCCATATTAGCCATGTTGCAAAAGAAAATACAGACCAAAAAAAGAAAGAAAGGGGGAAAAAATAAAGTGAAAAATGGTATGCTTTTATCTGCATTCAGACTGTCAGTTTTTTCTCTGGAGAGGGATAGCATTTTTTCATCATGAGTCCTTTGGAATTGTCTTGGATCACTGCATTGCTGAGAAGAGCTAAGTCACTCCCAGTTGATCGTTGTACAATATTGCTGTTACTGTGTAGAATGTCCTACTGGCTCTGCTCACTTCTAACTTACGGTCTAGGTTCATATATTTAGAAAAGGAAAGTACCTTAGAGGGCAAATTATCTGACTCTTTCATTTTATGGATGAAGATGCAAAGATCCAAAAAATTTAAATGAACATCACACACATAAGTGGTGAGGCTGGAATTGGAACCTGAGACATTTAAATCCAAATCCAGGATTCTTTCCCCACGGTTTCCCTCGGATTGTAGGTTCTCTAGCCTGAGGACACAGACTGCCAGATCAGAAAGTCGTAGACTGTCAAGCACAAGTGACTGAAGAGGCTATCTGATTCAACCTCTTCATTTTAGAGATGAAGAAACTGAGGACCAGAGAGGTTCAGTGATTTGCCCCAAGTCAGACTGGTAGCAAGCATCAGAGACAGGATTTGAATCCAGTCCTTCTGCCTACCAGTGTCATACTGGGACAAAAATCCATGTCTTCCTGATTCTACTCCACTGCTCAGTAGAATTCCATCTGCTGATGTAATCACAGACCTGTACCTATGTTTGTATATATGTATCTGTTTACCTGTATGTATGTATGTGTGTGTGTGTGTGTGTGTGTGTATATATATATATGTATATATACTCTAATGATTTGCAAAGCACTTTCCTTATAACAGAAGGTGGTGCAAATATTACCGTCTCTATTTTGCAGGTGAAGACATTTATCCATCAAAAACCATTTATTAGGCACTTCCTGTGGGCAGACACTGGTTAAGTGTTGGAGATATAAAGATATAACCCTTTATATAGTTATTGTGAGCCTCAAATGAGATATTGTGTCTAAAGTGTATTGTAAACTTCAAAGTATCACATGTCATTTAATATTATCATTATCATTAGACCCCTACTCTGGAAGAATACTTTTTTAACAATCTCCCAATAATTATTTATCAAGTACCTATTGTGTACTAGGAGATCCTTGAGAGACTCTCTCTTGCCTCTCTTTGCATTTCCTGCATTCAAATTCACAATTAACTTTTAATTCACTTGTGAAATGCTTTAATGAGTTTGTGGTGTGTCTGCAAGTTGACATCTGCTCTGTTAGTTGACTAAACTGGGCTAAAAAGCAACTCTGGATATTGCTGAGAAGCAGCTTCCACTGCAGCACCTAGCCAGCTGTGCCCTGGTCAACTTGTGTCTTCCTGGGACCACCTGTTTACTTTTCCTTCTATAGGCTGGATCCTAAAATAGCTGCCTCCTGCCTTTTTCCATCACAAACCCCTCTTCCAACATAGACTTTCACCAGTCGCTCATCAGATTTCCCTAGAGTCCTTTATCAGCTATAAGCATTCCCTATGTAACAGGCATTGTACATTTTATATGGATCTCACTTTTGGGGCTCATGGAGGCCATCTTCTTCTACTTTTATTAGGACCACAAAGTTATTGCTTTTTTTCATCTTTTTTAAAAATTATAATTATAGATTTAGAGCTAGAAAGAATGTCAGAGACCATCTTCTTCATTTTACAGATAAAGAAACTGAGGTATAGAAAGGTTAAATGTCTTGCCCAAGATCATACAGATAGCCGTAGTATGAGATTTGTGCATAAATCTCATATTCTTTCCCCTGACTCTCCCTTCTTGAGAGCAGAGACTGCGTTGTTTCTGCCTTACGTCCCCAGAGGCTAGCATAGGGCCTGATGCACATTAGGTGCTTAATGAAGACTGGTACAGTTAAATCAGCTTTGTCAATCTTGTGGCCATGGTATGGTCTAGCTGGGCTTTAACCATCAAGAAGTGTGTAAAATCCTGGTGGATTTTGTGGGGGTTTTTTATATAAATTATATACGTCTTTATTTTTTTTCCTTCCCTTCTCCATCCAAAGGAAGGACCTTCCTGAATGCTCCAGTCCCTCTATGGGCCAGCCTGGATAGCATGCACTCAAGTGAATAATCCTATATCTGGCAGTTCTATGTCAAAGCAGATCTAAGTACAGCAGATGCAGTTTCTGGATGCTGGCCATTGGTGCATCTGGAGAATTATTTACTAGTTATTGGCAGATTTGTGGGCAATGGGGGGGGGGGATGGGACAGAGAGAGAGAAGCAAGGACTTTCCTTCCTTTTCATTCTGTCCTGCCCCCTGTCCTCAGCCCACAAGCTCTAAGGCTGCCTCCTTCTCCTCTTAGAGCTTCTCTACATTCTCCTTATAACTAAGGGATTTTTCATCATTGGGAGAGATGTGAGCCTGCTGGCTTCTCTTCTGCACATCCTGATTGTTTTTAATAGGGAAATAGTCAAGGCAATAAGATTACTCCCTTTCTATCACATTGTCTCATTTTTCTGGAAGTTGACTTAGGGGGATTTTCTCAGTGGAAATCCATTAGGCTGCTTAAGCAGAAATGAGCTGAAATATTTACGTTGGACTGGGGCCAGGCCAGGGACAACTAGAAGCATCTGCAAGGTATTAAGTAACTGAAAGAAGAACTAGGTTCAATCTCAGCTATGCCATTTCCTACCTGTGACCTTGGGCAAATTGCCTCACAATTCTCTGAGCCTCCGTTTCTCATCCATAAAATAGGAGGTTGGACTGAACCATCTTGTAGATGTCTTCTAGCTCTGGCTACGTTCAATAAAAACCATTGGTCTAATGGCTCCCTCTAAGATTACTTTCCACTTCTTCTCTCTAAGTCTTATATGTGCATAACCCTTTGTATATTACCTCTTCCATTAGAATCTGAGGTAGCTGAGGACAGATCAGTATTTGGCCCTTTCTTTGTATCTCCAGCCGTTAACATAATGCCTAGCAGAGAGCAAGACCGCAATAAATAATTTTGGATTGACTGACTGATAGCATTGTGAGAAACAAAAGCTCCTCAGTGCTTTCTCCTCTTTGATCTCTGTGTATCTACTCTGTATGTATCTAGTACATCTCTGTACCAAGTGTCCCAAAGGTCCTGGTGTAGTTTCAAGTTATAAAAGCTTAAATAAACATAAAAAAGTTTAAAGAGCTCATTCTGCCTCTATATTCTTCCTCTATTAGAATATAAGCCCCTTGAGGGTAGGCACTGTTAGTCTTTTTTCTTTGTAGCCTCTATGCCTGTCCCATAGTAAATGCTCATTAATTGGCAGGTTGACCAATGGCTCTGTATACACTTAGGATTGCTTTCAGATCATTACAGAAAGGTCAGAGTCTCTAAGAGGACTTCTAGAGAAGTGGCTTCTTTGCTTCTTAGCAGTGAATCCGTGGGTTTCCCAATTCTTCCAGTCAGGACATTTTCCTTTTTAAGTAATCTGAACCTCTCATGTTTCAGCCCCATTACTTGTTAAAAGTTAAAGATGAGCTAAACACTAGTGCTGGTCGCTGGATTCAGAGTTAGAAGGGGACTTAAAGTATATCTAGTTCATGTTCTTCACTATTCAGATGCTGGAGGCTTACCAGGTGTAAAATGGATATCTGTTTGGTCCAAGGAAGCAGAAATAGGAGCAAAGGGTCGGAATGGGGAGGGGCAGATATGATAACAGCAGCAATAAGAATTAAAAATAATTCTTATTTACATAGTCCTTTCCTCCCTACGTACCCAAGAGACTTTGGATTACTACAAAGGAAATCCTCCAAGCCATGAGAGCTCTCCAGACATGGAACAGGTCCCTTTGGCCAGTAGCAAGTTCCCCATACCTGGAAGTCTTCAGGCAAAGGCTAGATGATCTCTTGAGTGAATCATAGAAGGGAGTCTTCTTCGGGTAGGACTTGGACAAGGCAGCCTCTTCCACCTCTGAGTTTCTATTATTCTATGAAAGCAAAACCCAGACAAAGTGATTCACTTAAGGTCAAACAAAAAATAAGTAACTAAGGCAGGATTGGTACTCAGGTCCTCTACTACACCTTCCATGTCTCCATGCTGCTTTGGGATTCCCTTGTTAAAGGTCCATTCACTTCAAGTTCCAATATTATTGATAGAACTGGATCCAAAAGCCACTGCTGTTGTTTTAAACAAACATCATGAAAGTCAATGTGAGTCTGTCATATTCTCTGCCTACTTCCTCATCTGTAAAATGATGGGAGTGGACAAGCCCCAACCTACTTTCCAAACTTTCTAAGCTGTCTCATAATAATGACAGTAACTGACATTTGTTTTGTTTTGTTTTTTTAAACAGACAGGTAGGTTGCACAGTACACAGATCTAGAGTTTGGAAGACCTGAGTTCAAATCCAGCCTCAGATGCTTATTAGTTATGTAACCGGGCAAGTCACTTAACCTCTGTCTTCCTCAGTATTTACATCTGTACACTGGGGACAATAATCACACCTTCCTTCTAGGATTGGTTTGATAATCAAATGAGATAACATGTAAAAGGTTGTATAAACCATAAAGCACCATTTAAATGCTAGCTATTTTAATTATTAAAGTTTAGAGAGAGCACAGCACACATCTCATTGGAGGCTCACAGTAACCTTATAAAGGAGGAAGCAGTGTGCTCTTGCGCTTTATGTTTTATAGCTGGAGAGAGAAGCTCAGAAATGTTATATCTCTTACCCAGGGTCCCAGATCTTTACACAGAATTAAAACACAGATATTCCTGACTCCCAGTCTCCCACCTATTAAGCCACACTCCCTACTAGATGACTTAGTGGCCATGAAAGCTCTTTTCAAATGAAGTGTTTTATTGGGTTAGCCCTGAATATACAGAGACCCTCCTTTTATTTTAATTCCTTTCTTATCTTCTTTCTTCTCCCTTTGGCACATCTCAGCATGGTCTTTGATCTCCTGTTGACTTTGGGTGAGGTAACATGTAGACTCTGTGTAGCTGATTGCCATTTCAGTTGATTTATTTATATGCTATTGTGTAGGAGCTGGGGGGAGGGGAAATGGAATAAGCTAATGATGGAAATCCCTGCCCCCTCTCCCCAGTCTGTCTCTTCATCTGGAGATACCAATAGGATAATTCTACATAAATTGTGAGCTCCTTGAGGAGAAGGCTACACTTACGTTTAGCTTTGAGTCTACAGAGACAAGCTCATTGCCATTGCACATAGTAAGCACTTGATAAATATGTGATTTGTGGAATTAAATTCCAGTTCCTTCGACCATTGCCCATGAAGGTTCATATCCTGACAAGGAGCTTCTGGTCAATGCTCTGTCCTTTCCCCAGTCCTGTCATATTTGGTGATGGCCTTCCTTGCCAGAGAAGTGGCTCAGGCCCTTGTAGCTCCAAATTACTGATTCTATGACCATTACATAGCACTTCATCAGTACCTGTTATTAGGCATTGAAGACACTCTTGTGTATCATCATTATCTGTCTTAGCTCGGTATCAGGCTATAAGCTCCATAAATTCAAGGTTTAGGTAGGACTTATCCATATTCTTTTAACACCCCCCCCCCGATGTTTAACACAGTGTTCTTCATGCAGAAAATGTTTAAGAAATGTTTGTTGGTATTGTGTTGTTGTGAGGAAACTGATTGGAGGTCAGCATTCATCTCTCTATCTATCTGTTTGTCTATCTATCTATATATCTGTCTGTCTATCTATCTATCTATCATCTATCTATCTATCTATCTTTCTCTCTGTTTGTCTATCTACATGTCTGTCTGTCTATCTGTATGTCTACCTGTCTATCTGTCTATCTATATGTCTACCTGTCTGTCTATCTGTCTGTCTGTCTATCTATATGTCTACCTGTCTATCTACCTGTCTATCTGTTTATATGTCTACCTGTCTATCTATCCATCTATCTATCTCTCTGTCTGTCTGTCTCTCTGTCTGTCTTTCTGTAAAATGAGGAAGTTGTTCCCTAAGGGAATCTTCTCCAGGGCCAATATTCTCTGATTTTGGGTTAACAATAACAACAACTTAATTTATATAGTATCTTGAGATTTACAAAGCACCTTCTTCAGGGTTGCCTGTCAAGCTGTGACAATGGCATTAGGACCCTCATTTTATAAATGGGGCAGCCAGGTGAATTGCCCAGAGTTGTGTACCTATTAAGTGACAGACAAGGATTTGAAGCAAAACCTTCTCTCTGCAGATTCGTTGTTATCAACCATTCCAAAACTGTTATCACATACCATATATGCTCTCCACGTAAAAATTATTTGTTTGTCTTTATTGGCCATCAACATTCCTTCACAAAATCCATCATTTTATTCTTGAGGAGAACTCAAGGCCATTCCTGCCAGTTCTGAGCTACAGCTTGGCAGCACTCAGTGTTTTTGTCCCATGGCTCTGGTCACTGATGAAGCCCTACAATGAACCCGGGTCATGGACTTAGGCATCTCACAGAGAATGGTCTCATTTCATGAAATCATGAGTTGAGCCAAAGGATGAAAATCAAGAGATAAAGGAAAAGCCAAATGAACACCAGGCTGTACCCCCTGGAATGTCCTTAGCTCACAGTCCCAGAATCCCAAGGCTGGGAGGGACCACAGAGTGTACCCTCTGCAATGTCCCAAATGAGAGGCTGCCCAGCCTTTGCTCCAAAACATGTGGATACATTCAGGGCCTTCCAGCTGCTGCCATTCAGGGAGCTGTCAGCTCGACACTTGCATTTCCCACTTTTCTTGTTCCGCTGGCTTAGCTTAAGGTCTCATGTTGACTCCACTTAATCTGTACAGTCTCGGGGCTTTTTGGAGTGCCATTCCATGCCATAGGGGACAGGAATGCCATCACAGAGCAGGGATTTGTGGGCATGAGCTCTGCATGGGCAGAGCTACAGGAGCTCAGCTGTCTAGAGAAATTGAATTCTAGCTTTGTTGGTTGGGAGTTTATAAAAAAAATTCTTTTAGTCCTTTTTCAACAAATGTTTATTGAGCACTTCCTTGGCTTAAATGATAATGCCCGGCCATATGGGGTACAGTGACATGGTTCTATCAATCCTTCTCTTAGATTATACACTTCACGTTGGCAGGAACTTGTCCTGGTCAATCAATCAACAACTTACTAAATACCTACTTTGTGCCAAACCTGTATGATGGACATTGGCAATAGGAAGACAAAAATGAGATCGTCCTTATCCTCAGTGAGTTTATTCTCTTTTGGAGGAGACAGTTTGGGTTCACAGATGTAGATGTGGTATAGACATTAGCGATCATCTAATCCAATCCCTTAAATTTACTGAGAAGTAAACTGAGACCTATAAATGTTGAGTGATTTTTCCCAAGGTCCGCACAGGTAATGGGTGTCAGAGCCAGTATTTGAACTCAGGTCTCTGACTCCAAATAAATTCTTTCCCATGTACTATACTTATTGCCTCCAATATACACAGATAAGTATATAACAAACATGTACAAAATCCTATTTTAAAAATCAACACTTGCCATTTCCCCCAGAACCTAGTGCAGTGTATGCAGCAGGTACTTAATAAACATTTGTTGCCTTCAGGCAAATTGAATGAAAACAAAACAAAAAAAAAAAACTATCCTAAAGAGATTAGATGAGATGGAGATGTTCACATCTTTTTGTTTGTTTGTTTAGTCATGTCTGACTCTTCATGACTCCGTTATTTCTCTGGCAAAGATATTAAAGGGGTTTGTCATTTCCTTCTCCAGCTCATTTTACATATAAAGAAACTGAGGCAAACAATATTAAGTAATTTGCCCAGGGTCACACAGCTAATTAATGTCTGAGGCTGGATTTAGGACCCTCATTTTATAGATGGGGCAGCCAGGTGAATTGCAACGTCAGTCTTCCTGACGTTAGCTCCAGCACTCTACGGACTGTGGCTCCCCCTAGTTACCCTGTTCTAAGATTTAGAAAGCTCCTATCTTTTTTATAATAATTCTGGGAGGTAATTGGTATAAGTGTTAATATCCTCCTTTTAGAAAGGAGGAAACTGAGGCTTTGGGAAACAGTGACTTGGCCAGCACCATTCAGCAAGCTCACAAGTGCCAGAGCAAGAAGTGGAACCTAGATCTTCTGGTTCTAAAAGTGTAGCTTTTCTTACTCCCTCCTTTATGTCCTTTACAGCATTGTATGGGGTGTTATGTGGAAAGGGAAGGGAAAAGAGGAAGCAAATTATTATCCATTATTATTCTTATTATATAGAGACACAGACCTCATTCTCAGGCAGCTTATGATTTAGATCAGCAATTTTCAAAATGTGCTCCAGGGACCCCCTTCTGAAAGACCCTTTCCAAAAGTTCGGGAAGCCAAGACCATTTTGCTAATGATAAGGCAGTTTAATGCTAACTGCCAGCATTCTGATTTAAATATCAATAGGCGTAATCCACATAAAAACTCTTGGGGGAAGCACCCTGGATAATTTTTCAGGTTGTAAAGTCCTGTGACCTCAAGAGCTGGAGATCCACTGGTTTAGATGAAACTAACCCCTGTGAAACAATGAAAGAGTGATCTTTCGAGGGAGCTGGGGAGTTTTCGTTCCTGGTTTCTGCGTCAAGAGGTCCAGGTTCTTAGGATAGGGAGTTTGCGTCTTCTGTGCTGCTGAAGAACTGGCCTCTGCTGGAAGGTGAATGAGGTGGATGGGGAGGACTTGGGGGGATGACCAAAGGGGAAAGAAAGCCTGTGTGGGGGCAAAGCACTCAGTGCTCCCTAAATTCTAGCCCCGAAAGCAAAGTACCAGTTGTCCCAACCTATTTACAGCTCTGACAATATAAAGTAATTAAAGATGTAACTCAGAGTAGCATCTGGGTGCAGACTAGAGTAAAAGAATAGGTATTCAGAGAATGAAAGGATCACTTGGGCCAGACTAGAGAGGGAAGGCAGTGATGGGATGTTCTGGGTAATGATATGAATTCAGCCATCATCATTTTCATACAAAATAAGTGATCTGTCATTAAATTTGACTGGGGCCCTGCTGGCCCAGGTCAGGGGCTATATCTCCTGGTTCTGGACCAACTCCTGGGTTTCCTTATCTGATAACAACAACAGCTACTGCCATTATTTGTTTAATGTCTGAGAGCTTAGGAAGTAATTCACCCATTTTCACATTCATTCACCCCAGTTTCGTTCTCCCAGAAACCCTAAGAATTAGGTAAGACAAGTATTATTGTCCCCATTTAGGGGATGAGAAAACCGAAGTCCAAAGAGAAGCCATGACTTGCCCAGGCTCACTGTACCAGTCACTCTTTTGCTTTTAATATAAATGTTGACAGAAAGGACTGGATGCAGAGAAACAAGAAAGCTCTCCCTAGCACTCTCAGCTAAATGGCCAAATGCGGTCTGAAGCAGAGGCGAGTAGGGAGACCACAACATTGCTACCTTTCAGCACGTTATTATACTGTAGAGGAAAATCAGCGGACACAAGGCTTCGCTGGTTGGTTTGCCAAGAATACTAGTTCAGAATTCACATTTCCTATTGTCTTCTTCAGTTTGTCTTTTTGTTCTTTAAGCACATTCATGATTTGTCACAATTTTTAAAAAAATAGCACATTTAATTTACTGCTTCATTTGAACACTGGGGTATGTGCACAAATCTTCCTTGGGCATTACTTGGCATCACATCTGCTGAGCCAGCATTCTGTGCCGTAGGCAGAGCATGGAGACAGAGAAACAAAATGGAGCCGATTAGCAAGGAAGCCAGGGTGTTGGAGAAACACACAACAGGAGTTAAAATTGCAAAACTGCCAGCCCTTGGAGAAAGTCAAGATTCTTTTCTCTGATGTGACATGGATGCTAGCTTTGGGGCTTTGATTTGCATGTGCCTGCATGATATGTTTGTCCGGTTCTCCTCTCTATCTTTCAACCTTAATGAAACATATTATTTTTGTTTGTGACTCACACAATGAATCGGGTTGTCACTACATGACTGTGGATATTTTCATGGCCACTTGATGAAAAATGAATGAGATACCTCCCAGCATCATATAGCACTGAGGCTCTTTAAGGAGAGAGAGAGAGATACAGAGAGACAGAGACAGAGAGAGACAGAGAGAGAGAAGGAAAGAAGAAAGGAAAGGAAAGGAAATGGTAGGAAGGAAGGAAGGAAGGAAGGAAGGAAGGAAGGAAGGAAGGAGAGAAAGAAGCACTTTTATGTCTTAGTCTTGATGAAAATATTATTTATACTTTAAATAAAATTGGATTACACAATGAGAAATATCTATTTAATCTATTTGTTATGATATCAATTTTCATCACTGTAAAAATGTTGCTATCAAGAGTGAAAAATCTTTGGAGAAAACACTGTTAGGCTCCAAAGCATCACCAAATCAACATTCTTCATAAGAGCTTTCTTGGCCTTTGAAAGATAGCACTTACATAAGATTAAAATTTTAAAGAGAATCAATCAGCAATTATTTATTATGTATGCAAGGCACTGTCCTATGTGCTAGGAGTACCAGTGTAAAAAGGATATAGTCCCTGCACTCAAGAATCTTGCATTCTGTTGAAGGAGACAGTATGGTCCATTGGATAGAACATTGGCACTAGTGTCAGAGGGTCTTACTGAAGTTCCTTGTCTGACACTAACTGAGTTATTAACTTCACTGAGACTCAGTTTCCTCATCCGTAAGAAGAGAGATTTGAACTAGATAGCTTTCTGGGTTTCTTCTAGTTCTAGATCTGTGATGCTAGGGTCTTTTCTATCTACAAAAATTTTGTATCTATAGTCCAGCAACTATGGAGATAAGGAATTTGCTCATGTGAGAGGTGATGTATGATCTCCGTTTTGAAGGAAGATGAGGATTCCAAAAGTCAGAAATAAGGAGGGAGAGTGTTCGGGGTTGGGGGGCAGGAGGGGTACAGTCTGAACAAGCAGGATATGGGATATCATTTGTGAGGAACTTAAGAAGAACAATCTGGCTGGATTGTAGAATGCATGAAGAGAGTAGTGTATAAGGCTGTACACGTGGGTTGGAGTGAAGGGTTTTAAATGTCAAAGGAAAGAATTTGAGTTTCCTAGAGTTAACAGGGAGCCTTAATTAGGTGCACAGTAGGTGAGTGCACTGGATTTGGAAGCAGGAAGACCTGAGTTCAAATCTCACTTTAGATACTGAAGATTTGTGTGACCCTGAGCAAGTCACAACACCTCAGCAAAATAGAGATAACCTCACAGGATTGTTGTGAGGGTTAAATGAGATAACATATTTAAAGTGTTTTTCAAACCTTAAAGTGCTTTGTAAGAATAATAATCTTAGTGAAGTGATCTGGCTTACATCTTGGAATTATTTCTTTGGGAACTATGTGTGAAGAAAAGAGAGACTAAAAGCTCATAGACCATGCAGGAGGCCAATTGTTAGCCTCAAGGCTTGGCCTCCTAACTAATGCAATAGTCTAACTTAGAAGTGATGAAGATACAAATATTAAAAAAGCAAGTAAGACAGTAAGTATTTAGTAAATACCTACTATATACCAGGTACTGTGCAAAGTGCTGGGGATATAAAAAAAAAAAAAAACAATAGAAGATAATTCCTGCTCCCAAGGACCTAACATTCTAGTATCTAAGCACATAGTAGGTGATTGATTAATGTGTGTTGATTGATGACTGATTATGGAGGTAGAATGAAGAATGTTTTGTAGACCTGTGTGGAAGACTCCAATCTTGACATATTTTAAATGAATCGTAGCCTGCAAACATAATGGATCTTCAGCTCAACGTGAAATTTGGGTTTTCTATATTTTTATTTGGTTTTATTTTATTTTCACAAAGATCTGCATTCTTTCCTCTTATTCCTCCAAATCTTGATGAGAAAGCAAGAAAAACAAGATCTCTTTTACAAACAAGTGTGGTCAAGCACAACAAATTCCCATATTAGTTGTGTCCAAAAAGAAGCTCGCACTCAGAGGCCAGCATCTCTTTAGCTACTGTTATATCAATTGTTCTTGTATTGATCAGGGGTCTAAAGTCTTTCAAAGTTGTCTTTGAAATATTGTTATAATTGTTTCAGTTGTTCTCCTCTTTCTGTTCACTTCCTTTTGTGTCAGTAAATACAAGTCTTAATTTTCTCTGAAACCATTTTCTTCATGATGACCCAGTGGATCTAGAGCTGGACTTTGAATTAGGAAGTTAAATCCTGCCTCAGGCTCTTACTAGCTGTGTGACCTTGGGCAGGTCATGTAACCCCTCTGTGCCTCAGTTTCCTTATCTGTAAAATGAGGAAGTTGGACTTACTGACCTCTAATGTCCTTTCCACCTCTATGATCCTATGAATTACCTTTCTCTCTCCTCTAGTAATCGAAGTGTTTTATGCACATGGTAATTACTTTCTAAATGGTTATTTAATATGTACTGAGCAGGTTACACAAATTCCCTGTGCCTCAGTTTTCCTCATTTGGAATGGAAGGGGCTGGACTGGATGACTACTAATTTCCCTTTCATCCCTCAATCTATGAGGCTGTGATTTAGTGCTAGCATCACTTCAGCCAGTCGTTCAGACGCATGCTCATGGTCCATGGAGTGGTTAGTGAATCAATAGGCATTTGTACTGGAGCTGGTCCAGCACTTTGTTCTCTAAGTCAGGCCTCTTCAGCAAGGTCATCAGGATGGGCTTTGGGTATTTCTGGATCCTTGAGCCTTCCTAATCTTCCTGTAACTTTAACCCAGTGGTGTTAGGTCTAAGTCATTCCTTCCCTTTGAAATTGTTTCCTTTCTATCATCCATAGCTGTTAAACAGTAGGACAGGCTGCCTGCTAACAAACGTGGTGGCTTTCTGTTGATTCAGAGCTTTGGTATAGATTCAACAATAGATCTCTTAGATCTATTATATAGAGACTGAATAATGCTCTCTTAGAGCTGCTGTTAAATATATGCCAACACTGGGTAGGAGGAATGACTGACTGACCCCAAAGGTCCTTCCACTTTTAAGATTCTTATCCTGTGCATCTAATCCACTTCACAAACACTTCTTAAATGTACAAGAGACTGTGTCAGAGCCTAGAGAAAGAAAGACAAAATGAAAAATCCTAGAGGAGTTTGCATGCCACTGGAGGAAATGCAGCATGGAAACAGAGAAGTATGTAGTGGTAACTTAAGGAGAAAGAGAACATTAGCCATAAGGGGGATCAGGAAAGGCTCCACAAAGGAGATGACCCTTGAAGGAAGCAGGGATTCCTAGGGACTGAATAGAGTAAGCGGTACATTGCACATAAGGAGGGTAAAGTGGGAAGCCTGTACAAAAGCATGGAGGAGGAAGATGAAACAGTGAATTTAGGGAATAGTTGATAGGCAAATTTGGCTAGAATTTAGATTGTGGAATAGGGAGTAATGTAGAATAAGTAGGCTGGAACTCTACTGGGAAGGTCTTTAGATGCCAAAATGAGGAATTTATAGTTAGTTTATCCTGTAGGCAAGAGTGCTATGTTTTAATCTTCATGTTTTAGGAATGATATTTTGGCAGCTATGAAGAAAAGGATGTATTAGAGATAGGTAAGCCTGGAAACCCAGAATCCAATAACGATTGTATGGCAACAGTTCAGATGAGAAGTGATGAGACTGTAAATCAGAACAGTGTCATGGTGAATGGAGAAAAGGAGTATGAAGGAAGAGTCACTATGAAGGTAGAATTGACAAGATTTGCCAACTGGTTGGATGTGAGGGCTGAAGAAGGATTGAAAATGATGCCAAAGTTTCAGACCTGGTGACTAGAAGAAGGGTGGTGTCCTCAACAGAAGCAGAGAACTTGGACAGAGAGGGGGTTGGGAAAAAGATAATTTGCTCTATTTTGGCTACATTTGAATTTGGACTTCCAAGTAGAGATGTTTAACAGGTAGTTTATGTTCTTTTTGGGGGGTATAGCCCAGTTTTTGTATGCTTTGAGAAGATTCATGGTCTCACAGAATCTCACTTGGAAAGGTTTAGAGGCCATCCGTACTTGAAAAGGACCTTCCTCTACAACACATCCACCTCCATGTCCTTCTGGGATGGCCGCTCCACCTCCGCTCCTTTCTCGGATTGTAACTCTTGTAAATTTCTGGTTCTCTCTACCGCTGTTCTTCCTACATTTCATCTGCTCCCCAGGCTATCTAGCTTGGTGGACACCCCCAGGCAGCTTTCTCCTACCCCCTCACTTTGGAGTGCAAAGCCATTTTGAGTAGATCTACAAAACTCTAGGAAAATGCGTTCTTAGCAACCTTGTTAAAAACACTCCTAACTAAGAGACTGACATCTCTATATTTTAAGTCATGGGCCAGAAATCTAAAGCCCATTCATAGATGCCATCTTCTTAACCAGCTGTTTACTTCCCAAATCTGCCTTTCTCTTTGCAATTCTTTGGTCTCAATGAGTAGTAGAGATGAAGACACTATGCCCCACAGGTCTTCAGATCCTTGTCCAAGAATTCATAAATCTTTAGCAGTGCTTCCTAACAGTGCAGTCAGATTGAGACCTTCTTTATCCAGACATCAAGAATTTCAAGGTCAGTAATCATGCTTTATGAGACAACCATGCTCTTCCTGGAAGCATTCACAGGTGTTCTGAAAAACAAAGTTGCCAAAAACAACATTTCCGAAGGTAGTTGTTCCCATAGGAACATTATCCATGGACATTGACCAAATATTATTCTGATGGTATTTCTAGACTACTTTGGGGACTTTGTTACGATGTATTAATGACACCATTGCCAAAGGATGACATCCACAACAACCTCAAGCAAGTTATGCCTAAACAGGTTTGGTTTTGTACTTTACAAAAAATCTCCCTCAGTCCCAATCACTGTTCTGAAAACACAGTCCACTCAAAAGATAGTTGATTGATTTTTTAGCTGAGGGAAAGTAATTTTCTCCTTTCTTATAAAGAGGCTCTTTGTTCTTTTCAGCAACGTATAATCTACTCATTTACCCTGCAGGTAGCTTGATAGATTTCTCTGTGTTTTTTTTCCTAGACGATTGCCTTTGAGGCACTTAATAGCAAATCAACTCTGGGGGAAAACTGACCTTGATCCTCAACCCCTGAAGACAAATGTACTAAGAGAAATGATGGGCTAGAATCAAGCCAGAATTTTAAGAACTAAACTCTTTTGTTTTTTGTGTTGCTTTTTTTTTTTTTGCTTAAGAAACAGAACTTTTATTTCTGACTGCATATATCAGAGATGTCAAACACATAACCCAAAAAAGTCCTGAGTGCTACCTGAACCCAGAGTAAAATATAATTGGAAAAAATTTAGCAAAATAAATAAGAATACGATGAGAGACAGATATGTTCATATATGATTTTCTAAGTCAGTGTGCGGCCCCAGGGATCCTTGTGTTTGGTGGAGTGGCCCTTGTTTGTATTTGAGTTTGATACCACTGGTTCAGGGCATTAAGATGGCACTATAGTGGCTAGTGCACTGGGTCTGGAATCAGGAAGATGCCCCTTCTTGAGTTCAAATCTGGCTTCAAACGTTTACTAGCTGTATGACCCTGGGCAAGTCACTTAATCCCATTTGCCTCAGTTTCCTCAACTGTAAAAGGAGCTGGAGAAGGAAATGACAAACCACCCCAGAATCTTTGCCAAGAAAACTTCAAATGGGGTCATGGAGAATCAGGCATGAATGAAAAATGGCTGAAAAAATGAAACCATTGGCATATATGATATGATAGGCATAATCTCTCTAATTCTTTAATGTATTTGTTAATTAATATTACTTAAGTAATAATGACAGGGTCATAAATGTTCTTTCAGTTGGCTAGGAAATATTGTTAGAGAGAATAATCATTCTGTTTGACTAGCTTTTATTATCTACTGTGTGCAATGGTGCTGGGGGACATGGAAAGTTTTGGTAACATGTGGTTCCTATTCTCATGGAGCTACACTGGATGGCCTTTGAAGTCCTTTCTGCTTCTAGGTCTGATTCTATGGTCCCATTACTTCTGGGGACCCTTTTTCTTCTATAAAACAAAGTGATTGGATTAGATGACCTCAAGTCCCTTCCACCTCTAAATCTATCATCCTATAATCTGTGCCTCAGTTTCCTGAACTACAAAATGAGGGCGTGGGACTCCTAGTTCTCAGTTTTTGATTCTACTTCATTTTGACACTTTCAAACAAGTTTTATTTTGGAAGTACCTAAAGCCCTTTGTGTTCAGGTATCTATTTATACCTAGGAGACATTCCTAGACCTATATTCTATCCCAGGACAGTTATTGCAAAGGAAAACAGTTTTAACTCATTATGTGTCTGAGTCCCTGTGACAAGTTGCATTTCCAAGTCAAGAATATTTTTTGTTTATAAAGTCAATCTTTCATGATAACTTTCACCCAAACTCCTTGCATCCCTCTGAAGTATGTAAATGTCAAACATTATTCTCTATAATAGACAGATAAGAAAACCAAAACAGAAATCGTGATCATTGGATTAAGTACCAGCTCTTATTCAAGAACTTCAGACTCTTTGTGACCTCATTTGGGGTTTTCTTGTCAGAGACACTGGAGTGGTTTGATATTTCCTTCTCTAGCTCATTTTAGAGATGAAGAAAATGAGGCAAACAGGGTTAAGGGACTTACCAAGAGTCACACAGCTAATAAATGTCTGAGGCTAGATTTCAACCCAGAAAGATGAGTTTTTCTGACTCTAGGTCTAGCACTCTAACTGCTGTGCAACCTAGCTATCCCAAGCCAGAAAAGATCTTAAAAACCATCCTGTCCATCCCCAAGAAGGATAGAAAACTGGAAGGATACAGGGACTTGCCCCAAGTCATAGGTCATAGTAGTAGAAAGACTGGAATTTGAACCCAGGTCTAAAGATTAAAAAACAACATGGTGAAAGCGTTTTTGAATGTCATAAGTGTTTTTGAATGTTTTATCTAAATAAGATCCTATCTCCTATACAAGACTATGCTATACCTCAGGAGTAAATTCTTAGAATTCTGTGCCTGGAAAACCATTGACCATACCTCAAAAGGAACATTTGATACATCAACCACAAAATAATCTTTGAAAATCACTATTCCAGGATTCCTGGAATTAATGGCCAAAGTCTACTTTTCTCCTGGTCATATTTGCATTCTTAATACCACCAGGACTACACGTAATCTGAATCTTCAGTCAGTCAGGCAATTCCCACAGTCTATCCCAGATCCCATATCACTCTAGTTTTAACTTTATCAGAGCCTATTCAGTGTGGGCAGATGGTCACCTACCTACCAAAAACTGGAGGTCCTCAGTAACTGATGTGTTTAGAGAGTTTGCTAAATGAAACTGGGGTATTCCAGAGGAAGATAACCTAAGAACTCTCTTCATCCTTGCAGGACCCTCCTTTCAGTGGTGATTTTCTCTAGGAATCTCTATTTTGAGGATGTGTCCAGGCCAGTCATCCTTCACTCCTCCTAGATCCACTCCTGGTTCTCTGCACTTTGCCATTATGCCCATATGAGAACCTTCTCCTCTCCCTCTCTTCCTTCAACTTTTCAGCTCCCTTTTATGCATAACCATTTCCCATTAGAATATAAGCTCTTTGAGGACAGAAACTATCTTTTTTGTTTATGTGCTTTGGCACATAGCGCTTAATAAATTCTTGTCCATTTGATTTGGTTGTGAGTTTTCCCAAAGAAATGACTGCCCTTTCCCCCAAAAACAGACATCTAAAGCCAAGATCATCCTGTGGTTTTATTAATGTAGGAAACTCCTCATGAGGAAACTCCTTCTATAGTGCTGAATGAGATCCTCTTCTGCAATTTGTAGTCTTAAAGGGTTGTCTGAGGCATTGAGAGGTTAAGTGACTTGCCCAGAGTCATACAGCCAGAAGGGTTCAGATGTGGTGTTTGAATCAAGGGCTTCCTGGCTCAGAGTCAAGCTCTCTGTCCACCATGGCATGCTGTTTCCATTAGGTAACAATAGTAGAGAAAAATCCCCATGTGAAGTGGCCCAGGGTCCTGACCTACCTGTGACACTGTGGTAGGTGCTTTCAATGGTTCCATGAATACTTGTCATGGCTCACTGAGTGGGGCTCTTGCTGTCCTAAAAGAAAGAGTCTGAGGATTCAAAGGAAGTTCAGTGAGATTTCATTCTTTTACTAGTGTTTTTATTTAGCTGCACAGAATTATTTCTGCCCCCTGTAGTTGAGATTACGTTTTCAAAGGAAGGCAGAGGATTTGACTCCCACAGATGTTGGAGGAAGGCATGTCACTACACAGTGCTCTGAAAACATACCACTTAATGGCTCAACCTTTTAATCATGCTTGAAATTCATTTTCCGGCAAATAAGCGCTAATCTATTTTTACACATTTTATTTTTTAAAAAAGAAAAGGCTGCCCCACTCTCTTCTGCTCTGCCGTCAGATTGCACGGAGATTCTCATCCTGGAAAATCACTGCATGTTACCACACATCAGAGCTTCCAAGTGCAAAGTCTAGATACAAGCAGGCTTCTGTTTATCAAGAATCCAAATAGCCAGAAAGTTCAAATAGCTGGAATTTTCATTTTGTCTGTGCTCAACTTTTATAAGAAATTGGAAGGAAATAAATGGATATTAGAGACTGATTTGGAAAAACAACTTTAATTTTATTTATTTATTTTTATTTATTTGATTTTATTCCCATTTGTGTGAAGGGACTCTACTGAGCTTAGTATACTTTCACTGGTGATTGTATATCATTCATTCTCTTACAATTCTTTGATCATGAGTGACGTTTTATGTGTTTTTATTGTTTAACTAGAACTTTTTTTTTCCCCTAAACTTTGAGTGAGAAAAGGAAAAAAAAATTTGTTAAGTACCTACTATGTGCCAGGAACTATGCTAAGTGCTGGGAGTAGGTACAGAAATGAGATAGTCTTGCCATCAATGAGCTTAAATCATCATCATCATCACCACCACTCACATCATGCTTTAAGTTTCTAAAGCACTTTTCTTATGTCATCTCATTTACCTTGGCATCAAACCAGTGAAATAGGTGCTATTATTTCATCCTCATTTTCTAGATCAGGGTACTACCCAGGGTCACACAACTAATAATGTGTAAGAGCAGATTTGAACTCAGCTCTACCTGATGCCAAGTCCAGCACTCTTTCTGCAGTGCCACCTAGCTGCTGGATTTCCTCTTCATTCTCATGGGGGATACAACACATAGGGGAGTGGTGGCCAGGGACAGCAGGTTTGTTCGGGGATTCATAGGGATGGTGAGTGGAGCCATTGGGTAATTGTTTGGCATGCCTTCTCCAGAGGCAGTGATGGTGTTGATTCAATTACTGAGCCCAGAGCAAGAGTAGGAAACCATGCTGCATAAATGTTCATCGATGACAGCACTTTGCCTATTTAAAGTCTCTTTATACGTAGAGCAGCAAAAACTGTGCTGATTCTCAGGTAAGAGAAGAAGTCTGGATATCTCACTTCTTTCAGCTTTCCAGGACTAACTGCCCTATTTTTATTCTTAGCTGCACAACTCAAATGTGGTTTCCATTGTTACCTGTTGGACCCAGTCTTACTGGGCAGCAGTAGAACTCAGGGTGAGAAGCCAGAAAAAGACAAGTACAGGAGCTCCTTTTTATCTCAGCAGCTCCTTCCCTTAGGATTCAGAATTTGGGCATCCTTTTTTCTTCCAAAGGTAAAACAATGTGAACCTAAACTTTTCTGGCTGGTAGAATTGAAACACAGCATGTGCTAACAAGTCTTAAGGGAAGCCATATCTAAACGGTTATGTAAAATCAATCCAATGTAACATGACCAATAATAGTGCCCAGTACTCTATCCAATCTGACAGTACTAGTCTGTGTAATTTAGAAAATGTATAGTAAGTGCCTACCATATGTAAATCACTGTTTTAGGCTCTGGGGACCCAAAGGCGAAAGGGGAAACAATTCCTGACCTCTGGGACTGGGAGAAGGAAAGTGGTAATTCATCAATGCCTTCAAAACTCAGGTGTAAACATTTCTTTATCAATGCCCAACACAACCATGTTGTAGAGAGAGCCCTTGCCTGTGGCTCCCAGCTCATGGAGCTAGTGTGTCTCAGGAGCAGGATCTGATCCCAGGGTTTCCTGATTCCTAGTCTAACCCACACCCTTGTGTATACATACAGGAGCAGCTAGGTGGTCCAGTGGAGACAGCACTGGATCCAATCAGGAAGACCTATGTTCAAATCCAGCCCTAAACACTTACTAGCTATGTGACCTTGGGCAAGGCATTTAACCTCATTTTGCCTCAGTTTCCTCATCTATAAAATAAAGACAAGAATAAGACCTACCTCACAGAGTCGTTGTGAAGATCAGATGAGATACTTGTGAAGCACTTAGCACAGTGACTGCACATAGTAAGCACTGTAGAAATGTAGACTATTGGCTATTGTATACACCAAGAAATAAATCTGGGATCATTTTGAGGAGAGGAGAGAGTATTAAGCACTGGGGGTGAGGTCTCAAATGATGCTTAATAAAGAGACTTAGAAACCAGAGACATGCTTAGAAAATGAATGATAAGAGGAGTTTCCCAGGATAAAAAGAAGAAATAACAAGAGAGAGATGCAATGTAATTAAGAGGAACCTGGGGAAGTATGAGATGTAGAAGGGGAGTTATTCAGTGGGGGGTTGGCCAAAGAAATAGAAGGACAAGAAGGGAGAAAATTGGAGCTGAAAAATACAGTATTGGAAGGAACACAAAGAGCTGTCCAATGAGAACAGAGATTACAGTGTCTGACAAGAACAGAGGCTCTGGAACATAGAAAGGAAAAACATGGGGGCACAAAGAAAAAGACAAGGAAGAAGAAATGAAATGCTGCAGGAAGTGGGAGAAAAGATAAAAAGCCATGGAAAAAATAGGCGTTTTAATTTTTTTAATTTCATGATCAGCTGGAATTAAGTACTTTAATGTTTATTGTTCCACCATCAAAAGAAAGTAGACCTTAGCCATAAAACCATCTGTCTGGGACTGCCCAACTACCCTCACCTTCCCCTTGAGGACTACATTTGGGAGGTTTTGGCAACATCATGACTTTCCAACTGTTCCAAAAGTCTTTCTTTCAATGAAATGTCCAGTGAGCAAGAAACGTAGATAAACTCTACGTTTAAAAACAAGAGGGTAGACCTAATGACCCTATGCACCATCTTTCTGCAAATATTCATTGCTACAACCATACCTAGGGTAGGGTAGGTGGGACTTTGCTTCAAGGCATTAAAATTGAGAGGTTAAAAATGTTTAAAATAATTATTTTTAAATAATTGTGTAATTTTTAAAATTTACTAAATTTAAAATTTTTATAGCACTTTGACTCCTTCAGCAGGGTAGAGCCTATTTAGCAAGAACAATTATATTAGGAAGCTACCAGATGGTGCACTCCCTCTTTCCCACTCCCTAGTGGTTCCACACTATATAAGCTTCTTCCTGGCGCAGCTCCACCCTATTCTTCCCCAGATGGTACATTCTCCAGCAGCCTGAGTCTGTCCTAGTGTCTCCCCTATGGGGACCACTGTCCTGGGATTTCTCCCCCTAGTTCTATCCCACCTGCACTGGGCTGCTGTCTATGCTTCCACTCCCAAGAGTTGATTTGAGGTCATGTCTAGTACTGCACACTTTGTGTATACACACTACTCATTTGGTCTCTGGTCATTCTTGTCCCCTGCCTCCCGAGATAAAAACCACCATGCAGAGGATCATCCAGCATGGAACCTTTCAAAACCTCTCCCCACTTTACTGAAATGATTTTCTGAGTTTGAGAATTAACATTAGACACCTAATATTTGTCTTGTGTGGTGACAAAGGTCTGAGTTTCTTGGATTATTAGATAACCCCAATCCTCAAGCTGTTGTATGAATCTAATGCTTGAAATGTTTTAGTTCATTTTTGTGCAATTTATTTACATATAAAGAGGAGAGAAAGAAAGGGAGAAGAGAGGGAGGGAGGGAAGAAGAGAGAGAGAGAGAGAGAAAGAGAGATGCCTATATTCCCTTCAAGGGTCTGTGATTTTGTCATTGAGGGTACCCCCTCTTCCATGACTTCCCTGTAACTGAGTAGATAGATAGTCAGTAGATATTCATTCCCCCTCCACCCAGCCTTGTTGATAAGCCTCTCCAAACCAGCCAACCTGGGCCATGATTGACAGATACCTTTTCACTAGACAAGCTTTGATTCTGGCCTCCATGTTGGCAAAGAGAACTCCAGAAAGGCTGCTAGCATGTTAGCTAGCCCTCCTGGGCTGAACTCATGGGAGGACAAGAGTTGTACAAAAATGCACAGGCATTGATAGATTGGGCTCATTGGAAGGATTAGCTCACTGAATTAGATCATACCACCAGTGGAATGTTGGGAATTCATATATCTACATACATATATATGGTATTAATTTCAGACAGAGTCCATGGAGGGGTCTCTAGTGAAAATGCTTTTCATTGTTAATGCCCAAGTTCCACTTACTGGCTGGTTAGAGTGATTATCAATAGTAACAGTTTCTCTTTCCCTCACAGCTTTACTTAGTTATTTTCTTTTCTTTTGCTCATTAAAAGGGCCATTCCCTGACTACTTCTTAAAGAGGCCTATTCATTCAATGAGTGTTACCTCCCTCTAAGCGAATACTTGAAAAGGTCAAGGTCTCCCACTGCATCCTGGACCATCTCCAGTCATTCTGATGAATATCTGGTCCCTGGACGCAGATGGCTCAGGAGGAGAAAGTGAGGCTGGTGACCTTGCACAGCTCTACCTCACTCAAAATCAAGTCTTGTACAAGTCATATCATCATTTCTCTGATGTCATGGTCTTCTTTGAAAATGAAGGATGAACACAACACAACAACAATATGGTATTATCATCATCAATGGTATTAAAAATGTTTCTTTCTGAAAAAGAGAAGTCTTTGTACTTTATAATGCTTTACTTATTTTTTTCTAAATCTGGATATATGGATCTCAGTGGTAAATGTAGCATTCTTTTGTGTGGAACAACAAATGGCTACAGGTGAAGCCTGTGGAATACATCTTGGACAAGGGTTCTGAACCTTTTGTGCCTCCTGGACCCCTTGGGCAGCTTCTGGGGAAGACTGAGGACCCTTTTCAAAATCATGTCTTTTAGATGCATAAAATAAAATACAGAGGATTACAAAGAAAACCAATTCTATTAAATGATATGATGATAAGTGATATGATAAAAATACTGCCCTCCCCAGTCCTACATTGACCCTCATCCACTTAATGAAAATGAACAGAAGGATTACATTATTTGGAGTTGTTGTTCGCAGTGTGTGTGTGTGTGCCTGTGTGTTAGATCTAGTCCAAGGATTTCCTAAATATAGTGAGCAAGTTTTCTGATGGTCTACGTTTTGCTTTTCTCTCTAAGAAACCAGAAGATGTGTTCTGTTGTCTGTGTAGGAATTGTCAAGAATTTGCTCCAAGCTTAGAGCCAATGTCATAGATTACTGTGCTGTGGTAGAAGGAGCATGGGATTTCCTGTCCAATTATGCTACAGTCATGTGGTCAGTCAACCAATGTCCATTTATTAAGCATCTCCTATGTGCCAGGGACCAGGGTAAGTTCTGTCAGATTCAAAAACAAAAGTGAGACCTTACCTCTTTGCTTCTGCAGCTTACATTCTGTTAATTAGATATGTGATCTCAAGCAGGTCCCTGGATCTGCTTGGGCCCCCAAGACCTTATGTCTGAAATGCACACTTGCCAATGACAAATCTGTGGGGTATTTATGATAAGAGGATCAGAGATCTGTAGCTAGAAAGGACTTCAGGATTGACTAGCCAACATCTTCATTTAAAAAATGTTTTTGATTTTTAAAAAGAATTATTGATACCTTTTGCTTTTAGGTCACTTTTTTTCCTCAATCGATCCCTCCTTTTTTTCCCCTCTCAAAGAGTCATGCATTATAACAGAAAGCAAAAAAGAAAGGGAAAAACAGTTCAGCAAAACAAATCTTGTCCATCAGGTATTATATGCACTGTCTCCTACCCATTGTCCTCGACCTGCTCCAAAAGGGGAGGGGAGGGGCATTCTCATATCTCCTCTTTATTTATGATTGATGATTAAAATTTCTCATCCCTCAAACCACAGCATAACCCAAAACACTGGGTATTTCCCTGAAGGTCATAATACAATCTTTTCTACTGGGACCTTTTATCTATTAAGTTTGTTAAAATTTCTTCTTGTTAGCATAAAAATGAGTATTTGAAATGGAGGTGGGGAGCGACATTCTGAAATAGCTAAGTCGTATTTTTTATTTTGTTTTAAATGTACACATTATTTATTTGGATTGGGACATATAGAGAAATCTAAAGTGATATTACTTCAAGGTCAAAACAAAACTTACTAATGCTCTGAGGTTACAATCCGGAACAAGGATGCATTGTGGGAAGCCTGGGAGGCTGAGTTTGGGACAACGGAAGCTATGGGAGCCATGTAACCAAAGATCAAGACACCATCGTGGGTGTAAAAGTAGAAAGTTTGGAAGACCTAAAGGGGCCAGTCAAAAATCTCCAACAGCACACCAACATGCTTCCCTTTAAAAACACTTTTAAACGATATCTTGTCAGCTAAATTCCCTCTTTTTAAACAGGAGCTAGCAAGTAGGTTTGGGTTTTTTCTCTTCATATTCTCTTGTCCATGGCTACAGTTTGCTTCTTATCTTGGGTTTTTTTTTTCCTTTTAGACTTTGCATGTGTGTACTCATATATATTATGTACACATATACATGCGCATGCCTGTATATGTGTATACACACATATAGACACTTCCTCTTTTTTTCTCAGTTATCTCTCTTGACAAATGATGGGAGGTAGCCTCTTGTAATAGTAAAACACCCTAGCTCTGGGAAGAGAGGGTTTGGGTTCCACCCCACTAATGCTTACTACACACATAGTCGTGGGCAAGTCACTTAATTCTTCTATTTCTTGTTCTGTACAAATGATGGTGTTTTACTAAATGACCTCTGAAGCACCTTCTAGCTCTAGATTTTAGATCTCATGATCCTTTGAATGTGAAGTATAAGTCCTCTGTGTGTAGTAATCATAGGGAACACCACCTTTACAATTCCCTCACTGGGCTAATGAGATTTCTGAATCCTAAGTTGGCTCTCAGTCCCTTCTCCTCTTGGGGGTCACAGCTGCATCAGGAACCCAGAGAGGAAATGGCCAGATACCAGTGCTCTGTTCTTTATTCCTTAGTCCAAGCCTATATAGAATGTTAGCACTGCTTCATAAATGTGTTCTGAGACTCACTGAAAGAAAGACAGACAGTGAGACAGAGAACGGCAGAGACAGAGAGGGAAAAAGAGACAGAAGAAAGAAAAAGAAGAAGAGGGAGAGAGTAGTGAGAGAGAGGACAGACAAAGAGAGACAGAGAAGGAGAGAGAGAGAGAGAGAGAGAGAGAGAGAGAGAGAGAGAGAGAGAGAGAGAGAGAGAGAGAGAGAGAGAGAGAAAGCATTGGGGTCAGCATTTATTGTGATAGGGGCAGAGTCATTGATGTGAAGTTTCTAGAAGCAGAGCCCTAACTGTCGATCTATCCTCTTGCTCACTTAGATGCTTTCCTAAATTAAACAAGGTAGAAAAGTTGATTAATGTTGTAGAAATATAAATGTGTGAAACTGTTCATTGTGTTCAATGTTGGTAAAAATCTGCATTCAAAGACAAAATTCCAGCAAATGATAGTTTCACAGAGACAGGAGATATTTTGCAAGGCTTATTAATACTAATTGAGATTAATCTCTTTTCTACCCCTCACTTATTTTGAGCACTTTATTCTCTTTAGCATTATACTCTCCTCAGAGTATATTCCAATCTAAAGAGCACTTGTCTAGAAAATAAGACAAGGCACCAATACATGCATCATTAACAGGCAGTGACTTGAAATAAGCAATCACATCTGAAGTTCAATATTGCTGAAGGTGTGCAGAAGAGTCTCTGTGTGTGTGTCAGCTGATGAAGTCCAGGAGGCACGGACTAGCTGGGTGACTTTGGCCAAGTTCCTTTCTTTCTCCAGGCCTCAGTTTCTTCATTTGTAAAATACTGAAGTCAGACTAGATGGCCTCCAGGGTGCCTTCCCAACTGAATCTGTTACCAAATTCCACAGGTTCTGAGAGGGAAAGAGGCCACTCCAGACAGTGGAAACAATAGCAACTAAGTGAGATACTTAAGAGTGCATACTGGAAGCAGAGTCATCCAGTTTGGGTGCAATGTGTGGAGAGGAACAGTCTAAAATAAAACAGGGCATGTCAGGTGGTTCCAGATAGGAAAAGGTCTCAAATTCCAGGTGAAGGCATGAATTTAACTCAGTAATAGGGAGCTGTGGAAGATTCTTGAACAGGTGGGGCATGGCCATGTTTCTGTTTGAGGAAGATTATTAGTCTGGCGGCCCTATGAAAATCATTTGGAAGTTGGAAAGAGAGAATTGAGGGAATCAGAGTCCAGGCAGTTGTATTAAAAGACTACTGTGCCGAGGTTGTAGCCTCTAGAATACTGGTGAAGGAGTTGGAGGTGTGTAGTCTGAAGAAGAAAAAACTTGGGGCTATGTGACAGTCATCTTCAAATCCATGTGGAAGAGAGAGAATTATTCTTTTATAAAAAATTTAATTTTAGTTTTAGTTTTTACTTTTATCTTTCCCCCCTTTATTTTGCAAAAGTCAGAACCAGAACCAAAGAATGGAAATTAACAAAGAAATTTATCAACCAATCAATCAACAAGCATTTATTAAGTCCCTGCTGTGTGCCAGATGCCATGCTAGGCTTTGGGGCTATTACAAAGAATGAAACATAAATGGTTGATGTCAGAGAGAAGCTTCCTAACTATTACTGCAATCAAAAATGGTGTGAGCCACTTGGGAGGCTGGTGAGTCCTTTGTCCTTGGAGGTCTTCGAGCAGATGGTCACTTGTCAAGGATGTCATAGCTTGTGTATGGATTGGAGTAGCTCATTGCTGAGATCCCTCCCAGGCTCATAAGGTTAGAGATGAAAGCTCCTCAGAGGCACATCATCCAAACCCCTTCAATATAGCGATGAAGATATTGAGAACCAGGAAATTTCATCCACCTGCCTCAAGGTCACACAGGGAGTGAATGTCATCCAAGAGGAGGTCTTGGATAATGTCATGTTTCCAGGCTACCTGTAAGGGTTCCTGGGCTAAGCAGTAGCCCAAACTGAGAAGCAGCTAGGGAGATAGCCATCAATAAATAGACAAAAAGGATATAGTCCCTGCTCTCCAAAACCCCCTTCCCGTAGGGGAAGACAGGAAACATATATTTATAAATATATGCTAAGTGTTTACAAAATGATTGTAAGTAAATGGGGAAGGGGGAGCATGGTTATCAGTAGCATTTGGATAGATTGTGATATGCCTTAAGTAGGAAATGATTTTTACAACAAAAATCTCCAGTTTACATTAAAGCTTCATTGTTCCAATTATTTCCACTTACTGTTTCAGTGACTTCATTTGCCCTGTGTCTTAAACATTCATTTTTCATGGTCCAGTGACCCTCCTGATATCTCCATGCCTCATCCTGCTGTATAGCATTAATCCTCCTGGTCTTCAGTAGAGAACAGTACTCCCCACCAGCACAGAAGCATCATTCCCCCAAGGTCTAACAAGAATCTGCAAATGCCGAGTTCTCCTTATGCAGTGTTATTTAGAAGAGCTATGGGGTGGGGGTGGGGGGATTTCTAAGTCTTTTAGCAATATCAGCATGCTGGACTACAAATAAAAAATGCAAAATGATTGCCAAAGCAAACCCTGGAAAGCTAATAGCTGAATGATTTTTAAAGGCGTGGGTAGGCTTCCTATTGTGGCAGTATCTATCCTTCCCCTGGCCCCATGGAACTCCTTCCTTGCAAGAGATGCTGAGTGCAGGGGGTCTATGCTAGTCATAGTGAGTAGCTGAAAAGGCAGGGAAGAGAAGGAGAATCCCCCAGATGTTGACCCCGGGCACTGGAGAGAACATAGAGCCTCCATACATTCTGCTGAAATGACATGTTAGCATGTGGCCAGAAGGTAGCTCTCTGAGCCCCAGGGGGTGTGGGGGCAGGGAGGGAAACCCACAGAGACAGCAAGACTCTAAGAGAAACTCACTCTGGGCTATTTTTTCCCTTGATGTTGTATTAAATGGTTTCTCACTTAATTACACCAAGCATGTTTTTAGCAGAAAATCTATAGCAATCTTTATTAAAGCAATAGGTGACTTCACTCACCATCAACCATTTGGAAATACAAAGCATTAAAGAAATGAATGTACTGCATTAAACCAAAAGTGAACAAGGGAGAAAGGAAACTGAATTATGCCTTAATAATGTGTAAAATGCCCCTCCCTGTTGCCACCACAGCCAAAAACAAGGGAAAATGGGCTTAGATTGCAATAGAGGAGACTTAGCATCCCAAAATGAGGAATCTCCAAATTGGGATGCTGGTCAAACTTTGTAAGAGATATTGTAAGGTCTGTGCAGGTGTGTGTGTGTATGTATGTGTGTATGCCTAACATATATTCAAATACATATGCATAAAGACCAAACCTGTAATTTCATTAATACCAAAAGCTTCTGGTGAAGAATTCCCAAAGCATATTAACATGTTCTTCAACTAATAACCTTAGAGGGTTGCCTTGATCACTGAGAAGTTAAGTCTGAACTCAGGTTTTCCTGACTCCAAGGTCAGCTCTCTAACCGCCATATCACACTCCTTTGCCCTTCCTTCCTTTCTTGTATATGTTTACTATCCATCTAGCTATCTGTCCACACACACACACACACACACACACATATGTTATGATTTATGGAAGGTTAGAAGTTATGTATATAATCTATACAGTATTATTTATATATTCAGTATTATATATTGCACTATTATATTGTAAATGATCAAGTAAGAATATGAATATCCTTTTAAGCATTGACCTTGTCCAGTCCATTTAAAGCAAAACCTACTTTACCAAAATTAATTTATTTTTTTTTAATGGCATAGCAGCTATATTATAAAGAGGTACATATTTGCAGCCTGTTATCACATAAATACCCTTTGGCTTAGACGGTGGTCTGAGCCACACAGCGCAGTCAAGAGAATTTCCCATGTGTAGGAGCAAGCACTGATGCTTTTTTCCTCTCCTAAGAAACCTGAGCTTCTCATTGTACTGGACCTAAATAACATAGCCTGAGCTTCAGTCACTTCTCTCTCTTATCTTGAGGACTTGGACTATTCAGGTCTCAGATTTAGGCACATACTGTAATCGCTGTGACCTCTTCTATCAACTCTGAAGGAGCTTGAATAAGTCTTAGAAAATGAAACTGGTAGGCTGCAGGAATGAGGTTGGTTTTTTAAATTGTTTCTGTGTAAAGCAGCATTGTCACCCAAGTCACTGGACTAATTGTATGTGCTAATATGTATTTTGTTATGTGTCTCTGAACAAAGGAAAAATAAATTACTTAGGAGAAAATAATATAACTCACTCCTTTTCTAAGAAGAGTTAACAAAGATTTTTCAACATTCTTGGTACACAGTATTGTGGGTGTTTCAGGAAACAGGTGAACAAACGAACATAGGCATTGCCTTCAAGGAACATAAAATCTAATCAAATGATTCCATTGCCTTCCCTCTGTTAATTATTTCCTATTTATCTCATACTTATTTCTCTTGATATATGTATTTGGTTGTTATCTCCTCCATTAGATTATCAAGGACTGTCTTTTTTTTGTGTGTGTGTGTGTCCCCCATGCTTAGCTTGTTGTAGGCACATAGTAGATACTTAATAAATGTTGATTGATTGATAAAAGATACAAAATATTTATATCTATTCTGTATGTACTTATGTGTATACATATTGAATCTAATAGAACATAAGATCAAGAGGGCATGGGCTCTTTAATTTTTGTCCTTAAATCCTTAGCACCTAGCATTTGTTGTTTGTTGTTCAGTCATGTCTGACTCTCCATGACCCCATTTGGGGTTTCCTTCGCAGAGAAAGTGGAGTGGTTTACCATGTCCTTCTCCAGCTCATTTTACTGATAAGGAAACTGAGGCAAACAAGGTAGGGTGTGTAGTTGGAATAGAGAGTTAGTGTAAGAGTGTAAGATGAATGTGGTGTTAGGGGTGGAAAGTGGACTTACCCAGGGTCACACAGCAATTGTCTGAGGCTGAATTTGAACTCAGGAAGAGTGCACCACCTAGCCGCCTCTCAGCACCTAGCGTAGATCCTAGCAAATAGTAAGCACTTGGATGAGCAAATAAGCAACATCAACATGTGCATTTAAATGACAATTACAAGACGAAAGTGCGAGTTAATGATTGTGTTGCTGGTTTGAAGGATGAGTGGTTACTCACCGAGTTGACTGCTGAGTTGCTTGTTAGTAAGGTGAGCCTCTGATTTATAGGAAGGGATGTATTCATTAGAAGAGGATTCTTTGTATGACATAGTTGGATCAAGACTTGGAGGTGGGAGAAGGGAAACAAGATGGGGAGTCCATGACTAAAGACTTCAACTGGCTACTGCTGGGATAGAAGTAACTGGGTAGGACAGAATCAGCCTAAACCAGTGAAATGAAGATGTAGGAATCAACTTGTTCTAATCCAATCCAATTCATTTCAACAAATATTTCTTCAGACAACAATGCAGAAGAGAAATTGGCAGGATATGAATGAATTTCACACCTGGCTACGTATTACTGTCCCCTATTCTGATCTTATTTTAGAATAATGCCTTCAGCTTCAAGGTCTACATAACTGTGGGCTCTCTTGCCATTTGAAGAGGTGGAGAGAAAGAAAAAAGGGGACCCCTGGCCCTCAGCAATATTAAGTCAATATCTTCATCAGTTCTAGAGCCAATAAAAAAGCCCATTGACTGGTAGCAGCCCCTCTGATGATGGGATGAGCCTCTTTGGATACTATCATCACCTAATAATAATAATAGCTAGAATTTATCTGGCACTTTAACATTTGTGAAGTACTTTACATATGTTAAGTCATTCAATCAATTCAACTTGTCCATGTTGTCTGTTCCCTTTGCCTTGAATGGAAGTGAAGGAAACAGAAGGGTGTGAAGGAAGAGGAAGAGATAGAAGGATCAAAGAGTTGGATTTAGAAGAGAACTTAAGGGTCATCAAATTCAATCCTCTCTTTTCACAGGTGGGGAAATTGAGGCCCCAAGAGGTTTGTTGCTTCTTTTTTAACTTGCTTATGTATAGTTGGGTGATGCTGTTGATATAGCACTAGCCCTGCAGTCAGTAAGACCTGAGTTCAAATCTGACATCAAATACTTACTATCTGTGTGACCCTAGGCAAGTCACTTAACCTCTGTCTGCCTTATATTTCTCACTTGTAAAATGAAAATCATACCAGCACTTATCTCCAAGGGTTTTTATGAGGATCAAATGAAGTGATATCTGTAAAGTGGTTAGCACTCTTCCTGACACGTAGTAGAAGCTTAGTAAATGCTTGTTCCCTTTCCCACCACCCTGCATGATCACACAGGTGATAAGTAGCCAGTCCTGAATTTAAACCCCATGGCTCCTGACTTCAAATAGGGTGCTCCTTCCACAGCACTGTGGATTTAAGAAGCTAGTCTTGGCAACCAGCATGTCACAACATGATGTAATTGTGTTTGATTAGGTGCTAAATTTTAGGATCTTAAGTCATTTATTAAGTATTATAAATTAAAATATGTCATTGTAATGTTTTATAAACTCGATCAGGGAGCATTAGCCATGTACCTATCATGGCCCAGACACTGTGCCAGGTGCTAGGGATATACAGACAAAGCTGAAATAGGCCCTGCCCTCATGGAGTTTATATTCTAATAATGTCTACAGCATACATATGAACATGCTAGGTAGGGAAGAGTGAGTCTGGGGAGTCCCTGGGTGATGAGTGGAGCCCTGGAGCAGTCATTGGCTTACCCTTTCCAATAGCACTTGGGGTATAGATTTCATTATCGTTCCCAGAGCAAGAGATGGAAAGGGTTAGAGTGGGATACTCCTGCCTGTGGCAGAAACTCTACTAGGTCAGCGCTACTATTCTCATAGACAGCTGGATGTAAAGCTAGGTGGGATATGATGACTGCTCATAATGTGACTTGCCCCACGCCATGTAAGGATCAAATTAATGTTCTTGTCCCATGGAAATGTTACAAAACTCTACTGAGTACTGTATGCTATGAAGGAGGTGCCAAACTCTCTCCTTGTGCCTTAAAGAAACCTTGATCTCAGTCTTCATAGAGTAATATAAAATTGGGTATTGTAGTGATTGTGTGAGTCATTTGACTGTGATTAGTTAGTCATTTGGGGCCTTCACAAAGAGAAGATTTAAAAAGCTGGGATGATCTCAATTGGAGAAAAGAACACTGCCATTGGAAGTGAATTCATTGGACTTTGTAGGAGTTGAAGGCAATCCATTTGGAATTTAGAAGGCTTCTGCATCTTTTAGATTCAGGGTACACAGGGATCTCCTTGACATCAGGAGACTTTTGATGATAAATTTGATTACAAAATTACCAGTTCCATTTTCTCTCTGCATTCTCAAAACTTAGTACTGGACCTACCATATAGTAGGTGCTTAATAAAGGTTTCTTTGTTGGTTGATGAAACTTCAGTGCTAGAAAGGATCTCAGCTGAGTGTCTTCCTACTGATGGTCTGTTACTCTTGTACTTCCAAGGGTCCTTACGTCTTAAAAACTGCAAACTGAAATTTAAGGCCTTGGAAACTACCATCAATTTCCAGCTGTGCTACTTACTCCCTATTTAACCTCAGGAAGATTATTTCACCTGGCAGGGCTTGAGGGTTCTCATCTGTAAAATGATGAGGATGAACTGGATACTATCTAAGGCATCTGCTAGGTTTTTTAAAATACATTTTATTTATATCTTTAACTCTTATATTGGTTAAGTTTTTTTATATCTTCCTCCCATCCTCCCCAAAGAGCCATCCCTAGTAATTTTTTTTAAAAAAAGAAAAAAAAAACAGCCAGACCAATCAAAATGGTCCCTTCTAATTCTAGATGCTACAGAGCACCTTGTAAGGTCATGGGAGTCTCAGACTGAGCAGTTATGCCCCAAAAAAATTAATGGCAAAGAAAGGTAATGTGCTGTAGGAAATTGATAGTTAACATCAGAGTCATGAAGACCCGGGTTCCAAGTCTACCTCTTACATATACTGACTATGTGACACCAGGCAAGTCACTTTACCTGTGTGTTCCCAGGCAACTAGAAATTGAAGAGCAATTGTTGATCTGCATTGATAGATTGATAGAGGGAGTTTCCTCACTGAAAGTCCTTTCTCCAATGATCACTGGTCCAGTTAAAAAAAAAAAAAAACACTGACTCACTAGGATGCCCAGATATCATCATAGAGGATACAGGTTCCTCAAAAGCATGGGGAAATTCATGGGCTCCTGTAATGCTAGGATCTAGAGCTAAAAGGGATCATTTCACAGATGAGGCAACTGAGAGATGGAGAGGTTAATTGATTTGCCCAAGGTACAAAAAGCAGATCTGGGATTTGAACCTAGCTTCTCTAACTCCCAGTTCGGTGCTCACTCATGATTCCTGTGCCCTACCCCTTAGAATTCCCTCTCTCAGCATCATACTGGTTCATTCTAGACTATACCCTCTACCAACTAAACCATAGGACTGGTTTTGAAAAAGCATTTATCGTGGACTTACCTTTAAACTAACTAACCAATTAAGTTTACATTTGAAGCTCTTGAATTTCTTTTTTTTAAATAACCTTTATCTTGCAGATGTTTAGAATAATTTATCATTTGTTCCCTCCCTGTGTCCCCTTTGCTTATTTATTATAGGTAAATATTGGTCTTCCATATAGTTCTGTAAATTTGCAACTTTTCTTTCATCAGAATTCGGTGCCTCTAGTCAAAATTTACTCCAGGTATTTTTCATCTTGGTCTCCTTCTTCCCTTACCCTCTCCCACTCTAGACAAGCCACTGCTTTCCTCCTATAATTTTAGGCTGATATGGCATCACTTCATATGTTGAGAGCTCCCAACATATCTCAGTAATTTCTGATTGGTCCTAAGTTTTGTTCCCAACTCCTCAGCATGTAACTGAAATTCCAGTCTTTAATATTGTATTGTCTAAGATAATAGAATCCTAAACTGGGGGGGGGGGTTGTTGAATATGGAGGTGGAGAGAAAAGGGGAAAGATGCTGGAGATGTCTTAGAGGTAGAAAGGATCAGATGTTGGACTGGTGTAACCAGAAACTTTCACAGAAGCTGTTAAGTCTTTCAGTCTGAGAAAGTTGGATTTCTTTTTTTAATTTGAAAATCTTTGGTCACTCTTTCTGGGTGGCCAAATTATTCCATAACTCTCATTCTTGCTAAAAATTTATTTTGATTGATAAATTCTGTTGCAGTTCTTTTGAAAATCCTACTTTAGTTTTTTTAAAGCCTGTTTAGTGTGGGATTTTATACAGAGGGATTAGTTTTTGCTACCGCCTGCCCCCCTATCCCCTAGTCAAAGTGTTCTTTTGACTCTTGAGTGGGTTTTAAAGCAAGAAGGACTGGTAGCATTTGGAGTATGTTGTTGAAAATTCATATTGTAGCTGCCTGCGAACTCACTTTCTGGGGCCATAAAAGTTCTACTTTCTTTGTGCCCTTGGGCCATAAATTTGGATCTTCTGAGGTGGTACCCAGTGCTATTTCAAGGATTTCAGTACCTGGGACAACCAAATGCCAGTGTGTCTCACTCCTCTACTCAGTTCAAGGATTCAGCAGGCACAAGAGTAGTGTCTTTGTTAGGGACTTTTGGAAATTATTGCTCTGAGATCTGGCATTTTTTCACAGAAATTCCCAGAACTCAGAGACTTCTGAGTAATGTCTGAATCATAGTCAAGTGTCTAATACTGGACAAGCAGCAAGTAAACACATAGTGATTTTACTGCATTTTATCCATCAACCTTTGAAATAGCTTCCTCACTTTCTTAATACACTGACAGTTTTTACTGAAGCAGGAGGAGAAAATGCTGACTTCACTACTTATCACCAGTTTATCTTCCCTAGGAAAAAGATGCCAACTCATAAGATTCTCATTCTCTCTCATTCTCTCTCTCTCTCTCTCTCTCTCTCTCTCTCTCTCTCTCTCTCTCTCTCTCTCTCTCTCTCTCCCCTCTCTTTCCTCTCTCTCTCCTCTCTCTCTCTCTTTCTATCTCCAACATAGAATTAAATAGTTTTCTTCAGACAATGGGACAAGTTAATTTATTTATATTCCATGATCAAAAAATTGTTGCCCAAGTGAGGCAGTGTGGTGGAGAGAGTACCAGACTCAGGACATTAGGAGAGCCAGGATCTAAGCCTGTCCTCTGCCACTTGATCATTTGTGTGAATTTGGGCAAAGGGCACAACTTATCTGGGCTTCAATCTCCTCTGTCAAATGAGAAGGGTAGATGGAACCGACCTCTGGAGTCCTTTCCCATCCCAAGATGAGACAGAAGTGGAGCATTAAATGGTGTCGAAATGTCATCTGATAACTGTAGTATAATCTGGAAAGCTTCAAATCACCACTCTTAGAAAACTTAGACCAGAAAATGAAGGGAACATTTATTAAACACCTATGCCAGGCACTGTCCAAGGTGCTGAGGATACAGAGAAAATGCAAAGCAGATCCCTGCCCTCAAGGAGTAGATTGGCAGGTCCTTGGTATAGACCAGACCCAAACAAAGCCCATCAAAAGTTGAGAAGCCTTGGGGGAGAGGGGGAAGAGGGAGAGGGCTGACATGGGTAGGGGGAGGGCAGCGACTAAGTCTTGTATCATTTATATCCTCCCCTCTGTTGAGAACATTGAACATTCTCAATAACCACCTAGTGCTTGGTAATTTCTGATAACAATGTAGACCATTTAAAGACTGTAATCTCTTCATACATGTGATCTCATTGACTTTTCACAACAATCCAGTTAGGGAGGGAGTATAGGATTTGGAGGGACCGCAGAGTTTTTGTTTGCTATAACTAACCCTGTTTTTCATAAGTGTAAAGGAGGCAACACAAATCACCAAATCCTCTGCAACTTGATAACTTTAGTGACAAACCTAGAACACTGAGAGGTAAATTAATTGGCTCAGGGTCACACAGACTTCAACAGGTCACAGGATTTGAACCAAGGTCTTCCTGACTCTGAAAATAACTCTCTCCCATGACATGGAGCCTCTCAAGTCACTATTCCTATTTTACAGATAAAAGAACTGAGCCTTAGAGAGATGGTGACTTGCCAAGAGACTCAAAGCCAATAATGGTTTCTCTCCATTAAGTTGTATTGCTATCTTGATTGAATACAAATAATCTTCTCATCATTCATGCAAAACATTGTGTACCCGTACACTTTTTGTTGTTGTTGTTGTTCAGTCTTTATCAATTGAGTCTGACTCTTCCTGACTCCGTTTGGGGTTTTCTTGGCAAAGATACTGGAGTAGTTTGCCATTTCCTTCTCCAGCTCATTTTACAGATGAGGAAATTGAGGCAACCAACGTGAAGTGACTTGCCCACGGTTACACAGGTAGTAAGTGTCTGAAGACAGATTTGAACTCAGGAAGAGGAGTCTTCTTGACTCAAAGCCTGGCCACTGCACCATTTGGCTGGCCCAATGCACTTTTGGTTAAGGGTGTTGAATGACCAGCTATGGATACAGACAGCTGCATCTAACTATCTAGAGAACTTCAAGGTGCCCTATTCTCCATTCTCACTTGCTATTTCAGCTATCAAATTATCTTTCCTTTCTATTCAATCATCTTCTTTCTACTCATATTATCTTTTAATTATCTTTAGTAATCTACTCGTATTATCTTTCTGCTCAGTTCACCCATGTGCTGTTTTTGTTTCAGTTGCGTATTTCCTTCAAGCCAATATTCAATAACCTTCCCTCTGGTTAGGGATAAAAAAATGAGCAGAGGAACATTCTTTCAGTTTTTATTTTAAAAAATCCCATCTTTCCATCAAATCTCTCCTATGAGTAAAGGAATCCCCCCCATCTCTGCCAATGGACAACATCCCAAATCCTCTCTTCTTCCCTAGACAGAAGGAGATTAAAGGTATTTGAGATGCAGGATGGAATTATTAGGTGAACTCTTATCCTCTCAGATTAAATCTCTGACATAATCTAATGCCTTCTGCAAAATATTGCACCATTCTCTTGCATTCTGAATCTCTCTTCATCTTCTAATTTTGATACAGAAGAAATAGAGACAATAGAAAGATTTAGAGATATTTCTTTTTATACCCACCCACATCTCTTTGTAGACAAATAGATAAATCAGTTTACTTTGAATTTTGGAGCTATATTAAAACTGAGATAACATGTGCAAAGCATTTGCAAACATAAAGGGCTATACAAATATTAGTTATTATGATTAATGTCCTAAAACATAGAGTCACACAATTGAAGGAACCTAGTGGCCGTAGAGCCCAATCCATTCCTGAAAGTAATCTCTACTGTAACATCTTTAGGTCTTGATGAGACCTAGAATATACTTGACAAATGGTCAGCCAACCTCTGTTTGAAGACCTTTAAGGAGGAGGAACAACCTATTCCAGAGCACTAATGAGCAGGAAATTTTTCTTGATATCAAGTTTCTTTGCCACTGCTTCTGATTCTGTTCACCCTACCTCACCATGCCCATCTGAAACAAGTCCAATGCTTCTTCCACATGAAAGCCTTTTAGATACTTGAAGACCTCTCCCACAATCAGATCTCCCCCAGTCTTCTCTTCTCCAGGGAAAGTATCTCTGGCTCCTTTGGTGAGTCTTTGCCATCCTTTACCATCTCTACTATCTTTGCCCTCCCCTAGATATTCCCTAGCTTATCAGCACCCTTCTTAAATGTGGCATTCAGAATTGCGCATGTTACTCCAAATACTTGGGTTGTCCTTTCCCCCAACCCCTTCACCCCTGTCCCCCTGCTTTTAATTTCGTGTGTTGTCTCCCTCCATTGAATTGTAAACTGCTTGAGTACAAGGACTATCTTTTTTGTACATTTGAATCCTCAGTGCTTAGCAAAGTACTTAGCATATAGTAAGAGTTTAATAGTTTAATCATTGATTGAAATATGGTCTGACCATAGCAGAAAACACTATCACTTCCCTGTTGTTGAGAGTTACACCTTTCTTAACACAGTCCATGATCTACTGTCTCATTGTGATAGGGAGGTGGAGTTTGGGCTTAGTGATGACCAGTATCATCTAAGGTCAGAGACATCAGTCACCAGAGGCTGGGCCAGTAGATGGTGATTTGTTTTGGTCACAGTCACCTGACCAGAGAGGTTGCAGTCTACGATGAAGCAAAGAATACCAAAGATTACTACATTTTTCATTCTCAGACTATTCAGGTGTTGAAATAACTGTCCTTAAAGTGAAAAGCAATCCTCATTAGCAAAGAGTCAGTGTATGTTAGCATCAAAAACGATAATTGTGGCATGGAGTTTAGAGAGGACACCTGAATCCTTTGAAGTTGGGGATTCAAGTACAATCCCTACTGACTTATGTGACCCTGGGCAAGTCACATCACTTAATAGTGCTTTAGGAACTCTCTAAAACTATGAGTGAAAGAGAAGGTATTGACCTGCATTGATAGAGGAATTCCTCCCCCTACAACAAGGAAATCAGAAGTGGGAATAAACAGGAATTTAAGCCGCATTTCCTTTTTTAGACTCAGATCAGTTTTCCATACTCTAAATAAACACTGATGTATATTATACTGCCTTTTCCAATATTCCTGGATCTGGCATTTATCTTACTGATGTTCCTGTAGGTTTCTGAGCTCACAAAGTGTTCTACATCCAATACCCCATTGGAATTTTACAACAGCTCTGGTAAGGAGGCACTAAAGCATTATTGCCCCCATTTCACATACAAAGAAACTGTGACTTGGAGAAATGAAGTGACTTGCTAGGGTTGTATAGTTAGTAAGTCT
This sequence comes from Notamacropus eugenii, assembly GCF_028372415.1. Taxonomy (NCBI): domain Eukaryota; kingdom Metazoa; phylum Chordata; class Mammalia; order Diprotodontia; family Macropodidae; genus Notamacropus; species Notamacropus eugenii. The sequence continues at coordinate 269,433,773 of NC_092872.1, forward strand.
CAAAGGTAAAATTTAAAGCTTGATCTCTTCAAGCCTAGCTTTCTTTACACTATACTATACTGCCTGTCCAGTGATCAGAGTACAAGGTTATGGCCTGCATTCATTTAATTAATCAGTCATTAAGCGTTTATTAAGTGCCTGCTATGTGTTAGTTACTATGTGCTGGGAATAAAAAGACAGAAGGGAATCAGTTCTTGCCTTCAAGGAGCTTACGTTCTAAAGGGAAAGAAACAACATTGTACACCTCTGTTCTCTCTCTCTTTACATATATATGTATACACACATATACATATGTATGTATGTATACACACATGGATATATATACACATGCACATAAACACACACTATAAAATGTATTATATAAGCACACCATGTATACTATAATATATACTATATATACTAGTATGATATACTAAAGTATATCATATATACAATAGTATTTACTTAAAGATGTACATGGTGTGTCATATATATTTATATATACATTACACAGAGATAGATACACACATATAATAAGAACAAGGTATTGGGGGAGGGATAAGGCAATACATAGTAGAGAGGGAGCTCAAGAAAGGCTTCATACAGAACGTGGCATTTAGCATGAACTTTGAGAGAAATACCAGCCTTCTTTGTTGATTGCTTATTTTCATACTGATTTACTGAATCATCCTCTCTCTGTCTTCTGCACTCTCACAGTGTTCTTTTCACTTGGCCAATTTATTCCCCAATCACCCTTTTCTCTTTCATTAAAGCCTGCCCAAATTCCATACAGTGTCTACTGAAAGAGCCATGTTCTCTGGATTCTTATTTAGAATTATTCTCCATGAAGAGAAATTGTCTTTGGAAAAAAATATTGTTGAGGCAAAATGACTTTTCCAACTAAGATTTTTTAAGCTCAGGAGAGAAAATGACTCTCACTATTGTCCGGAATGTCCAGAAGATGACATTAGGAAGTGGGGACTTTGCTTCCCATTTTTCAGGGAGGGGGAAATCTGTCATCTGTAAATCAAACTGAGAGCAAGGGCGTTACAATTAGAGTTGAATAATCATTGAAGGATTCCTGTAAACTGAACCCATTTTTTCTAACTCTTTGGATATGTGTGGATATATGTGCAAGGAATAAGGTAAGACAAACCCCTTGGGGACATTAATCTTTGACTGGCTGAACACAAATTAGGAAATGTACAAACACCTGGATCCCAGCGTTGATGAGTTTCCCTTTTCTTGATGTTGTATAAGCTGCCTTTTGGCTCCCGTCATTCCCCGGCTTTAAAAAGAACTGATTTAAAAGCAAGCATTTTGGGGGCATGCATTTTTCCATAAGTAACTGCCCTTTACAGCCCACAAGAACACAACCAGTATATTGGCATGTGCTGATTGCCTTATGGTTGCAGCCATCCATTCAGCTCCTTAGATCTTCTGGTATCAATTTTCTGAACACCTGCTTAGAGTAATGAATCAGTTTCAGTAATGTGAGAGTATAAGCTCATCAACTTTGGGAGACTGTCAGGTTTCCAAGTCTGGCAGATAGCAGGGTCCAAGAATCTAGAGTTGGAAGAGACCTCAGAGTCCATGAAGTACAACCGCTATCTGAGGAAGGATCCTCTCTATGTCATGCCCAACTAGTCATCACTCAGCCTTTGTTGGCAGAGTTCCATTGAGGGGGAACTTAGCAATTTACAAGTCAACCAAATTGTCTTTTGAGTGGCTCAAAGTTTTTTCAAAATCTTTCCATAATACATCAAGACTAAATCTACTTTTCTGGGCCTCCATTTCCATATTTTTAATGTTGCGAGTTGAGTTCGATGGTCTCTAAGATCCTTTGTAAGTTAAAAATCCCCCAGTTCTGTGACTTGAGTTGCTTTGAATCACATTGCCTTTGTTTCTAGTTGCAAGGGCATCTGATCTTCTACTACAGGTGATGAATTCAAATAGTAAGGATAAGTTTGAGGAAGACCTAGGAGATCACATGGATCCTTAGATTCCCATTATATACTTTAGAATGTTGATTGTGTGCCAACCATTATGCACTAAACCAATCTAATATTTCTCTTTGTGTTTTTTGAATTCCATATGGTCACTGGCAAAAGCAAAGCTATGGCAGATGGCTACAGACTGTGTACATTGTTACATCTATGAGCGGCAGAGTGGAAAGTGGACTGATCATAGAGTCTGATGCCATGATTTTACCTCCTTCTTCTGAAAGTTACCACCTGAGTGACCCTGGCCAATCATTTCACCTCTCTGACTCACTTTCATTTAAAGTAAGGGTTCTGGGTAGGTTGGCCTCAGAAGTGTGAATCTGTGTTCCTTTGAATATATGTGTGTGTATACACACATACACACATATATATACACACATACATACATGTATGTGTGTATATAAGAAAGAGAGGAGAGAGAGAGAGAAAGAGAAAGAGAGAGAGAGAACAAAGTCCAAACATCTAAACTCTCCATTCTTCAGTTTACCATCTTGTAAAATGAGATCATGGGACTAAATGGCCTTTGGGGTTGCTTCTAACTCTGGATCTGTTAACTCTGGATGCTTTAAGTAAGGGATTTTGCTTACTGGGAATCTATTATTGGGAAGTTGCTGGGAGAAAGTATAGATAGGATTGAAATAGCCAATGACCCCTTCCCAACAGGCCTTCTGTTTTTAAAAAGAAATCTCCCTTCCCTCCATTCCAGCAACTGCATCTGGAGACATTTTGGACTAAATATCCCTTGTTAAGCTTTATTCCCCATGGAGGAAGAAAGGAAGGGGAAAAGGGAGGGAGGAAAAAAGGGAAAGAAGAAAGGAAGGAAGGAAGAGAGGGAGGGAAGAAGGAAGGACAGAGGGAGGGAGGGAGGGAGGAAGAAAATGGAATGGAAGGAATGAAATGGAATGGAAGAAGGGAGGAAAGAAGGCAGGATTTATTAAGCTCTTACTATGTTCCAATCACTGTGTGAAATGCTGGAGATATAAATACAAGGAAAAAGAAAGACAACCCCTGTCCCAAGTTGCTTACATTCAAATGTGGAAGCTGAAAGGAAAGCTGAAGGCATCTGAAGTCAAGAGCAGAGCCAGGAGGGAAAGAAGGCTGACTGACTGAGGCCTCCTTTCTCAGGGGATCAGGGAGAACTCATCAATGTGGTGTGGGGTAGATCTGGAGAAAGGATATTCTAAGATGAGAAGGCTTCGGAAGAAGGTTTTGAAGTCTGGGAATTCCGAAACAGGGCCTGGAGGGGAATGAAACAGGTTCCTTTGTGTTAATAAGATCAATATCCAGTTGTGATACTCAAATGAACAGGAATGTTGACGGAGGATAGGCATGGAGTGAGAATTTGCATTTACTTGAAAAATGTCTGGCTAGTAGTAGATTCTCAAGAGTTATTGGTTGATTTAACTTTGATTTGATTAATTTAGGGCATGTAGGACATTTTCAAAGAGGAAAGGACTTTGTATGGTTGAAGGCTCTAGGATGTTATAGAATATGAAGAGGAAGAAAGAAATGGAAATAGTGAAAGAGAAAGGGACAGTGTGGTTCAGTGGAGAGAGCACTGAATTTGATGTCAGAGAACTAAGGCTCAAATCCCAATTCTAGTCAATAGACCTGGGTGGGTCCAAGTTTCCCAATCTGTAAAAATGAGGTAATTGACTTCTGATGTCTCTGTCCATTTGGAGTTTTCCTTGCCCTTTGAGAGTCTTCTGCTTAGCTTGGACTTTTGATCTTTACCCGTACCTTCTTCCTCACTTTCTTCATCAATGGATCAATATCCACTAAGGTTTGCTGGACTGGAGTGGGCAATGGTTGGATGAGAGTAGAATAAATTACCCCACTCCACCGCACCCTGAGAACCACACTATAACGTGCTGCAAAGTCTCTCTTGTTTATTATATCATTTTCCTTTTCTAAAGCCCATTTTTCCGTGAATTGCAGTAAATAATATCTGTCTTAGGGACACTGATAGAAACAAGGTGAAGGGAAAGAGAATAAGGAGACAGGAAAAATAAGTTATCTATCACGTTAAATTTTCAAATATCTTATATAGCCATGATTTTGAAAGGTAATGATTTTTCATGTTTAATTTTGTCAATTCCATTCCTGTGCTTACTAAGCACTTACTAGCCATCTAGTTCACTCCCCACATTATACAGATGAGGAACCTGTGGCCCAAGGCAGTGAAATGACATGCCCAAAGTCACACGGCTATTTGTTACCAGACTGAGGCTTAAATTTTGAGCTTCTGTCACCTGGTCCATTGCTGGGGAGAGCAGTGGACTTTATGCTGGCTCTCCAGCCCTGGGTTACACTGAGACTCAGTAAGTAACTTTATCTTTGCTTCCTTCTGCTTTAGAGTTGACATGGCCATCTATGGTCAAGACAGCCACACCCATTCCACTGAGTGGGATTCAGCTTTGTCCATTCTCTTGGCTCTGCTCGGCATTGGAGAACTGGACAATCATTGCCTGACGATGAGCATCAAGACATGCTTCTAGTGTCTTTCAGCCCATGAATGGGGCTGTACTCCCATAATCTTTTCTTATTTTTCTAAGTGAGATTATAGGATTTGACAAGAGGGAGGAGAGATTAGTTTTCCCTTCAAATTCCCCAGAACTATGCCTTGAAATCACTCCAAGACATACAACTATAAGGCAATTTTGTTAACTCCCCATCAAAATCAATTGAATTGAAAAAAATTCCTATTGGAACCTATTTCAGAAGTTATGGGGAGATTGGGGCAAAGAATTCAGAGGAAAAATTTCTTTGAAGCTCTTCAAATGCAATGACTCTATATTTGTGGCTATTTTCATGAAAAAAAGAAGACTTTAACATCACTATTTAGTTTCAGAATTAAAAAAAAAAATAATATGTAAATTACTATGAGCAGCTATGGGCCTGGAATAAGGAAGATGCATCTTCCTGAGTTCAAATCTGGCCTCAGACATTTACTTGCTGTGAGACCCTGGGCAAGTAACTTCACTCTAGTTGCCTCCGTTTCCTCATTTTTAAAATCATCTGGAGAAGGAAATGGCAAAGCTCTCCATCATCTTTGCCAAGAAAATCCCAAATAGGGTCACTGAGAGTTGGACACAACTGAAAAATGACTGAACAACAGATTACCACAGCAGCTAATGTAGCAGATTGCGTGTTAGACTTAGGAAGACTTGGTCTCAATCTCATCTCTGACATTTACTAACTGTGTGATCATAAGACCTGAATTTCCTTAGTATTGGGGACTCCCAAGGAGGAAAGCCCCTTCACTCATGCTGGTTGCTCTACAACATGTGGTCATATTGCGTTCCCTATTGCATTGGAAAGATAAGAGATCTCCCTGAGGTCCCATAGCCAGTTTGTATGTCAGAGGCAGGTTTTGAATTCAGAACTTCCTAACTCTGAGGCTGACATCATCAATCCATACTTCCTTGTTGCTTCTCTATTAAAATATATTAAATATATTTAATATTTTGATTTTAATAAATAAATATAATAAAATATATTAAAAATAAAAACAAAAGAGATAGCAATGGAGACAAGACCTGTGATTTCATCAACATAGGGAATGCCCTAGTGAGACAATTCCATCTACCAATGTGGGTTGGTATGTTTTCTGTAACTTATAGCCTTAGAGAATTGTAAAATTTACTTGAATATAGGGGACTTGCTATTCTAGCTCTCTTCATTACCGTGCTACATTATTCAGAGCACTAGCCTAGCAGCCAAAAGAGCTGAATTCTAGTTCTAGACCTGCCACTGGTGAGCCGGGGTGCACTGGCCAAATCAGGCCCCCAGAATTAGAGCAGGATGCACCAGAGAGCTCTAAGGTCCCACCCAGCTCTAACATTTTGTGATTTGAGTCGTTGTATTGTTTTCCATGGATCTGAATTTTAACAGGTTTAGTGAGAAGAGCACTTAGTACAGTGCCTGGCACGTGGTAGGCATTTCATAAATGTTAATTAACTGGCAGAACAAGGCATGAGTAATATGAAGTTAAATCTGTAGACATTATCTTGGATAACCCTTTAATATTTTTTAATAGAACAACCCCACTAGATCACACCAGGTCAAACCTTATTAAGCGTCACCTATCAATTGATCAGCAAGCATTTATTCAGCATCCGTTATATTCCAAGGCTATGAAAAGCACTGTTCATACAAAAGCAAGCAATTATTAATTGCCTACTGTGTGCCAGGAACTCTGCTAGGTGGTAGGGATAAAAAGAAGTAAATCAATAATTAGGTATTTATTAAGTGCCTACTATGTGCTAAGAGTTGTGCTTGGCAACAAGGATACAACTAGAAAAGTAAAAATGAGTCTTTCCCTCAAGGAGTTTCTACTCACCTGGGTTAGATTTGGTGTATAATGGATGGCTTCTGGGTGCCACTTGTCATTCCAAATACTGAACCACAAATAGATCTAAACTCAATTCAGCAAACATTTATTAAGCACTACTGTTTGCCAGGAATGCTGAGGAAACAAAGAAAAACTAAACAGTCCCTGTCCTCAAAATGCTTACAGTCTAATAGGAGAGGACAACACATATGTCTTATAAAAGTACAAGGTAATTGGCGGAGGAAAGGGGAGTTCTGTCCAATGGAGCCAAAAGGAGAAAGCTTCCTGTAGGAGGAGATGCTTGAGCTGAATTTTGAAGCACCAGGGGTTCAGTTTGGGGTGTGAGATCAGCTCCGCATCTCCCTGTGTGATTGTAGTGACTGTGAGATGAGAGATGATGCTTTAGGAGACATGATGTCCTGAGCAAAGAGTAGGTTGAAAGGCACAATTGTCCTCCACGTTGAAGATAATTGTAGGGCATGTCCCCCTAAGAGCTCCAGGGAGAAGGGAAACCACTTGGGATTCTTTATGCTGAGAAAGAGGACTGGGAGGTGACTCAATGACAGTCTCCCATCTCTGTAATGAAATAACCAGCTGGTCTCTCTTCCCACTGGAGACAGAAAATTAAGAAATTGCTACTTGAAGATTTTAAGGACTAAAAGCGTCTGTGATTCCATCAGTGTGGGGATTTCCTTCCATGTTGCTGATCTTATTTCCTCCTTGCCTACTAAGATGTTCTTGAAGAATATCTGTGTCTGGGATGAAAAAAAAAAAAAGAAATTTATCTCTTTATAACCAACATAGAAAATGAACTTCCTCAAGCTTACTGAGGCTGAACCTCATTCAAAAGGCATTCAGTTCATCCTGGGTCTGAATTCAAAGCCTTCCCACATCGGTAAGGACTGCCTCAGCTTGTGCACCATTGACCTACTCCTGAAGAGCCGAGGGCCATCTTCATGATACAGAAAGGCATCCAGATAGGATTAAAATGTAGTGGATTGAGTGTTGGCATAAACCCTAGACAGGCTTGAGTTCAAGTCTCACCTGTAACACTTAGGAGCTGTGTGACCTTCCACGTCTCATTTTCTCTGAGCCTCAGTTTCTTGATTTCTAAAATAAAGGAAGTAAAATAGATGGAAACTGAGGTCTCTTCCAGCTCCAAGAGGTTCCTATGAGTCGATGAACAAATGGATAGCTGGTACGTGAGGGGTAAATGGGATGGAAGTCGGAAATGTGTCCCTGGGTAGAATCTCACTTGGGAGGATAAGGTATTCACATCTCCCATTATTTCATTAGCTCTTCACAACTAGCTTGTGAGGCTGCTACTATTATCATTCTCATTTGATAGACGAGGGGAAAGCCCTGAACCTAGAATCACAAAACCAGATCACCAGTTCTACCTCTTCCACTTAACCACTTACGTTGTTGTTGTTGTTGAGTCATTTCAGTCATATCTGATTCTTCCTGACCTCCTTTGGGGTTTTCTTGGCAGAAATACTGGAAGAGTTTGCCATTTCCTTCTCCAGCTCATTTTACAGATGAGGAAACTGAGGCAAACAGAGTTTAGTGACTTGCCTGGGATCACACAGCTAGTAAGTGTCTGAGGGCAGATTTGAACTCATGAAGACAAGTTTTCCTGACTTTAAGCCTGGAACTGTGTCTGCTGTGCCCCAACTGTCTGCATGCACTTGGCCAAATCATTTAACATCTCTTGGCCTCAGTTTCTTCATATGTGAAACAAGGAAGTTGTGACTAGAAGCCTTCTCTAGTCTTTTACAGTTCTGACCTATGACCATAGAATCCTTTAATGTTCACAATTACCCAGGGCCAGGTAGTTAATAAGTATCTGAGTCAGGATTCAGACCCAGCTCCTCCAAAAATCAAGTCTAACCCTCTCTGCCCTGTCCCAAGGTACTATAGCTACCTCCATTTCACAGGGAAGGAAATTGAGGCTCAGAAAACAATGACTTGACTGTGGTTGTTGGTGAGTAAGTTCAGGGAGCCAGATCTGAATCCAGGCTTCTCCTTACTCCCTTTCCTGCACTTTCCCTACTAATGCACTACCACATCTGTGGCTTGTTTGGAGTTCACTGTGAAGAATCTTCTTCTACTGTCACAGGTGGGTGCCTCCTCAGCTCAACGTCTTAAAGAGTTGCCTAGAAACTTGACAGTTTGGGTGATTTGCTCAAGGTCACACAGCTAATAGGTATCACAAGTGAAACATGACCCCAGGGTCAGCTAGGTAGTGCCATAGTGCATAGAACACCAAGGCTGGAATCAGGCAGATATGAGTTAAAATCCAATCTCAGACACTTATTAGTTGTGTGATCCTGGGCAAGTCACTTCATCCTGTTTGCCTCAGTTTCTTCATCTGTCAAATGAGCTGGAGAAAGAAAGGGCAAACCCCTCCAGTATCTCTGCCAGGAAAACCCCATGGACAAAGGTCATGCGGAGTTGGACACAGCTGAACAACAACAAACCCAGTTCTTCCCAACTCTGATGCCCTGTTCTCTATAACACAGCCCCCTGTTAGGAATGATAATAAAATATACAACTGTGCCTGTCATATGATAAGTAGCTAAATGCATTTTTAATTCATTCTATCCATTGATATTGATAAATTAGGTATATATAAATATATTAAGTTAATATATAACATAATAATATGCCTTACTATTTGGATTTAGTTAAGCCAAACTATAGGCAAATCTATAGAAAGTTATTACATTTGGTGGGTATGTTGAAATTATTTCTTTATTGTATAGATATATGAGCCTCCTGCTGGGCCACATTGAAAGAGATGGACCCAAACTGTAGAGCACTATCAGATTGATAGGACCCCCAAAAGTTTGGCATCTGAATACCTAGATTAAAATCCTGGCTCTGCTGCAACTCAATGAGTGTCTTTGGGCTAGCCTTTTAAACTCCTTGGACCTCTATTTTCCCAGTTCCAAAATAAGAGGGGTGGGGATGGTGAAGTAGGTAGCCTCAGAGATCTCTTGCTGTGATGATAAGCCTTGGGGTCACCCATTACTGTAGATAACCATGCTAACTGGTGTTAGTAGATTCATTTTTGGAAAAACAAGCTTCATTGAGCCCTCTCTACTTTGCAAATTCTATCTCTACTTTGCAAATTCTATCTTGAGGTATCCAACAAGACTCCCAAGCACACACCATAATGCAACGTGTCATGTATATTCATATATCACAGGATTTTGCAGTTTCAAGGGACCTTAAAGATCAATCCAATCCAACCCCTACATCTTACAAATGAGAAAATAGTCTGGAATAATTTAAATGATTTATTATGTGTCAGCAAAGTAGGTTTCTGCCCTGGGCTCATCTTTCTAAATCCAGCTGTCTTTCCATAATATCATTTGCTAGTGCCTTCTCCTCCTTAATAACGCTGTATTTATATTACAGACACCACATACACACACACACACACACACACACACGCACACATACACACAGAGGCACAGGCACATGCACACACACATTGCTTCCCAATCCCCTGATAGTAAGCTCTCTGAGATCAATGTCAATTTCCTTTTTTCATTGTATTTCCAATCTCAGCACATAGTGTCTCATATAAAATAAGTGGTTAATAAATGTTTATGGATCAATTGACCAACATCTCCACTGCTTCCTAGACTTGTTTCATCAACAAATCTAATTTAATTTTTTAAAAATCTACCACTTAGTAGAAAGCAGGCATGAAGGCATTTCCAGATACCCCAAGGATGAAATGGTGGCAGTGTTTTCTGCACAATGAATGTCAGAGCTGTGTGCCTGCAGTCCGGGGACCAGAGCAAGCTGATAAGGAGAATGACAAAAGCTGGTTTCATGAGGGAGTCCATAGTGGGCTCTCTCAGCTGATGGCTCTGCTATTTTTGGCATTCCACATATCATGATTACATATACAGAGGGCGATTGGAGGCTACAAATATGGTAAGTCAGCATGGAATTCTGGGACACGCTGCATTATCGGTCAGGGCTCGTGGAACTTTTTTCAAACTCTCTCCTATCTTTGCTCCTTTGGTCATTAATGAAAGTCAGGCTAGCTAATGCTTCGTTGCTGGTGGAGCAATTAAAAGAGAAAAAGAAAGGAAAAAGAGATAGCTTGACATTTCCCAGAGCCGATAGTATTTTTAGCCATGATGCTACCTCCAAAGTGTTAACTAATTGAGTGATCAGGTTTCAGAGTTGGCCACAGAAAGGATGGCAGTGGAAGACTTTGAAAGCTTCCCAGAACAAGTAAGCATTTGCAGCTTTTACAAGAAACCTAGTGTTGGCCAGAATCATGGGTTTGCCATGGGTGTCGGTAATGTAAAGAAATGGATTCTGTTTTTATGGAGGAAAGAAGTGTGTATGTGCTCGGGGATGATGGATTTGTTGGCATAGTGGCCAAAACGGGAGTGGAAGGGTGCAGTTGATCGAGGTCGTATTCCTCCGGTTATCAGAGCCAGCCAATTGTAGGTAGGTCTTGCCTGGACTATGGTTTGGTGTGTGCGATGCGGGGGCCTGGCCTGGAGAGAATGCTTTGTGAAATGCAGAAGAGATTTCTGTGGTGGTCAGGAATGGCTGTGGGCCTAATGGAGCCAGCATTCTTAAGCTCTGGAGATGGTAAGGGCTTAAAACATTCCACTTATTCTCAAAAAAAAAAATACACCTCGGGGTTTTGGAAAACTTCTCTGGCAGGTACTTGCCAGAAATTTTTTGACTTACTAATTATAAAATGAATGTTTTTGACACTTGGAATAAAAAATGTGAAGCCTAAAATCCTTTTATTTATTTTATTTTAAAAAATATAATCAGTTGCTGGGAGGAAAAAATAGGAGCAAAAAATCTCATTTCTCTTTTTAGTCTTCTAAAAATGAGTTGCAAATAATTTTATCTCACTTTGTTATTTGGAGCAATTAGGTGAAGTCTTTTTTTTTAAATGATGGGGGTAAGAGAACAGAAAATATTTGCTGCCTGTTTATAAAGATTCAAAGTACTTTTGACTGTAGGTAGCACATCCAAGGATATTTAGATTATGGCCTATTTTCTGTGCTCCTACTTATTTCCTCTTTGTTTATTTGCAATCATTATCATCTTCTCAACTCATAAGAAATTTCACATCCTGTTCGTAATGGACATTGTCAAGTTGCTTGTCTTTCAGAGGCTAGATTTCAAAACTGAGGATTGCCACATGTGTGGATATGATTCTTTAAGTTGTTATTCAAATGCTAGTGATAGGTAATGGTTTCAAGAGTTAGCAAGCAAACTTGGATTTTAGGATTGCCCAGGAGTTTTAATGAGAGGTAGACAAGCATGTTAGGAATGAAATTTAATGCTATGAAATACAATGACCAAGCTTGACCCCTAAGGCAAAGGGATGAAAATGCACCTTTCTTCCTTCTTTGCAGAGGTGGGGGACCATGACCATGTAATGACACATATAATGAGAGATTTTGTTGATGTGTTGGTTTTACTTTTTTCTTTCTTTTTTTTTATTCATTATTATAAGGAATGGTTCTCTGGGAGCAGAGGGGAAGGTATACATTGGGAAATATAATCTGTGAAAAAAACAAAAGATTTAAAAAATCATTTAAGTGTCGTTTTCCAAAATTTAAAGTGCAATGGTATGAGTGGGACTTAAAAAGACTTAAATGCAATAGAACATAAATAATTTTGAGCTGATTTTAAATCAGAGTCAGAAATCAGTTTTAATTGATCATTTTCTCTTACAAATGAGTCACTTAATACTAAAATATGATCTTTTCATTAAATGCTTTTTCCCCTTGGGGGCCATGAGGACCTTTATGAAAGTCCTTTGGAATGAGAAGAGTCCAGGACTAAGGAGTTTGGGGAAAGTTCTCATGGTTTGGGGCATGCTTGGCATGTCAGGAGATAGGCTTTTCCTCAGATTAACTTTGAAATTTGCAGTGAATGGATGGATGTGGCTCATGTAGCCTCAGGAATAGGCAGAAATGATATACTAGCAAAGAACAGTGCTTTTGAGAAAGAAATTCCTAAAATATGTTTTATGGCAATCCTCCCCTCTCACCTCCTAAAAAAAGGGATACATTAAAAATTATGAGACTTACTGAAAGTTACCACTGGGTCCTTTTTCACTAGATTTGAAAATAACAATTCTGCATATTGGAAATGGGTATTTTAAAGATGCTCTAAGTGGATTTAGATTGGAGAGAAAAAAGCTTTTCCAGTGCACTTATTTTGGGGCTGCTTTGAGCAAACAGCAGACATCCCCCATTTTACCTCCCATACATGGAAGTGTACCACAATCTTCAGGAGAGAAACAGTGAGGTAAAATCTTTTGGAAGTGCTAAAAGCCCTAAGTAGAAGACAAGTTTCAGTGGGCTGTCTTTTTTTGTGGCTTGTGTTATGTCTATCGGGTGACTGGACAGCAAGCATCTGAGTTCAGGTCACGTGCCCAGGGTTGGCAGGCTCTGTAGGGATGGATGCTTCCCAGAATGTTTCCTACAGCGCTGACCCGTTGCAAGTCGCCCATGAGCTTCGTCACTACAGAGTCATGGGTACCATTACTGGGCTGGGCTCAGACTGAAATTGGGTGGTGATGGTTCTGGCTACTGGTTTCATGTCAGGCTGGGGTGGAAGACTGAACTATATTCTCCCACATGAACTGAGCAATGGAAAAAAGCCTGGCAAGAAGGGTACGGTAGATGATTTGGTTTTCATCCTTCTCTTGTAAGAGTTTTCATTTGGAGTTAGTTGTGGAAATTATGGAATTATTTCTATCTTTGTCTCTGTTTCTATTTCTCTCTCTCCTCATGGTTAGGTCAGATGGGTCACTGGTCTATGGCTAACAAGAACAGCAATTTGGTTTTGTTTGTTTAAAAACGAAGATAAGTCAATAATTTCTTTACCACACAAACCTTTTGTAGTAGGAAAGATGCTTTGGTTAACTCATTAAATTCAGAGTTAAGTTTCCAGTGGAATGTAGATTGAAAAAAATGAAGAATTTTCAGGATATATTGTCACTTTGACAAACTAATTGGTCAAAGACAACTTTCAAAGCCTTAGACCATAAAGATTTACAAATAAATAAATAAATTCCCTGGTTGATTTTGACCTGGAGTTTGTGGGCAGACTTCAGTGGATCCCTGAACTTGAATGGAATCAAAAATTTACATTTTTATTTTTACTAATATCTAATTGAAATTTAGCATTTCCTTCAAATTATGAATGTAGGTAAAACAAAACACAAAATAAAACCCTAAAATTCTGAGAAGAGGTCCCTGGTCTATGATGGAAAGGGTCTATGCTAGAAAGATCTATGATAGGGTCTATGATAGTTGGTAGTGTATCATAATAATAATTTCATAATCGCAAACTGATTATAATTTTACTGTAATATTTTTCATTAAGATTTTTGAACAGCATGTGCTACACAATAATGTAAACTCTAAAAAGAAATTCATAGTGTGTTACTCTTCTGCCCCAGATGTTTCCAGTTGTTGGTTGGAGGACAGCAGTGCCTCCTGTTTTCAAATCATGGATCCATGAATATATGCTCCTTAAATCGCTTGAAAATTATACTGAGTGTGTGGGAAGAGGGGAGGCACATTTGTTTCAGAGCCACACCCTTTACCCTTTGACTTTTATCACCAGCTCTTATAAATCACTCCACTGGCCCTGAAACAACTTTCTGTGAAAATATTTTCTATCTTGTATATAAGTTGAGGTCTTAATTTTGTGAGAACAGAAGAGACAATTTCCAATTTCTGAATCTGAGTATACTTCGTTCAGGGTCTTAATTTAGTAGTTTTGAAATACATTTTTATTTAATTGAAAATGAATTGAAGGATATTTAGTGGATAGAGTGTGGGAGGAAGTAGAGAATTAACAACATAGGGCAAAATCATCATGATGAACTCACTTAAGGACAAGCTAGAGAGCAAAGCAAACTTCTTTTGTTATTGTCAAAAAGATAAATAGATGCTTCCTTGGGAAATGATAAGTTTTGATTATGTAATGATTGAGTAGGATTCTCCAGCTGGGTTGCTCAAACTGAGATCTGACTAGTCTTTTGACAAATGGAAGGTGTTGGATGTAAATTTAGTAATAGTCTCTCCAGCTGATCACTCAACTTGAAACCCCATTTCTAGGAAAAGTAACTTCGAATCTCTTAGCTCCTCAGGTAATTATGCTTTAAAACCGCACAAAGTTCTCTTTATAATATTAATAGATTAACTGGCCAAACGTTGGGACAACACCAATCTGCTACTGTGCTCAGGAAGGCTATTATGGTAATTTTTAAAAGGGGGAGGTTGTAAAAACATTCTCATGATTAGAACTGTCCCCCAATGGAAAGAGCTGCCTTAGGAGGTAGTAAGCTCCTTAACATCAGAGGTGTTCAAGCCTGGATGAGCCCCCAGAGGCAATGTTGGAAGCAGAATGCTCAGTCAGTTCAGGGTTACACTCGATGATCAGTGAAATCCCTTCCAAATCAGACATCCTGGATTTTTGTGATTCTATAATTATAATATTGTTTTAGGGTGTTATTGTTTTTTTTTTCTTTTTCTGGGTTTGTTTATTCCTAGACCTTTGACTTCACCAGTCTAGGGAATTCTCAGTTCCTGGAAATTCCTTTTAACTAAAGCAGAGGCATCTGCTCTGCATCATATCCACACCACAGAGATCTACCTGAGGTCCTGAGAAGTTAAATGACTGCCTAGGTGATATAGCCAACCTTTAGCACAGTGCTAAATACACAGTAGACACTTAGTAAATGCTTGTTGGCAGCCAGTATGTCGCAGAGGGATGACAATTCTTCCTTATTCTAAAATAAGCTCTCTATTCACTCTACCAATATTATTACCAGATAACATTAGTCTACTCAATATAAATATAACAATAGCTAGAGTTTATGTATAACACTATGATATTTGCAAAGCATTTCACATATATTTTCTGATCTGATTCGTGCAACAATTCAAGGAGCTATGTACTATGATTATGACCATTTTACAGATGGAAAAACTGAGCCACAGAAAGGCTCTATGACCAGTGGGCCATGGTGTCTGAGGCAGGATCCCATACTCTATCCACTAAATATCCTTCAATTCATTTTCAGTTAAATAGAAATGTATTTTAAAACTACTAAATTAAGACCCTGAGCAAAGTATACTCAGATTCAGAAATTGGAAACTGTCTCTTTTTTTCTCACAAAATTAAGATTTCTCAACTTATATACACAATAGAAAATATTTTCATAGAAAGTTATTTCAGGGCCAGTGGAACGATTTATAAGAGCTGGTGATAAAAGTCAAAGGGTAGAGGGTGTGACTCTGAAACAAATGTTCATCTTCATCCTTCGGTTATGCAGACTGTCTGAAAATAGCGGGTGTTCCAAGGAGGAAAAACTGAGCCCCACTAAGTCACACTTTTAAAAGCCTGAATCATCACTATATTATCTCCAAGGCTAGAAAGTTCCTATCATACATCGTTTCAATCCATTATACCCTGCCCTTCTAATCAGATTTCCTTATAATCAAGGGTTCTCCACTTGCAGGTAGATGCTTCTTTATATGTGATTGTACTAATTCAAAGAACTTTTAAACTATTGTTCTATAAACATTGTTAATCTCCTGAAAGCATAGATAAGGCTTTCTGAGTATTAGAAGAACAAGAAAATGAAGGGCCACAGGAAGGTAAAATTAAAAAAGAAACATGCAAAATTCATCCATTTAATGTCCATTCCTGACTACTCTAATAAAATATACTATTACCTGCCATTTCTGTCATTCTTTGAAATTTGCAAACCATGTTACCTGTCTTATCTCATTTGGAAATGAAGGTGGAGTTATGGTAACAGGTGCCTGTCAGAGCCATCATTTGGAGCATGATTCCAAAGCATGATTTCAAAGAGGCCATCTAGAATCTGTCCCCTTCATTTTAAAAAAGGCCTAGAGAACAGGAATGACTTGCCCAAGGTCACACAGGTAATAAATAGCAGAGCCAACACACCACCTCTAGTGTCTTTGCAGATTTGTCAAAACCATTTTCTCTCCAGCATCACATACTTCTGTCAAGATTCCTTCCCAGTGCCTCCTCTTGTGAGGTATTGTTCTAAGGTCAGGTAAGAAGATTGAATGTGAAGGATGCCACTCCTCATAGGACCTAATCTCCTTAGAAATGAGAGTATTCTAGACAAATGGGAAGAAATATAAACCTAGCTCTCATAATTTTAAATGTCAATGGATTAAACAATCCAATAAAGTAAAAGAGTGCCAAACTGGATTAAAAAACAAAAGCTCCCTTATCTTTTGTGTGTAAGAAACCTCCCTAAAAAGCAAAGACATACACAGAATAGAAAATGAAAAGCTAGAATAAAATTTACTGGTGAATCCCAAAAATCAGGAGTGTGATCTTGTGATCAGAGCAAAATCAAACATTTGCAATATAAATAAAGATAAACAAGGGCAGTAAATTATACAGGAAAGAACCAACAACAAAGCAATATCAATCTTAAACTTATATGTTCCCAAAGTCTTAGCATTTAAATGAATAAAGAATAATTAACTGAATTGCAGGGATACATACACAATACTAAGATAATAATCGCTGGAAACTTCAATATCCCCTTCTCAGTTTTGAAAAAATCTAACAGAAAAAAATAAGCAAAAGAAAAAATCATATAACTGAACAAACTGTCAAAGACATTAGAACTAAGAGACATAGTGTCTTCAGAACTGAATTGTGAAATAAAATATTTATCCTTGCCACATGAAACTTTTACGCAGAGATATTGCTAATCAATGTTAAAAAAAAAAAGCAAAACTAACAAATATATCTTGTAGACACCATGAGACAATAAACTAACAATCTGTTCATTCAGAGAGCACAATCAAAAGACACTAACCCAAAAGGAGACTTAACAATGAAATCCTAAATCATGAGTGTTGTACCTAAGAACAAACAATAGAAACTAATTATGTGAAAGAAAATCATAATGATGAAATAACAGAATAAGAATATTCTGTATGATATTTATATGCTCAAGAGGCAATGATGGGTATTGAATCATACAGATTCAGAGTCAGAGAGACTAGTGTTCAAGTCTTTCCTATGATACATACTAGGGTGATCCTGGGTCAGTTACTTTCAGGCTCAGACAACTAAGACTATAAATATAAATTACAAAACAGTTAGCAAACTAATGAAATAACTGCATATATAATAATATGTATGTTTATGTGTGTATGTATATGTATGTGTGTATATAGACATATATATCATAATGTTCTATATATTATACGTATAGATATACATGTAGAGCTACTTTAGTTGCTTAGAAAACTGGACAAAGAAGACTACAGTTTTTGTAATGGATTTTGACAGTGGTTTTGGAATAAGGGGGCCTGGTTTCAGACCTGAGCTCTACTATGCTCTACCTGTGTGACCTTGGGTGGGTCATCTGCCTTGGACTCCTGTAAAATGAGGAGGGCAGCCTGGAGGCTCTCTGAGGGTTTTTCTAATTCTTGATCCTGTGCTTTTAATCCCTGTGTGAGCAATCTGCTTCATTTCATTTCATAAACACAGATTATACCACTGATCTGAACAGATGTGGAGGAGAAATACACAGCTGGGTTACCAGCCAAAGTGGGGCAAGCAAGAGAGCCTGTTTGGACTGATTTCAATATAACATTCACCCCTCAGGCAGGTCAGTGCTGGTGGAGGGCAGCTTTATCATGTTGGTGTGTAGAGGATGGCAGTTTGCTATGGACCATTACCTCTCACAAATACAATCACGTAGCTGTAGCTGCCCAAAGATTGATACACTGAAAAAAACTTTTGCTCTATCCTGATAACAGGTTTTCCCTGGATAACTCTGAAACCTCATTCTCTAACCCTTCTAGGAAGCTCTAAGTCCAGCTTTGGCACAGATAATATTTTACTTCCTGTTTTTAATCTCATTTTATTGGTGTCTTGTTTTAATATCATCTTCATTTCCAAATATGTATTCCCCATCTCTCCTCCCTAGCAAGTCATCCCTCACCCTAACAAAGATTTAAAAAGAAAAGAGGGAAAAAAATCAGGTCAGCAAAAGTAGCCAATGCAATTGTGGCAGTCAGTACGTGCCACATTGCACACCAATAATCCCCTACTTCTGCAAGGCGTAGCTTGGAGGGGGAAGGGAGAGAGAGAGAGAGAGAGGGAGGGAGGAAGGAAAGAAGGAAGGAAGAGAGAAAGAGAGAGAGAAGGATACATGTGTGTATATACACACATGTATATCTACATATATGTGTGTACATATAGATATTTTATATATTTACCATGTATGTGTATATATCACAATAAATATATGTTTGTGTATATATATAAATGTACATATGTATGCACATATGTATATATTTTTATTTAGTATAATATATATAATCCATGTTTGTGTGTATATGCCTATGTATATGGATATACACATATGTTTATATAT
This sequence comes from Notamacropus eugenii, assembly GCF_028372415.1. Taxonomy (NCBI): domain Eukaryota; kingdom Metazoa; phylum Chordata; class Mammalia; order Diprotodontia; family Macropodidae; genus Notamacropus; species Notamacropus eugenii. The sequence continues at coordinate 269,452,551 of NC_092872.1, forward strand.
ACCTATATGTAGGAATGCATATATACTCTTATGTATATTGCATATATACATATTTTGCATTTATATTGTTGTTATTGAGTTGTTTATGGATCTTCACAATCCCATTTGGCATTTTCTTGGGAAAGACACTGGAGTAGTTTGCCATTTCCTTCTCCAAGTCATTTGAGGAAACTGAGGCAAACTGAGTTAAGTGACTTGCCCTGGGTCACACAGCTATGAAGTATCTGAGGCTGGACTTGAACTCAGATACTCCAATTCCAATGCTCTGTCTACTGCACCACGTAGCTGCCCTCTTTGTGTTCTAGTCACTGTGCCTATTCCTTTAATGGTTCTACTTACTTCTCTCTGTCTGCATCAGTTCATTTAAGTTTTCTGATGCTTCTCTGTCACCCGTGTTTCTTCCAGCAAGGTGATAGGCCATTATAGACTTGTATCAGAAAGAAATGATATTCTTAAGAGTTTCATTTTGTAGAAATGAGGAGTTCACTTAACTCAACACTTGTGTAAGCAGCATCTCTCTGCTTTGGAAATGATCTTTTTTGCATCAAAATGTCCTTATCCCCTCAGCTGCTAACCTTACCTTCCAGTGTCTCTGAGATTTCTTATATACTGTGATCTGTTTAGGTTTTCTCCCCCATTGGAATGTAAGATCTTTGAGGACAAGTAGCATTTTCTTTTATTTTTTCTTGTATTTATTTTTCTTGTATCCTAAATGCTTCACAAAGTAAATGGAACATTGAAGGAACATACTATGTGCCTGTTGATTGATTGATTGATAGATATGAGGCTCACAAATCACAGGGACCTGATAGATTATATTGTCAATTCCCTCCACTGAAGGTAAAGAAACTGAGGGTCAGGTAGTAAAGATACCATGAAAAGATTATTCAAGATTCAAGAACTTAGAGATTAGGATAAGGAGTGACTATCGTTGTTTTAATAAATTTTCTTTATTTGCTGAAATAGGACCTCAATTTGCTATTTTGCTTTTCCAAATGGACTTCAGATTTGTGTTTCCTATGAAATTTTTTCATTCTCTGCTGGAGTATGATCAGAAAACTTCTGAAATTCCATCAGCTAACAAGCTAATAAGATGCCTTTTGACACACCCTTTGTTGAACCTAGAAATAGATTTAAGTAGAGAATAAAAGTGGAAAGGACAATAAGCGTTTTGGTGGTAATTTTGAGGGGGGGGGGATCTTTATAAACCAACCACAAAAATTTAACAAATTATTTTCATTTGCCATCAACTCCCACATGGCTCCAGCTGCACCAGCTGTCCCCTAGCATTTGGGAATGATGAATTAGAGAAGCCATCCTGCTTCCACACAGCCGCCCCCTCTCCCTCGGGTGCCCCAAACCTCCTACTTCAGCCCCTTTCTGGCCTCAATCCCCAACCTGTAATTTTCTGACCAGGAAGCTGAAATCCAGTGGCTTGTGATTGACGAACTGCTCCCACCAAATAAATTATAATTATGTGCTAGAAGCCAGCCATGGCATTTGTCATTTCAAGTCACATCCACACTCAAATTAGGTTCTTCCCTTCCCGACATTATGAAATGCCAAGAAATTGGACATCTTCAGTAAATACTTTTCTTTCCTCCTGATACCTAGACCAATTTTAGCTTATCACTGTATTCAGCTGCTATATTTAAAATGTGAATAGTTTCCTGGATTAAATATTTTAGGATTCCTGCCAAGACCTCCTTCCTACACAATAAAGATTCTTAGGCAAAGAAGCTCTGACATTCCTCTTCTGATTCATAATGTAACAAATAAAAGGAGATTCACATTGTTTTGTATCATTCCCTGAAACATTGTGCCAGAAGTCATGGCAGCCTTTGCCTCAACTATGAAGAAAGGGCACTCTCTCGTTGGTGTTTTTTCTTTGAATTTCATAGATTTTCCCATGTCCTCTCACAACTTTAAAAAAACTGCTACTCTCCCTTTTCTATGCTCTCTGAACATTCTACAGTGATTTTCACGAGGTATTCAACACAAGGGCCTAGTATATTCCTTGCCCCTATTTTTTTCAAGTAAATCTGCCAATAGCAACCCAGAATGGTGCCTCCTGGCCAATGGTATCAAAGTATTTTAATTGCATGACCAGAAGGACAAACTCAATCAATCAATAGCACTGATTAAGCTTAAGACTCTCTTCAGACTGCTCTAGACATGTCTTGTAAGTGTTTATTTATTCACATGTAATCACCCCCAGTGGAAAGTAAGATCCTTGAGGGTAGAGAATGCTTTTGCCTTTCATTATATGCCCAATACTTAATAATTTTATTTTTTAAGAATGAATACAGTCTTTCAAAGGGTTTTCTGACTCAAGTCTTCTTACCCAATAGCTAATCTATAGTAAGTACTTAAAAGAGGAAGCTAGGTAGCATAGTTCTAGACTTGGAGTCAGGGATTCCAGTCCTGCCCCAGAAACTTATTAGTTGTTAGACCCTCGTCAAGTCATTTAATTATTATCCACTTCAGTTTCCTTATCTATATAAAACGGGGATTATAATAGCACTTACTTTTCAGAGTTTTGTGAGGATCAACTGAGATATTTAAGTGCTTTGCAAACCCTGAAGTGCTATATAATTGGGAGCTATTATCATTATTATTAATAAATGCTTGTTGATAAGTTGATTACTTACTATGTGTAGGGAACTTATACTCTAACATGAAATTGACTGATGGTTGGAGCCCATTCATTTCCTCCTGTCTTCTGCTATTGGCCTACAAAGACATCTTAGAAAAATAAGCTTGACCCATTTCTAGCTTTCTCCTCCTTTGCCAAAGCTGGATCATGTTTAGAGACACTATTGTAGGAACACAGCATCATGAGAGCAAGTCAGGTGAACAGTTTGTAGCATAGGAGGTGAAAGGCTCTCCTTGTGTGTGAACCATGGTGCCATGTTGTGCTTTGAGCTGCCAGTCGAGAGACCTCAGTGTCAACTCTTTTACTTAATTGCCATATGGCCTCTCCTTTTCTTTTCTGTAAAATGGTTTAATAATTCTTTCAAATCATTATCACAGGATTATTGGGATATGGGGAATGTAACTTTCTTGAAAGAAAGAGACAGGTTTCTTTTTTATTTTGAATCAACAGCATCTGACATAATACTTGACAAATCAAAAATGCTTCATAAATGTAACTTTATTGATTGATGGAAAGGATCCAATAATGTCACATATATGTGAATCACTTTAAAAACTTGAAAAAGATACAGAAATATGAGCTATGAATATATCTAGACTACCATGTGCCAGAGATATAGAACACCTATCATCTATGTAGCTAGTTGGGACAAAATAAGGTACCACTTCTTCATCAGTGATTCTAGGAATTGTATGATGTGGGGTGTGTGATAGGGCTATTGAAATGGAGAATTCTGGGCTGTTGCTTTGAGGTCTTTGGAGAGATGTTCTTTTGTAATACTAACAAAGTAGTAGCAATAACAGTAGCAGAGCTTTACTAAGACCATAATTATAGAGCAAAAAGACAGCCTGGAGGCCAGTGAGTCCAACCCCATCATTTTACTGAGAAGGGAATTCAGGCCCAAAGATTTGCCCAAGGTCAAAGAGGCAGTCAGAAGCAGAGCTCAGATCTCTACTCAGGTCTTCCTGTCCCCAAACCCCACATACTTTCCACTCTCCCATATTGCAGATCAGCATAGCAAGATGGGTTGAAGGTTGGCCTTGCTGACTTGGCTTGATCTGTACTTGAATCTTGCCTCAGATATATAGTAACTAAGAAACCCCCATCAAGTCCCTGAGTCTCTACTCTCTTATCCATAAAATAGAGGTAATAAGACCTCTGGAATGGACTTCAAAAGGTCATAATGAGGATCCAATGAGACACTTTGTGTGAAGCATTTTGCAAACATTATAGCCTTATATGAATGTAAAATATTATTATAAGTAATAATAATGAATAATAAATAATAATGAATGATAAATAGAAGTCAGAAAAAACATTGTCTATGTTACTATAGCTGTAAGGAATGAGGCTATATAACCATATTTTAGATTCACCTTCTGGGAATTCAAGACATCACCATGCACTCCTTGGATGCCAAGTTAATACTAATGTGGTACATTGGGTAGGATGAGGCTACAATCTGGTGTAGGACTTCTGAAGCTTACTTTTGATCACATCTTAATTGAGAAATGGAGAAAAACCTAGAACTTGGGTCAGACCACCTCCCCTTCTCTGTGTTTCCAGAAACCAAGCAAATTTCCAATAGCCCCACCTAGTTTATGGCCAAGATGGAAGCCCTCAGGGGCTTCTCTGGCTCACATTCATTATACCCCAGGAACCTCTGCAACATGCCTTGGATCACTCCATTTAAGATTCACCCAGCAAGAACATGGGATCCCATGACTCATGGCCATAGGGCCTCACTGGGAAAATCTTAATATTGATTGATGGGGAGAAGTTTGAAGTCATTTGAAAAATTAAACCCCCCCAAAATCACTTTTTAACCAACTGTAAAATGTAGATGAAACTATCTGTAGTATCTACATCACTTAACTTTGGGGATGATAGAATTACATAACCTATTTTGAGGACTTTTTAAAGATTAAATGTACCATATGAGTGTCAGATTTTATTATTGTTATTAGTGGAATATTGTTATTATTAGTGGAATAATATTATTGTTATTAGTGGAAAGAGAACCACTCTGGGAGTCAGGAGATTTGAGTTCAAATCCCTCTACAGGCTCCATGAGGGCTGGGATCAATGACCTCTACATTTTATCTCAGAACCCATCACAGTGTTCTGTATATAGTACATGTTCTATGAGTGCTCTGATACCTCCAACTGTGTGACTCTGAGTCTTTAGGACTCAGTTTTCTCATTTGTAAAATGAGGGGTTTGGAAAACCATTGTCATGGTATTGTAGAGTAATAATTACTTTTCATCACAAAACTTTTTTGATCACTTCTATTAGTTAAAAATTATTGTGTCTACACCCTAACAGGTATATACTTACTCATGGTTTGGGATAGGGGTTGGGGACATGATGGGGAAGGAGTTGTATGTGGGAGGAAAGGGGGAATTTTGCTTGCTAAGCCCTAGGTTGCAATCAGGTTGCAAACACTGTGAAGGGATGATGCCCAACTCTAGCTTCCCCTACCCAGAGTGCTGATAAATAATGGGTTAAGAGAGGGTAGCAGGGGTGGGGGGGGGAGTGGTAGTTTAGTTGTGTTGGAGACAAGTCCATAACTGTCAAATAATGGGAAATATAACCCATCTTCTTACCCTTTGATTATGCACAACACACTTTGAGGATCGTAACATCACCTTCAGTAGGCACAAGACACACACCTCCACCTTTAGAGACCACTGTTGTAGTGATCATATGGTCATAGCTGGAAGAGACCAACTTATTTTACAGACAGTGAATCCAAGGCACAGAAAGGTTGAATCAGTTGCCCAAAGAAGCACAGCTAACAAATGGCAGGGGCAGTCTAAGAGATTCATGTTTTGAATAAAAATTGGACTAGATGGTCCTGGAGATTTTCTTTAGCTTAGACACCTTGTGACTCTGTAATGACACAGGATATCCCTTTTGAGACACTTCACCCCAACTGTATTCATTATATCTAAATATCTTTGTTCTAATAATTAGTTAAGTAGGAAAAGGAAGGAAGGAAGGAAAGAAGGAAGGAAGGAGGAAAAGAGGGAAAGAAAACAAAAGAAGTCAGTCCTGATATTTATTGAGTGGAGTCAGAGGAAGCTGGTTCAAATCTCACCCTTGATGATTATTTTCTGAAAGACCTTGAATAAGTAATATATCTGCTCTGGGCCTCAGTTTCCTCCTCAGTGACATGAAAAGACTTGATGACCTTTGTGGTCCCGTATGGCTCTAGAACTATGATTCTAGAAACCCAAAGATTCTATGCTCATTTTCCTGATGCCAAAGCATTTGAACAAGAAGGAAAAATTGCATCTAGTTACCCAGATGCTTCGTTTGTGCCATACCATATGGGCAGCTGTTTAGAAAAGTCCATTCAGCCAGCTGACTTTTCCCTTTTCCCAGAGATGTCCTTCAGGCATACTCACTGTGAGCTGGGGAGACAGCCTGTTGGCCAGAGGCTGAGCCCTCATTCCCCTGGTGTATCCAGTGACCTAAATTCCTGGCTGATTGTTGGGGTCAGGTCATTTCTGAAGGCTTTCCTGACATTGGGTTCCATGAACTGATGAGGTAACGATGACATGATCCACCAACTCTCACAGCATTCCTTCCAAAATCAACAGACACTTTCAGGACTAGAGTTTGAAAAGGATGAATGTTTCAGGGAAGTAGTCTTCATGGATAAACAAAATTTGGGGCATGGGATGCCCTTCAGGGGTTTTCTGGAGGTCTTCCCTCCCTCCTCACTGCACAGCCAAGAAGAGCCCAGACCAGGCAATGTCCATAGGGAAAGTCATTGAGCCAGACGGACAAGATGGAATGGAAAGAGAAAAAGGAGAGGAAGAGTGAGAGAGACAGTGAGAGAGAGGTAAGAACTCCCTGTGTAGCTTGGGAAATTTTTATTGTAAGCATTTACACCTCAAGGCTTTACTTGTTGATTGTCTAGACTTAAGAAAGCAATGGGGAAAATATCAATAACACACCTTTAGCTTAAAAGTGCTCCCTGTATATATTTCTTCTTGCTCAGAGAGCTAGTTGTTAACCATTCACCCCCTGGATAAGTCCCACAACATAAAAGAAAGAGTTTCTAGCTTGGGCTTATGGATGGATTTCAGCAGATCTTTGAACTTGTAAGAGGAAAAAAACCAACATCTTTATTTTCACTCACTTCTAACTGAAATGATCATTTATTTAAACACAGTATTTTGAAAGGGGTCATTCATCTTCCCCAGAGGACCCCTAAAAGGGTCCATGACTCCAAAAGGAGGTTATAAACCTCTAGGTTAAAACATCCTTGTGATTCATTTGGCAGATATTTATCAGATTCATAGGCTCATAGGATGAGAACTTAAGGGGACTTTAATGATCATATCTCTCCACCACTTGTTTTACAAATGGGGAAACTGGAGCCCCAGAGAGGTGCTGACTTTCGTTACCACAAGACCTGAAACTATCTTTTTTGTATGAAAGATAAACTCAGCTTAAGCTCCAGCTCTAAATGAGACCTTTCCTGGTTTTCTCAACTTCCTACTATGTCCCCATTTCCTCGTATTTTTAAAAATATATTTTGTAAATCCTCATACGTGTATGTGCTTTCTCCTCTGTTAGAACGTAAGTTCTTCAAGGAAGGGACTTTCTCATTTTTGTCTTTGTATGTTCAGCTTCTCCCACAGTGCCTTGAACATAATAGGAACCTTAAAATTTTTATTGATTTGTTGATATATTTTGTATATGGTTCTATGTGTACATGTAGTTTCCCTTAATACAATAAAAGCTCTTTTATTTCTTTTTATTGTCTCTGTATCCCTAGTGCCCAGTAAAGCAGATGGCACATAGTAGGTGCTTAATAATGGTGCTGATTGATGGACAGATTATGTAGGCGCCATGTAGTGAAACAAGAAGAAAAGCCCCAGGTTTGAATGTTAGTTCTGATACTTGGTGACAGCATAAGTTGGGGCAAGTCACCCCTTGCATCTGACCCTCAGTTACAGAAAGGACTATCACAGATCTCCTCTAATACAGTCATTTGTGTCCTCACCCTCCATAGGGTCAGAGCTGGAAGAGACCTTAGAGGTCCTAGAGTTCAACACCCTAATTTTACAAATGAGGAAACTGAGGTCCAGAGAAGTTAAGTCAGTGAACAAGCACATATGAAGTATTTTCCATTGATCCTCTTCCAAAACAAAGGACCAACAACAAAATGCTTGCTTTGTAGGAGGGACTGGGCTGCCCTCGAGCAGCTCCCAGTCAATGGAAAAGACAACATAGCAACAGCTAGGTACATACAAGATCTCCATGGGATAAATGTAAAGAAGTCGCAGAGGAAAAGCACTTAGCCAGAAGGGTATGGCAATGTAAGGGACTGGGAAACCTGTAGAAGGCAGGATTTAAACGGAGTCTTGAAGGAAGCCATAAGTGAAGGTGGGAAAATGGAGGTGGAAGATAGGAAATAAGTAGAAGAGACAGAATCCTAACCCAAGTCCTCTGCCTCCAAAGGGAGCACTCTTGGTCCCAAACCAGGATGCCACTATGATCCTATTCCCATCTTATATAGAGAGAAAAAAATGCAGCCAAAAGTGTGGCCATTTCTGAAAGGCCAAATCTGTGTCATATGGCTTCTTTTTCCATTTTTCTGGCTTAAGGATAAAGCAGCTGCTGATAAGCTGGTATTATGTGTGTGGTATTCCTGAGGACAGAGTCCTCCTGAGGAATTTATCAGGGTTTTCCCTCAAACTGACATTCAGCCATACTGCTTCATCCCAAGAGATAACAGAAACAGGTCAGAGGAGAGGAGAGATTTATCAGGACTGATAATGAACCTCCCAGCTTTTCAGAAATGATTTCTCCTTCAGGGGTTAATTCTTGGGCTTTTTTCATGAATTTGATGTATCTGATTTATTCCCCCACTACCTTGCATACTTAAAAGGAAAGATAAAGATTTTATCATCTTTAAAAACAACAGCAGCCCAATTGCATAACCATATTCTACTGAAATGTTTCTCCTCACCTGAACCAAAAATATGAACTGTTCCCTGGAATAGAAGAAAAAGTAAAGGGCGGATTCACTCTCCTTCTTTTCCTTGTATTTTTCCTCCTACTTTTCTGGACCTCAGTTTCCTGATATGTAAAACAAGGGAGTTTGGGCAAGAAGGCCTTCAAGGGCCCTCTTAACTCAAACCAGAGGATTTTGTCATCTTTATAGGGACTCAAAGAAAGCCCTGCTTTCCCTTTGATCCTCCATTCTTCTGAAGCTTTTCAAGACAGGTGGGTTGACAGGGGAATCTCCTTTTCCTCTGAGAAGATTGGAAGCCTGATTTTTTTCTGCTCCCATAGAAATGCTTCCTTTTTCTTACTTTTCTTTATTGCTAATTAATGTCTGAGAAAAGCGGGGGTCAGGAGTCAGTGAGATGTTTTCCTCTTCCAGACTCTGGAGATTATTTCTTTGTTTTGCCCCCATTAAAGTGCAAGCTCCTTGTGCGCAGGGTCAGTCTTTGGTTTGTTTGCATTTGCCTTAGTCCTTTGCCTAGCTCCTAGTAAGGGTTTAATAAATGATTGTCCATTGACTGAGCCAGGGGCCCTCCCAGCACTAGCAGCTGAAGGCTCACTGGAAAGGCTTTCTCCGTGCTAGGGACAGCCAGCCACTCTCCTTGTCTCTTCATGATCCTATCTCTGTCTGTCTCTTTCTCTGTCTCTCTAGGTCTCCCTCTCTCTCTTTCTCCTCCCCTTTCACTAGTTCACATCTCCATCTCTGTCTCTGTCTCTAGGTCTCTCACTCTTTCTCAAAATCAGATGCACAAAAACAGCCACAGTTCCTATATTGAATACCTAGCCCAAACAAATCCTAAGCTCTCTCTCCACTCCTATATTGAGGGTCCAGAAGGTGCAGCATCCCTCCTCCCTGCCCCAAAGCTGGGCTATGGCCACTGGCCCACTGTCTCCTTCCAGGCCCTACTTAGGCCTCAGCAGGAGGCTTTCTGGCTGCCTTCCCAATTCCAAGACACTAACCATGCTGGACATTTGTTGGGAGAACAGTGACCTCATTTGAAAAGATGACCTTAGGTTACTCCCATATGACATCCCTGTAAACAAAGCCAGTCTGGCTGCAAGTTTCCTGGGTGAAGGGTCTTTGCAGGCCGTAGCCACCGGGACTCAGGGCTGTGGGTCAGGTGTCTGATGATCTATGTCACCCTTTAGGGCATTTTCCTGCTTTCATTAAACCCACCCTTGTACCTCCCCTTTCCCCCATTCTTCTGCTTAACTGTTCTATTGATGCAGAAAATGCATGCTTTATTTCCACTAACTGAGAAGCTATTAAATCCAAAAGAGCAAAATCTTCATAACTCCGGGCATTCCCTGGATAGAAACTGGCAGCAGATTCAAACAGGAGGGGAAATGTACTCCTCTGCAGAAGGTGGCAGAGGAGACAGAGCCCTAGGCGTGGAGTTGGGGAGACCTGCCTTGGGTGCCTCAGTTATGTGGTCCTGGGCAAGGCCTTTAACCGCTGCCTGCCTCAGTTTCTTCATCTGTAAAATGGGGAGAATAATAATAGCACACACCTCCCAGGTGTTATGAGGATCAAAAGAGATATTTTCTTTGCAAACTCAGAATGCTACATGAATGCTAGTTTTTTATTATATAACAAAGATGAAAGGTGACCCAGGAGATTACAGTGTAGTATAGGGAGGAGAGAGAAGACACATACACAGAGGAGCATGACTCCAGGAGGAAGGTGGTAAGGGAGAGATTCAGTCTGTGTTCCAGGAAAATGGGCACAATCTGGGAAGCCTTCACGGAAAAGGTGGCACCTGCCTATTAGACTTTGAGGTTCTAGAGTGCAGCTGGAAGGGATGCCAGGGTCCATATTGTTTGGGGTTCTAAAACTATTTTGTGTTACTGGCCCCTTTGACCATCCCTGGTGAAAGGTCCCCTTCTCAGGGTAATGCTTTTAAACGTATAAAATACAAAGGATTACAAAAGAAATCAATTGCATTGAAATACCTTTTTTTTAATTTTTAAAAATTAATTCAGGAAATTAAGTTAGGAATGCCTGATCTATCCTGACCCCCTCATTTTGCAGGCGAGGAAACTGAGGCTCAGGAATATTCACCAATCACAGATCAGAGATTTAGAGCTAGAAAGGACCCTAGGCATATCTAGTCCAAGGTTCTCACTCTACTGAGATCAGAAAGGAAAGTCCTTTGATTAAGGTCATGTAGATAGTAAGAGGCAGAGCTCAAATCTGAACCCAGATCTCTTTGCTGTACCACACGATCTTCCCCCAAAGAGAGAAACATTTCATCAGCAGAGATGTGGAGGGAGGGAGCATGGATATCCCAGGCACGCTGAGAAGAAGAAGGAAATCTGGAAATTGCTAGGGGTCTAGTTAGGTTACAAGAAAGAGAGAAGAGAGGGGAGGGCAAGGGACAACAAGGAGGGGAGGGATGGGAAGGAGAGGAGAGGAGGGAGACAGAGACAGAGAGACAGAGAGAGAAAGAGAGATAGACAGAGAAACAAGCAGGGACAGAGAATGTGATGAAAGCATCTGGCTTACACAAAGCGGTGCCTTGGAAGCTCCTCAGGTCTCTGCCAAGGTGTCATCCTTAGTGTAGTGGAAGGAAGGAAGTATCCAAATTGTTGATTTTGTCTTTTGTGCCTTTTCTCTCATGTTTGTTTACAAATTCCACCTCTTTGACTTCTCCCCTGCCCTATCTCTGCTCCAGATTTGTGAAAGACAGTCCATTTGAACCTTTATTTTCAGGTCATTCCTCCTTTTGGAGTATATTATGGTCCACACCCACAGCACTCTCCCTCCCATCTCTGTGGTTTCACACTGATCATTCCCTCCCCCCCTCTCAGAAAGTGCCCCCCTCACAACCACCACTTAGAAATTTCCAATTTCCTTCAGAGCTCAGTCCATATGGAGCATGTTCTGCTCCTTGGCCCCTGTTAAAACTCTTTCTTCCCCAATTCCAAATTTTTAACTTATATTTGTCTTGTGTGTGTGTGCACGCGCGTGCAAGTTCCTGCTGTCCTTCTGATAAAATGTAAACTCCCTGAGGCCAAGAACTATTTGAATTTTCTCTTTGTATCTCTAGCACTTAGCACAATGGTAGGAGGTTGATAAATGTAAATAAAGTTTTCATTAAAGTGAACAAATACCAAATGAGATGGGCATTTTGATATGCAGAGAAAAAGTGGAAAAAATAGTATTTTGTGTGACATTGCAGATCTCTCTTATGGACAGCTTGCTTTTCAAGTGCATAATGGGTTCAACCTGTAGCCTTCAATATGGTCTTGTTTGTCTGTGTCTCTTTCTGGCCTGCCTCCCCTTCTCCACATTTTAAAAAAAAAAAGGTCTCAGTGAAAGAAGAAAGGAAGGGGGAGAGGGGGACAGGTCACTGAGGTATTTTTTTTAATGCACAGAAAAGAACAAAAGACATTTCAGAAGGAAACACAGATAAGCCGGACAGCTTGGAAAGTAAATGTTGAATGTATTGTACATAATAGAGATTCATGAGTTACGATTAACTGCTTTTCTCTTCTCCTTTGTACGGGGAAATGCAGTTTTCAGTGTTCATTAACTTCCGAATGAAAATACGTATTTATTTTTTAAATGTCTCATTTTCTTTACCTTTTTTCTGCTACCTTATCTGTATCCCTCTTTCCGCTCCAACACTCTCTATTGGAAAAAGAAAAAAAAGAAGAAAACCTTTGTAATAAATGTTCATAATCAAGCAAAACAAGATTCTTACATTGACTTTGTCTGAAAACGCGGGTCTTGTTCTGCATCTTGAGTCTATCACGCATCTATCAAAAGATGGCGAGCTACATCATGAATCTTAAACACAGAAATCTTTGTTAAATAGAGTTGTTACTGTTCAACTCTAGCTGATTCTACATGACCTTTTGTCCAAAGAGTTTTGTTGATAAGGATAATGGAGTGGTTTGCCATTTCCTTCTCCAGTGTGTCCCTATTTTACAGATGAAGAACTAAGGCAAATAGGGGTTAAGTGATTTACCCAAGGTCATACAACTAGTAATTTTCTGAGGTCAAATCTGAACTCAAGGTATCTAGATTTCAGGCCCAGACCTCTATCCATTGCACCCCTTAAATAGAGAGGCCTCATCACAACGGACCCACAGTTATTTTCAATCCCCCCAAAAAAGCTTTTTGAACTTCTTCCTGAAATTTGATCACCATGCACAACTCTTATTGAAAAAAAAATGAGAAAAAATAAGTGCTCTTCAAGAGTTTGGCAGTTTCAGATAGGTACACTTTGAAGACAGGTATACAAGATCATGAGCTATGAGTACATGGAAGTGTGCCCTAGAGACTGCCAAAGTGCTCAGGCCTCCCCTGTGCCCACGTTCATGGATATACCTTTGGACAATGCTCAGTTCTCTGTCTGAACACATAACCATAACCCCAAAAGAATGTATTCTGTGACTGATGGCCTCTGCTCAGTAATCAGGAGCCTACTAATTACAGAGCCTTTTCTTTAAGGTGGTTTCATTCCAAACAAATAGTAATTAGTCTGGGATTTGGTCCATCTCCCTGTCCTTTGGTGACTGTGCCCAAGGTCTTCCTGGAGGGTTAGTTGCACCTGGGTTCCTCATTATTTCCCCTGTACCTTCACCTGACTCATTGCTCTCCCTGAGATCAATGGATGGTTGCTTTATGCAACCTAGGGATTGGCCATGAGGAAATGGAGGTTCCGATGAAAATCCAAAGCATTCCCAAATGAGACACACATAAGAGATGTGGCTATGCCACCTTTTAAGTCTGTGTCCTTCTTCAGAAATCTGACCCCATTGAAATGTGGACAAGAAACGATCCAAGGGAGCCTGTAAACTGCCTCCTGACATGTGGCCCTGTCCAGATTCTACTCCCAAGGACTGAGGAGACTCATCTGAGCAAGCAGTGATGGCCCAAGTCATTCCAAACCCTTGTTGTTTGTATGACTTTCTCAATGAACCATCAATACCTGATACCATCCCAGTGTGGCTTTCTTTTCAGCTAAAAGCCAGCTAGCTCTAAAAATTCTGTTGGTTTTTTTTTTTTTAATGTAGAAAAAGTAGTAGAGGAAAAGGTGAATGGGGGGAAATGAATAATAATAGCTAATATCTTTATAGCACTTACTATGAACCATGCAAGACATTGTGCAAAGCACTTTACAAATATCTCATTTGATCCACCCAACAACTCTACCGAGATAGGAACTATTATTACTTCCATTTTACAGATGAGAAAACTGAGGCAAACTGAGGGTAAAGTGACTTGCCTAAAGTCACATAGCTAGTGAGTGTCTGAGGCTGGATTTGAACTCCAGGCCTGGTGCTCTGCACCATTTATATTTAGTTAAATATCAGTGCTGACCTCCCTTGGCCTTTTCTGATCCTCTCAACCAGGTCCCCTCCCTCTTCTAGTAATTTCACTGTGAGATTACCTCAAATATACTCTTGTATTTTCCTTGTTATTTACACATTGTTTCCTCTGTAAGAGTGGCATCTCTTTGAGGGCAGGAGTGTGACTTTGCCTTTCTCTCTGAAGTCTTTAGTATGGTGCCTGGCACACAGTAAGCACTTAATCAATGGTTGTTGACTGACTTTCTCCTGTTTCATTCCCAGTACCTTAGTCTGGGCTCATTACCATATAATTAACTGTTCTTTTTGAGAGTCTCCTAACTGACCTCCTCACTCTTGTTTCACCCTTTTCTCTCTAGTCTGCATCCTCCTCTTCTTCCTAAGGCCAGCCTTACTCAGAAACTCCTGGATCTCTCTCCTTTGCCCTCATGATAAAGCCAGTTTTCCAGCTTTGTTGCCCAGGATAAATGCTGGCCTACAGAGGCACAACACGCTTCGTTCATAGTACGTGCTTTGCTAGGCTCACTCACAAACTGCCTGCTGGACATCTCCACCTGGGTGTTCCATTGGCACATCAAACAGACCACATCCAAAATAGAAGCAATTCTTTTCCCTCCACAAATTTTCCCTCTTCTAATCCTCTCCATTCACGTTGAAGCTCGCCCCATCCTTCCAGTCACCAAAAATCGCCACCTTGGAGACATACTTGAGTCTTCCCTCTCCCTCATCCCTGACCAGCTGCCAAATCCTGGTAGTTCTAGGATTCTGTCTCTATTTTCTCCACTCACATAACCTGAGTTGAGCCCCTACCCAACCAACTCCATCTCATAGAATTTAAACTCCCTGAGGGCAAAATCTGTTTCTTTTTTTTTCTTTGGTGATTAATAAATGTCTGTTTAATTGGGTTGAATTGACATATTGGAGTGAGCAAAGAGCGGAAGTGGGAAGGACCCATAAATAGGGCAATTTATTGGTTCAGACAGGTGGCAACAAGGGTCCGTGCCAGGAAGGTAGTGGGACAGATGTGAGACGTGTTGAAGAGCAGCTGATACCCGTTGCCTGCTTAGTGACCACGAGAAATTGATCTGATGTTGAATGATGACCAAAGAGACTCGATTCTGTGAATTCTGCCTGCGTATTTTGGTCACCCTGATAAAATGCTGACCCATTTTGCCTCTATCTCCTACTGGTCTTAACAACTAAGGAAATGACACACTCTGTGTGACTCTCCATCTAGCTGAACTCAGAGTCTCAAGATCCAATTTCCTCCAGTAATATTTTTCCCCAAATATTTTTTAAGGAGGTATTTGCTTCAACAGGAAAAAAAAAAGCAAGATTGTAAACAGTAACAATGTTAGCTGGGGTCAGGGGGGTGGATGCTACTTTTGTCTCAGGTACTTTGCAAGAGAGGAAAAGCTGACCTCTCGTTGTGGTAGAAGAGAGGGTGGGAAATCTTGTGGGGGAATAAAAGCCTTCTGAGTCATCTTGGCCCTACACGCCTCCTCTGAGCATCTTCTGGACATGAGCACTTTTTAAAGATGTCAGTCACTCATTGCTGTTTTCCCAGAAGTCTCCTGATGGTGTTTTCACTGACACATGTAGATTACAAAGCTCTTTTCTCCAACTCTGTTAGACAACAGGAGAGGGTCTATTATCCCCATTTTACAGGGGAAGAGACTGTAACCCAGAGAGGCAAAGAGATCTGCCTATAGTCGCACAGCAAGCACAGGGCACAGCAGAAGCCTCAACCTAGATTCTCCAAATCTAAGACCAAAGTTCTTGCCACTGTGCTGCCTGGCCTCCACAAACATTTATTCATTCATTAACACATGCCTGGTCAAAAGCGAGGCGCTAACATTCACTGTGTTAATTTTCCATTTTATATTGCTAACATAGATTTGCTGGCATTTCTTCTATCAACTCCTCAATGGATTCCAAAATTTACCCCTTCATAGCAGGAGCAGCTGCGATGTCAAACCAATCATTCAGACTTTAGACAATTCCAGTTAAATTGTATAAATTTACTTTTTTTCCCCTAGATGCACAGCGTTATTCAAATAGAATAGAGTGTTGCTTAACTTGACTTATTGAAGACCCTCCCACCCCCAGCAGACCCTGCATCATGGCAAGGAGAGTGGTACCTGGAAAAGGGCACCAGATTTGGAGATGAGGATCCATGTTTGAATCCTGACTGTGTTACTTACTGTGTGGCCTGAGTCAGGCCACCTCTCTGTGCCTCAGTTTTCTTATTTATAAAATGAGGAGACTGAACTAAACAAGTATTTCCCAGTTCCAAGTGTAGGATCGAGTGATCCTACAACATCTTAAAAGTCTCTATCTCCTCATGCTAAGAAGTTATCAAATGATGAACTAGGGATAATCTCAGATGGTCTGGCAAAGCTCCTTGTAGACTTGCTGGAAGCCAGGGGGGCAGAAGATGGACCTGGGAAGAAAAAAGGTCCAGGCAGGAGGGGAGAGACAGCCTGGTGTCACTAGCTAGTAAGGAGGGTAGTTAGAGTATGCATTTAGGGTTGGGGTTAGCATTTTCCCCTCTTCCATACTGTCTCCAATGGATGTGGGGAAGACTGAGAGGGGACATCCTTTTGTTCTAGTGCTTAATAAATGCTCATTGGTAGAATAATTCTGTATTCTTCCTCTTTCTCTGCCCTTCTGTCTTTTCTCTTCTTCCTCTTTTCTCCTCCTTTCTAAATCCCCAAACTGCAGATGAATTTAAGGGGAGATAGGAGAGAGTGGGATACATGTGAAAGTCTAGGTCACTTCTTCCTTACCCAGAGTCCTTGGGATGATGAACCAGTATCATTTTGAACAGATTTAGCCACCAGTGCCTTATACCAGAGACAGAATGCAAATGGACAAGTAAACTTTTCCAGAATTAAAATCACTTGAGTTAGCTTGAGTTTTTACTCTATTCTGACTCCTCTGTGATTCATGAGTTGTTCTCTTGCCCTAGAACTTAGTCAGTGGAGCTTTTAGCTTTTAGTTTTTATCTCTGGCAGTCAAAATATTCAGGCGGCTTGATGTCATGAGTTCCAAGGACAGCATCAGATTCCTTCTGGGAAAATTCACAGATAAGTCATTGAGCCCACTCAGAGTGGATGATTGGGCAAGCCCAAGTGAACCATCTTCATCCACTAATGTCTATTATAACTGGTGTAGAGATATGGCAAGCCAAACTTTTCCTGGCAGAAGTGAACGTCTTCAAAGACCACATTTGAGTTTCCTTTATCCAAGTTACTAAAGCCTTATCACTTCCCCTTTTCCACTTAACTCCTGGCTCTAGCTTGATCTGTGTATTTGTCCAAGTCTCCCCAGCATTCCATCCCTCTCACCACCTCCCCCAGAGTAAATACATGCTGGGGTGTTTCACTAGAACAACTTATATTCCCAGATATTTGACTCATAAGTCCCAATTATGATCTCTAATTTCATATCTTTTTCCCAGCTTCTCAACTCAAAAATTCTAAACACTAAAGAAAAAAACCATCATCCCAAAATAGACATTATTATGTCATATTTCTTTCGTGTCATCTTCTTAATTTTATTAATCTCATGAAATACAATGGAACATCCATATCATTTTAGAAGTTAAGTTCTTTAAGACTGGGGATTGTTTCATTCTTCATATTTTATATTTGTATTTGTATCTCTAACACTTAGGAAACAGTAAGTGTTTAGCAGATGTTTTTTGATTGACTTGGAATCAATCAAAGAGAATTTAAGTTTTTAATTCTAAATCTACCATGGACTCATTGTGTGGGCAGAGACACTGAACATTATTTTATTCACCTGTAAAAAAGGGTAGTTGATAATAGCTTGGACTACCATAGCTATTGGGGTTTTGTGAAGGAAGATTTTATAAATCACAAGGCCCTGACTAATGGAGAACAATTTGATGCTTCTAAGAAAATTGCTTCTGTGCTGAATTGGGCAGGACTGATTGACCCCCCAAAAGAAAAAAGATATCTCCCCTCATGATGAAGCATGTTCTTCCTGTAAAGATGTAACCTGTCAGTTTCACTTTGGAGAGATCCACGTTGGCTTCATCTCGTATCAAGGAGGCACATTTCTAGGCAAATGATGTTTGTGTTCCTGATGTAGTTTTCTCCAAACTATGGCTGAGACAGCTCAGAGCCAAAGTGACCTTCTGATTGCTCTCAGTGGGCCCAACAGGGACAACATTTGCCATTATCATAGTGTTTCAAAACTTTATCTCCTTTCTCCATGACTTTGCTCTCCTGTCTCATGACTGGAATGAATGCCTTCCATTACACTTTGCATTTTAGATACCCCAACACAGCTCAAGCATGACCTTCTTTCTACATGAAGCCTTCTGGGATCACTCTGCTATTCTTTTCCCTCCAAAACTGCCTTGGATTTATTCTGCATATACTTGTATACATGCATATCCTTCCAAACAGAAAATACACTCCTTATTTTAGTTTTTGTCTTTGTATGAACAGAGCCTGGTGCTGTACCTCCAGTCAGGAAACTAATAAATGCCTGTTGATTGACTGAGGTACATCATTAACATGCAGAGGCTAATAAGGTATTTTTCCTCACAAGGAATTTAACATCTGTTCTGGATGTCTGCAAACATCTCATTCTGAAATCAACTTCTCAAGTTTATAACAATTAAGAAGTCAGCCTAACTTAAATGTTTAATAGGATCAGCAAAGAAGGAAGATGTTTCCAGTTGGATTTTCTAACATTTGCTTTCCTCCTCCAATAATCTTTTATTGTGTCAATGTTATCTCTCTCTTTCCCTCTCTCTCCTCTCTCTCCTCTCTTCTTCTCTTCTCCCTCTCTCCCTTCCTCCCTCTCTTTTTCTTCTCTCTCTCTCTCTCCCTTCTACTCTCTCTTTCTCTCCCCTTCCTCTCTCCTTCCTTTATCTCTCCCTCTCTCTTCTCACTCTTCTCTCTCTACCTTTCTTCTCAGCCCCCACTCATTTCAGTCTTTCTTACAGTACCTCAAAGGTATCTATAGAAAAAAAAGTCATTTTTTTCTGCAGTCATAACTATAGTTTCTAAGAAGCTTGGTTTATTTCTTGATTTTTCTTAAACTTTCACCAAAGATATCTGATCGCTCCCGTTTGGCCCAATGCTGACAAAATTTGCCAAAATTGTCTTCCATTCTTTCTTTTCTACCTTTTTGAGACTGGTCACTAGGCTGACAAAGAAAAATGCCTCAGTCTCACTTCTTAATCACCACCTTTTTCTTTCTCTTTCAGTCTGATGCAAATGCCAGCTACCTACGAGCTGCTCGAGCTGGGAATTTGGAAAAGGCACTAGACTACATCAAGAATGGCGTAGACATCAACATCTGCAACCAGGTCAGGCCCGAGGAACCCAACACTTCATTTGTTCTCCCGACCTTAGGGTGCAATATTTGCTTTTTACTATCATGAGTCTATCTTCCTGCCTCTTCCTCCATCCTATTACCTGTCACCTCATCATCAAAGTATTCCTCTGCCTTAGCTAAGAAAGTAGTTAGAGGCTTTTTTTTCTTTTTAATAGTGAGGCATGCAAAATTTATTACTTCTTAAATTTGTTTTTATTTTTCAATCAACAAAAATTTATTTTCTCTCTGTCCCACCTCCCCAGTCCCTAGAAAAGAAAAAAATAAATAAACCTTGTAACAAATATGCATGATCAAGAAAAAGCAAATTCCTGCATCAAAGCCTTCAGATTCCAAGGTGTTTGTCTTCTAATGTGGTCTGAAATTCAGTGAGGATCATAAGAAGTCATTTCATCTTAAGGCTTTTATTTCTCTAACTAAAATTTCTATAACATTTACATGTAAGGAGTTGTCTCATGAGTTCGTTGACGAGGATTGTTATCTTGAAAATTCATGATAGGTCATTTGTATGTGGTTTTTCAACATGCCAAGTCAAGTTTTCTCATTACTTTTCATCAGAATGGGTTGAATGCGCTCCATCTTGCTTCCAAAGAAGGGCACGTGGAAGTTGTATCTGAACTGATACATCGAGATGCCAATGTGGATGCAGCAACAAAGGTCAGTGTCTCAAATCCAATGTGCTCATTTTAATTGTCCAGTTACCAAAGTCACTGATGATTGCAAAGCAGATAGGAATTAGGGTGATGATCTGTTATGTCCAGTTACCAATTGCAACTGACAATTATAGTCCTCAATATGAACTACAGAGATCTCCTAGCCACCATTCTTTCATTTGGGTGGTAGTGCAGCCTGGAAACAATGGTCCTGCTGTTTCAAGGTCTTAGAACACATATGTGGAAACGAGTGTGTCAGCAACATGCTGTCCTCTTTTCTTCTTGCAGAAAGGAAACACAGCTTTACACATAGCATCTCTGGCAGGCCAGACGGAAGTCGTGAAAGTATTAGCCACAAATGGAGCCAACCTCAATGCACAATCTCAGGTAAGGTGCTTAGGACATAGTAAGCACTTAGTAAATAAATGTTCATTGATTGATTGGACCAAACAAATTTTATGGGTATAATTTCATGAATAATTTTTCCTGTTTGTGTGTTTATTGGTATAAGTATATGTGTATTCCATATGTATACTTATGTAGATATGTACATATATATATTTTACACACCAACTAGGAACAAGACGGGGTCATAGTCAAGATGAAGAAAATACGTATACTATGGCCAAAACATCCTGAAGTTTAAGGTCATTTGCAGTATCATCTCTAATTCAAAAATTAAGGAGGTGGCGATTTTTTTCCCCAAAAACTGCCTATGAACCCACATACCTTTGAAAACATTCTCTGTTAATGAATGGCCCTGTGTTTGGGATTGGAAAAGTTAGCAGCTGATTGGTGCTCAACAGAGGACTGTAGAATGTTTGTAATGTAGCCTTTAGATAAGCCAGCGATGCTAAACAGACACAAGGCAGAGTGTTGAAACCAGCTTTTTTTGGAGGGCTGGGGGTAGGGGAGGATTTCCAGAAGACAGCAACTGATCCTAGCAGCCCAAAGCTCATGGTTGTTATAACCAATGGCATAAGGGACCAAGTCACTTTCTGGCCAATGTTCCAGCTTTTGGCAGGCTAACAGATTCATCCTAACAATTGCCTGATTTTCTAGATAGAAAAAAAGTGAGAGAGACTAATCCCCTTAGAGGACATCTCTGGAGTAATGGAAAAATCACTAGTCTTGGAGACTGAAAACATGGGCTCATGTTCTGTTGTTAATAGTTATTACTATGTGACCTTGGGCAAGTGATTTCACTTGTTGTTCAGTCCTTTCAGTGTCTGACTTTTCATGACCCCACTTGGAGTTTTCTTGGCAGAGATACTGCAGTGATTTGCCATTTTCTTCTCCAGCTCATTTTACAGTTGAGGCAACTGAGACAAACAGGGTTAAGTAACTTGCCCAGGGTTACACAGTTAGTAGATATCAGAGGTGAGATTTGAACTCAGGGAGATAAGTTTCCCTGACTCCAGGTACTGGTGCTTTATGTGCTATGGCACCACCTAGCCACCCAAATACTTTAAGGCAACTTTGTTGAAGATTTCACTACTAGGTCTCAGTTTCTCATCTGTAAAATAGGACAATTGAATATGCTTGATTTCTCAGATTACGAGATAGGACTTCAAAGTCCATGTAATCCTGTCCCCTCACTTTACATATGACAAAACTGAGGCCCTAGGAGATTTGTCAAGTGATTTAATAGTAAATAGCAGATTTTCCCTATCTCTGAATTTGATGATTTGTGACCATTTTTCCCACAGGATTTTTCCCCAAGTTCTAAGAATGATAAACTTATGTCTTATTGTCCCACCTTTATCTAAGGAGAACAATTCAGGTCTATTTGCTGGGGGGAAATCTTGTTGGTCCACAGACCTGTGGCTAGCTTCCCCCACTTTGAGCATTGCCCATCTTAGTGATGTCTGTGCTGGCATGTAGATTCAGAGGCCAAAAAGGAGACAAAAACAGAGCTTCCATCAGCCAGTAGTCTTTCTAAGTTAGGAGGACCTGAGTTCAAATTTGGCCTCAGACATTTAACTAGTTGCATGACTCTAGGCAAGTCATTTAACCCTGATTACCTCCAAAAAAAAAAAAGATTTGATCTTTGTAAGTCCAGGTGTAGATATTTGTGGCCCTATAGCTTTTTATAAAGGTCACTTGGAATAATGTTAGGGAGGTATGATACTGAATGAAGTTGGGAGATATTGAGGAGGGAGAACATTCCAGGCCTGGGAGAATGCAGAGAAAATGCCCAGAACCTAGAGATGGGGGGTTTTACATGAGGAATAACATGGTGGCCACTGTCTCTGACTGGAAGAGTACACAGAGGAAAGGGGACAAAATAGAAGAAGACTAGTTAAGTGACTTGTCCAACCTCACACAGGCTAGACCTTGACTGCACAACCCATATATACCCAATCATCTACATGTTGTTTGCTTCACTAGAATGTGACCTTCCTGAAGACAGGGACAGTATTTGCTTTTCTCTGTATGCCCAGTGATTAGCACAGTGCCTGGCACATTTATAAGACTAACCTCTGAGAAATCAGTTAGATAAGTTAATCTCCTTGGTTCGGTCTTCTTATCTGCTCAGAGCTGGGCCATGCTCAGAGGATTCATATTATCTTATCTTACCTACACAATGTGGGAAAGGGAGATGGAGAAAACTTTGTAGAAGGTGAGACTGTCGCTGATGCTTGAAGGAAGTCAGGGGAGCCAAGAGGCAGAGATGTGGAGGGAGAACATTTCCTCCATGGAGGACAGCCGGAGAAAATGCTGTCAGGAGATCAAGTGTCCTGTATAAGGAGTCCAGGTAGCTGGTGTCACTGGGTCAGAGGACATGGATGAGAAGAGGTGGAGAAAGACAGGAAAGGTGGCAAGACAACAGATTATCATGGGCTTTGAGAGTCAAACAGGATTTCATATCTGTTCCTATAGGTAATAGGTAGCCATGGCAGGTTATTGAAGAGGAGGTGAGAGAATCAGACCTCTGTTTTAGAGGATTAATTTGACAGCTGAACGGAGGACTGATTTGGGGGTGGGGGGGTGTTTAGAGACAGGGAGATATATCAGCAGGCTATTGCCACAGTCCTGGTGGGAGGTGATACGGACCTGAACCAGGGTGGTTGACAGCATTAGAGAAGAGAACAGGGAATATTTGAGATATGTTCTAAAGGTAGAAATATTAGGATTTGACAATGCTTGGATGTGGAGATGGGGGTTGGTGGTGGTGAATGGTAAGAGAGAGAGTGAGGCTGACCCCCCAGGTTGTAAGCCTTGTAGAAGATGCTTTTGCTAGCCCTCTCCATAATCCAAGACTTCTCTCTAAGAGCTAATAACCCCAGTGTTTCCAACTGCTTCCCAAACATCATGGTTTTGAGTCACCAACTTAGCAGCTCTCTATTGCCTCACTTTCAATTTTTCACTTCCTGTTGTCACTCCCCTGTTTGTATCAGCTGTCCTCCCCTCCTAATTTTGTGCTTCTAATCAAGAAATGATGCTACTGCCTGGTATGAAATTAATATGTGAAATAAGAGTAAATGGGACTTGGACATGCGGCTCTTTCCAAGAGGAAGCTCATGAGTCTTCATGAATGGACTTGCAGATCCCTCGTTGTTGCCAAAGGTCTTTTTAACTTCTTTCCTGGTTCCAGGTGTTAATATACATCGACTCCATAGGACAAGGAAAGGAAGGCAATTCCATAAAAACAAGCATTATTTCACAAGCTTTTGCTTTGCCTCTCAAGCTGGCCCCAAAACTGCCTCCAGACTCTCAGAATGACCATTGTGAGCACCATACTCACAACAAACATGATCCTTAAGTACCCCAAAGCTGGAAGCATTAGCAGCGCTTTGGCCAAATCCTCCTTGGCCTAAGTGAGGTTTGCCCTAGCTTGCCCAAAAGGCAGACAGGAGTGGAATAAATGTGTTAGAGAAAACCATTTATTATGTGAAATACCAGCTGTGCCTCCAACAGCCCTTTGAGAAGTCTGACTTGTGGATGATCCGAAGAAGATGACATGTTAAAAATGCATCTAATTTAGATACAGAGAGCACGTAATCAAAGTCTAATATGACTTTGCTTTTTCACATCTCTTTGGGATATCCATCTGTGATTTCATCAGCACACGGAGTTACTATGAGGTGGCACAGGGGACAGAACCCTGGAATTAGAGTCAGGAAGACTTGAGTTCAAATCCAGCCTCAGAAACGTTCTAGTTTTGTGACCCTGGGCAAGTCACTTAATCTCCGTTTGCCTCAATTTCCTCAACTGGAAAATGGGGGTGATTCCAGCACTTACCTCCCAGCACTGTTGTGAGGATCAAATAAGATAATATTTGCAAAATACTTAACAGAGTGTGTGGCTCATAGTAGGTACTTAATAAATGCTAATTCCCTCCCTCTTGATGTAGAAGCTTCCTCTGCAGATCAGTCACTCATCTATAATTTAGAGTCTGTTGCTTGGGGCTTTGAGAGCTTCTGTGTGTTAAGCAGGGACACATAATCTGTACGTTTCTTAAGCAGAGCTTGAACCCAGGTCTCCCTGGCTTCAAGGCTGTCTTTCTACCCACTACCATATCACCTGTATATTTCACTCTAACCCCATACAGACTTAGTCTATCTGATACCAATAACTGGTTCCACAAAAGCACAGAGTTAGCAGGATGACAGTGTAAAGGACAGTTAGTGTCCAAGGAGCTGAGTGGAGGGGAGTAGGGTTAGAGCTTTTTATGGCTGGGCAGATAGGGTAGAAATTACTCAGCTCATATAGATTGTTGGACCTGGAAATCTGGAAGACCTGAGTTCAAATCCTACCTGAGACACTAGGTGTTGACTTGGGTAAGTCACTTGGTCTTTCTCGGCCTCTGTTTCCTCACCAGAAAAATGGGGATAATAATGGCACCTCCCTCCCAGGGTGTTTGTGAAAGCCACATGAGGTAACTTATGTAAAAGTATTTTGCAAACATCTAAGAGGTCTATAAATATTAGTTATTATTATTATTATATAGAGACCAAATTGGGATCAGGAACTGTGTCCATCCCAATTCCACTCATCCTGAAGACTTTGGAGCAGAGGGGTGACATGACTTAGCAAAAATGATTCAGCAACTGGATGAAAGAAAAGTTGTAGAGGCATTAAGCTTGAAGTTGGGAAACTTATAAGGAGGCCATTTGAAAAGGGTAGGGAAGAGGTTAAAATGATGAGTGTTAATGATGAATTAACAACGAGAGTTAAAAGTGATGAGGATGTGGAGGAGGAAAAGGATGGTGATGAGGATGAGGATGGTGATAGTGATGATTAGGATGGGGATAATGAGGAAGATAGTGAAGAGGAGGAAGAGAATGGTGATGGTGATGGTGATGGTAATGGTAATGACGACAACAGCTCACTTCATATAGCACCTTAAAATTTGCAAAGCACTTTGCATTTACTCTCTCATCTGATCTCCACAAAAACTCTATGAAGTGGGTGCTATTATTATTCTTGTTTTAGAGATGAGAAAATTGAAGATGAGAGAATTCAAGTGACTTGCTCAAGTTAATGTGAAACTAACGCAGCTTTCCCAATCAGGTCATCTTGACTCCAAGTCTAGCACTATGCATTGTGCTACTCCTGTTCAAAGGATCACATATGATTCTAAAACTAGAAGGGACTTCCAAGTCATTATACACTAAAGGTTCTTTTTAATACTTTGATAATGATATTTCAATGTCATTGGTTTCCTTTGTAACTCTGTGTATTTTATCTTATGCATTTAAAAACATGATTCTGAGAAAGAGTCCTTAGACCCCCAAGGCTTGATTCATCAATTAAGTCACCTGCCCAGAGCCAAGATGCCCAAAAGAACTATGACACACAAAAGAGATTGAGTGTCCCTGATCTCATCTAATCTTAGTTTTACAGATGAGAAAACTAAGGTTGAATGACCTCCTCCAAGTCACATATATAGGAAGAGTCAAGGGAGGATTCAGCTCAGATCATCTGACTCCAGACTGGAGAGTAGATGATGCACATGTGAGATTTTGTTTATTTATTTTAGTTGATGCGCAATTTTATTGACATGGCTAACTCCTGGTTTGGGAATTCTCTCCACCAAAGCATATGAGCAAGTGATCATAACCCATAATCTTAGGAAATTGTCTGAGGCAATATGAGACTAAGTGACTTTGCTCAGGAAGACCCGAGTTCCAATCTCAGCTCAGACATTTACTAGGTATTAACCCTGGGCAAGTCATTTAATCTTTCTTTGCCTCAGTTTCCTCAGCAGTAAAATAAGGGTACCCATTCAGAGGCAGGACTTCGGAACCAGAACTTCCCAACTCTAGGCCCAGCCTTTTGGCTAGTATTTTTATCCAGACAAAAATCAATGCCATTTGACAACTGATTATATTCGATGAGTGAGAAAAAGAAAAGACTCAAAGAATACTCCTAGATTTTGAACCTATGTCTTAGTTTCAAAGGATGTTTCTTAGAGTTATATAGGGGCACATCCTACATAAATATAATGTGAAACAAGCAAATGCCACAAGACAGTAGTGAACGTGCAGCTAATTCCACCTGATAAATAAAGCAGTCAGAAACTAATGCCTGTATAAACATTCAAGAAAACAGGGAGTTGATTATATAGAATTACTTTAGAAATTGTATTTATGCTCATCACCCTACACTTTGGGAACTGAAGTACCTATCCTTTGGAGGTGTGGATATTTATTTATGATTCTTATAGTGAATTTTAACTACAATTTAAAGTCTGTGTTAACATCTCTCCAACCAGGCAGTCTTCTGTCTGACTAGGTCTTTGTCCTAATCTGAAAATGTTGTATCTCCTGTTTAGAGTAGATGTTCCTGGCTTCATAAAAGGGATATGTTAATTTTTTGAAAAGATGACAGTGAAATTAAAGCTTATCCTGCACATGTTTTGGTAGATTATATGCAAACCTTCCACCCTGAAGAATTAATTCCTGACAGTATAGAAGACAAATTCACAGGATCATAAATTTAAGACTGGAAAGGACCTCAGAGGCCTTTTTGTCAAACTCCCTTCATTTTATGAAGGGGAAACTGAATCTCGGGCTTGTTGAAGCTGAATTTTCAAAGGCTATGCTAGGGAAGTCTATACTCAGAAAGGTTCTGCCAAGTTGGAAGGGTTTTGAGTATGGTCCCGTACCACCATCCTCCCCTCCCCATAATAGCCTGGGGTTCAGTCTAACCAAGTGGAATTGCACTAGGTGTTTTGAAGAAGATTGAGGGCCTTTATTCATTATGGTAGCAAGTTGAAAAATGAATGATTTTAGCACACTGAATTGACATGTTTGTCTCCCTTTACAGAATGGATTTACACCATTGTATATGGCAGCCCAGGAAAATCACCTGGAAGTCGTCAAGTTTCTTCTGGATAATGGGGCAAGTCAGAGCCTGGCAACAGAGGTAATGAGTGGTTTTAAATAGGTTCTTTCCTATATATAATTGACTTGTAATTCGCAGGCTATTTTCACATGACCAGATTCTTTTCCTGTTTCCTTAAGGATGAAAGGTTAATACAGAGACCTTGAGTCGTGAATAGCTAAGTCTATCACATTAGTAGTTAAGAGTGCAAAGAGAAATGAATATAAGGATTTTATCTGATATTTTTTTTAATGAAACATGAGCAAACCTGCTTTTAAAAATTCAAAAAATCGGTCATTTTGCTAAAACACACTGTATCTCTATGAGTATCTTATTCTGCTCAGATATTGAACCATTATTCACAGTTTTTACATTAATTTAGGACATCCATAAATTTAGCATTTTGCTTCCATGGTGACAATTTTTTTAAATTAAATTAATTTTTTTGTAATTAAATATTGGTCTGAGATTTGTTTCATAGTATTTTCCCTGCAGTTCTGAGTAAGGGTGTAATTATAATAACAGCTAAATATTATATAGCAGTTTCTGGAAGCAATTTTTATAACTTTCATGCATATTTCACAACTACAACCTATTTATTTATTTTTTGGACTGGACCTGTGATTACATCAGTGACAAGATTCATCTATTAAAAAGTCAGTCAAAAAACATTTATCAGGTTCCTACCATATATGGGCCAGGTACTGTGCTAAACACTGAATTATACATGTTTTTCCATTTTCCAGATTCCCTCTACCATTATAAACTTTACCTGCTCTGTAATCTAGAGTCTTAGAAAATTACCTGAGGCTTGTCCCCAGGTTCACTTGGCTATTATTATTCACTTGAACCTAGGTTTTTCTAACTCCGTTGGTGACTCTCTAGATACTATACCACCCTACCTCCCCTACAATTCATTATTCTCGACATCTGAACATTACAAGAGGTATCCAGTGTTCATGAAGCAAAGAAGTCCTCTGCCATGATGGACCAACCCCTTGTTAGCCACTGAGGGAGCATGGCAGTGACAGTAGCACAAAATAGGCAAACATGGATAGGTTGAGAACTTGCTTGTTGGAGACCACTCCTGCAGTGAGCAAATCACAGATCTGTTTGAGTAGTGAGTCCATATTTCACTGAATTTCCTACTTTCCTCTTGGATATACCAAATGTCCTATCTATAGAAATGGTGGAAGACATGGAGTTAGATTCCAAGAGAAGAAAAAACCATTTTTCTGCAGGTGGCATCATCTTCCTGATTTGCAAATATATATGTGCCTCACTTTAAGCAATCTTTAAGTCTTAATTTAAGTATTCACAGGAATCTGTACTAACAGAACAAATAAATTAGAAATGCAGAATGTTAAAGTTGGACGAAACTTGGCATCTTCAAGTAAAATCTCCTTTTCTTTAATACTTGAGGGAATAGAGACCTAAAGAACAGTGAGATGTCTCACTTGGTAATGGTCTCCCAGAAAATTAATGCTGCTAAGTTGGTACTAGGACCCAGGTCTCCTAACTCCCAAACCAGACACTCTTTCCACAGTCATAACGGAAATGATCATTGTCATCACCTTCGGATCTTTTACAAAAGCATTTGCCATCAAGGTCTTTACACAGCAAGTCCCCTAGTATACTTGATTTATTCCATGACTCTGTGTTCAACATTCACTTAACAAACATAGAGAACCTCCCAATTACAGAAAGCATGAGAAACCTGCTTATACATTAAGTGATTTTAAGAATAAGTTTTATTGCTCTTTTGCCTTTATATCAATCTTTATTTCCCAATATATCTCTGACTCCACTGTCAAGAAGCCACTCCTTAGATCAAAGAATTAAAAAGAGCAAAGCAAAATAGTTTACCAAAACTAGCCAATATATTTGGGAGAACATAACATTATTATACGTAGATATAGTTTCAAACTTTTTCCACTTGGCTTTTGTTCATAATCTGGAATCAGAAGATGTAGATCCAAGCCCTGGTTCTTGCTATTGGCTGTCTACGTAACTTTGGGCAAGTCACTTAAACTGATTGAACCTCAGTTTCCTCATCCGTAAAAATGGAAGGGTTGAATTAGATGGCCTTTAAGGTCCCTTTTAACTGTAACTCTAGGATAGTACTGTCATTCTGTCATCATGGGATGAAACCTATCCCCAAATTTGCATTCCTGTTTGTTAAATATTGATATCCCAGTGATATGACTCTACTTTTTTTGCTGCCTTTAGAACTGAATTATCAAAACAAGAGAGATTACACACTAATACAATCCCTTTCTGCTAAGAATAACCGGAAAATTCAAAAGTAAGCCAAACCATTTAAACTTAGTCTGAAAATAGAATCTGGAGTTATTAATTGGAGCCCCACTAACACAAGGCGGGTGTCTGCTGGCCCACCTTTAATTGGCACTAATAGGAAGTACCACTCCTGGGTGTTAATCATCTCAACTACAGTTTATTTATCAGTGTTAAACTGAGCACCTTTACATTCCAGGCAGGGAGGACCTTGAGAATTTGAATTTGCAAATATCAGCATTGAACTTGAACTTGAAATAGAGGCATAGAAGTCATTGGTTTCCCTCTTCAGTTTTGTTCTCAGATTAAAAGAACACCAGCCAAGTCACAACAGAAGATGGGGCTGGCTCCTTGAAAGTGGAACAGGAATACAATGGGAAATATAGATGATATAAAAGCAAAAGATAGCAGTAAAGTTTATTTTTAAAATCATTTAATATAGATGCAGCTTTCTTAAGCTTTCTATAATTCAGAGGCTCTCCATGAAGAGTTGTTTGTTAATTGAATATTGAATCAGTCATGGAGTAAATCAAATATGCTAGGGGGCTTGCTATGTAAAGATCCTGATGGTGAATGCTTTTGCAAAAGATCCTTAGGTGATGACAATAATCATTCCCCTAAGGAAAGTAGTTTGACTTTCAGAAGAGTGTCGAGTTTGGAAATTAGGACCTCTCCATAAACACACATTCCCTCTGTGTTGGGAACAGGCAAGTAGGATAGTTCTACAGGTAAGATGGGGACAAGGAACTGAGTAGTTTGATCATAAAATTTAGAGTTTAGAGATGACGTGGTCTATTTTACGGGTGTCACCTCATACAGGTGGAGGAGCTAAAGCCCAGAGAGGAAAAGTGAATTCTTTAAAGCCACACTCCAAGTGAGTGAGAAAATCCTGGACTAGAATGGAAAACCTCTGACCCCACCCTGCTTAAGAGTACTGGGTTCAAGTCCTGGTTGTGCCACTAAATTGCTTTGTGACCCAGAACCAATCTCTTGATGTCAGTCCCCTGCAGAATGGGAGTTTTAGACTAGGT
The DNA here is from genome assembly GCF_028372415.1 of Notamacropus eugenii. Classification (NCBI taxonomy): domain Eukaryota; kingdom Metazoa; phylum Chordata; class Mammalia; order Diprotodontia; family Macropodidae; genus Notamacropus; species Notamacropus eugenii. Next base: position 269,483,241 of record NC_092872.1, read on the forward strand.
GACCCTTTGAGGTCCAGTGTTCTGTGATTCTCCCATTCCAGAGAGTTCTAGGATGATGAATGTGGTGCGTGATGATGAGGGTAGAAGCCCAAAGGGCAGGGGGCCTCTCCCTTATGGTACCTTCAGCTGCTGCCCCTCAATGCATTTTCAAGCCACACCACAAGCACCACAGAAAAAAATAAATATCATGACCTAAATAAAATCCCAAGCTGCTTGCCAATTCTCTAGTAAAAATAATACAAAAGTTCTTTCGAGGCATTTGTCTTAAAGAAGGAAAAGACAAATTTCAGCAGCAATGGAACTAAGTAGGAGATATCCATGTGGGTTTCCTTCCCACCAATAGCGAGTCCCTTAATGGAATTCCCCAAATTCAGCAATTTACCAAATAATTCAGTTTACCAAATGACTTTCTAAAGAAATCTGAATTATGTAAGCACAATAAATGGATATGTGGTTTTGGATGCTTTCTTTGACATCTGTCTGATTGACTGCATAAAACAAACAATTCTAAAGACCTTGTCTTGATATGTCTGTCAGTCAAGCAATTAACAAGCATTTATTAAGTGCCCTCTGGGTACAAGGTACAGGGGAAAGAGAACAGTGAGGCTGACCTTGCCCTCAAGAAGTTTACATACTACTGAGAAAAAAGATGTGTACTCTCTTACATGGGGAGAGGGACAGGACCCATGATGTCATTGTTAAAGGGAACTCCCAATTAAGGAAAGCAGATTGGTGCCTTCTATGCAGATTTGAGTCCTAGAGAGTTGTCTAGAAAACTGAAGAGCTGACACCTTGGCCAGGATCGCAGAGCCTGATGTGCCAACAGTGCGGCTTGAACTGAGGTCTTTCTACCTCTGAGAACACCTCTATTTGTGCACTGCACCATGTCTGCTGACTCTCTCCTCTTCTCTCTTTCCTCTCCTTCTTTCTTTTTCTTTCTTTCTTCTCTTCTCTTTCTCTCTCTTCTCTGTCTCTCCCTCTCTCTTTCCTCTCTTCTCTCTTTTCTCTCTCTCCTCTCCTCTCTTTTTTCTCCCTCTTCTCTCTTTTTCCTTCTCCTCTCTCCCTCGTTCCTCTTTTCTCTTGCTTGCTCACTCATTCTTGCTCACTCTCCCTCTTTCTATATTTAGATATTCATACTTATATATACATAATGTATGTGTATATATCTACATATATAATGCACAAAATGAGTGCAAGATACCTTTGAGAGGATCAATTAAAGGAATTTAACCTAGAAAAAAGAGAAAATATGGGAGAAGTAAGGATGGTAGGATCATAGATTTAAAGTTGGAAGGGATTTTAGAGACATCAAAGCCAACTTCCTTATTTTACAGATGAGGAAAGTAAGGTACAGAGAGGAAAAGGGACTTCTCCAGGGTCACACATTAAGTGACTGAGGCAGGATTTGAACACAGGTGTTCTTACCTCCAATTGCGGTCTTCAGTCTTTGAAAGTTTGTCATTTCTAAGAGAGGAATGAACTCATTCTACTGGGCTAAAAGATCAGGACTAGTAATAACAGATGTAAGTTGCAGGGAGGCAGATTTAGGTTCAGTATTAAATATTTTATTTTTATTCAGAGCTATCCACAAGTGGGGTGGGCTGTCCCAAGAAGTAAGGAGCTCCCCATCTTAGGGGTCATCTGGAGGTTAAGTGGCACCCTCTTCAGATTTCCAGTGGACTCAGTGGATCTTTCAATCCCCAACAGCTCTGAGACTCAGAGGTTCTATGCCTATCCACAAATGGATTAACCATCAGTAAACCCAGGGTCTGCTTCTTCCAGCCAAAAACTAGGCTGAGTTCAATGAGCAATAAATTCACAGAACATTTGTTAAGGTCTCTTGCACACAAGATACTATGTGAAGCGCTGGGAAAACAGCAACAGAAACAGAAGCAAGGCCAGAGTGGGCCAGGTATCTCAGCACGTACATAGATTCTGTCTGGTTTTGTCCTTATATCAAATGTAAATGATATGGTAGTACTGACTGTGGTATGTTATTCATATTTCTTTCCCTTCTGTCTATGTGCCCAATCAAAAGTGCCTGTATGCTTTATATCTTCATTAAAGTGCCAATGTCTGCTCTAAGTAGAAACTTGTTACCTTAAGGGGCTGACCTTCCACATTTCCTTGGGAATCTTCCATCCTAATTCTATGGGCCTGATCCTCAGCTTTTTTCTGAAAATTAACCCAAAGTGTGCTTGGTCTAGCTGGGGATGTTGTGTAATTCTTGTTATTTCTTGTCATTGGTTGGAAATACTTTTAAAATTGGTTTCCACCCCTGGTCTTTTTATGAATTTTAAAGATGTCCTTAATGAAAAGTGTTCATCCAGTGACTTCACACAACTCCCCCAAGCATCCCCCTTTCTCTGATCCATGTCCCAATTTATTTAATTTTTTTCTCCTTTGGAAAAGCAATCTAATTTATTCTCTCTATCTGCAGGATGGATTCACACCCTTGGCGGTAGCTTTGCAACAAGGCCATGACCAAGTGGTTTCGCTACTGCTTGAAAATGACACAAAAGGAAAAGTCCGGCTTCCTGCACTTCACATAGCTGCTCGCAAAGATGACACAAAAGCTGCTGCCCTGCTGCTGCAGAATGACAGCAATGCAGACGTGGAATCCAAGGTGAGCCCATGGCAAGGGCTGATGGGGCATCCAAACGCCATCTTTGAAGGGCGGAGATTGTAAGCAGATGAGACCTGCCTGTGTCTGGGTCATGCTTTATCTGCAGGTGTATTGACAGCAATGACAACAAAGTATACCCAGCTAGGAAAGCACTGAGGCGGTTGCATTGAGCTTGCCTTGAGAAAATGGGAGCCAGGTGCTCCTAGCCTTTTTTGGTTTGTTTTTTTGCAAAGTACTTGTGTTCCTTGGCAGATTTCACATTTTCAACTACAAGATGGTATTTGATTTGGAGAGTGTCAAGCAGGGATGATTGCTACCAAATACTAGTGAGCATGTCCAAAGTCAAACTTGATTAATGTCATGAAGGTTGGATGCAGTACAATGAGTTCTGATCTTCTAAGAGAAGCCTATTGACCATTAGATGTCATTTGGCCAAGTGACTGGCACTGTCTTTGTAATTACTGTGTCAGAGTCTCTTTAAAAAAAAATAAAAACCCAGCAACAATACATGGCCTTTGAGATAGAGTATCATTTAGATCTCATTTCATCTAGCTTTCTTTCCATGCCTCATGCCATCATCATAGCCGCCACATCATATAGCCACCACAAAGCTTTCTGCACCCATGTCACCAATAGTGAACTAACCGTTCATTTTTCCCCCTCTTTGCTTCCAAATATGTTAACCTAGATGGTGGTGAATAGGACAACCGAGGTATATGTACCCATATCTCTCTATATCTGCATCATCCTTTCATATCTTAGTGCTGCCGCATCATTACCCCTCCCCCTCTTCTTTGCATCGCCTTCAGTAGGATAGAAACCTGCTTTCTTACCAACAAATAGCATGTGCTAGATAAGGCAGTAATTGGATCACCAGGGCTTTCTGCAGCCGAATCTGGCCTTTCAAAATGAATTCATGGACTCCAAGAACCTTACCAACATTGGCTCAGGGTACCAAGAGGCAAAAAACCTTAGAGATGTCCATCTGTGATGCAGAGAGCTGCAGACAGCCCTGAAACTGTGCATCCACAATTGATGTTTTGTTTTGTTTTTAGGCTTCTGCATGACACTTACCCCGATGGTGTCAGCAAAGAGAATCTAGTCTCAGAGTGGAACCAACGCCGCCATACTCTCCAAGGGAGGCAGCGACAGCTAGCATGGCAAAGAAGCTTGCTAAAGATTTAGAAATGCATCTAGTTTTTCTAAGCTTCCATACTTTGGGGACGGAGTGAATTGCTGCATGTTTTAGCATATTTCTTTAAGGAAGCAAAATGACCTCAGTGTGAAAATGAGCTGTGGAACTCGTGTCATTGACTAAGGCATTTGACAATGAGGCCACTAACTTGTGGATTCTTATCACAACTTCAAATGATCGCCCACCACGGGAGGTAGATCTTTATGATACTAGCACTTAAAAAAAAACAACACCACCCATTAATCAAAGGGTATTTGATGTTATTTTAATTTGCATCTGCTTTGAATATATCAAATCAACTGAACTTGGGCAAAGATTTTCAGTGAAAGCTTCAAATATCAGCGATAGGGTAAGGGTGTTTTATTTTCCACAAAAACAAGGAGGTCTCACTCACTACTAGCAATTCTTCCTGTTTGAAGAAGGGTTGGCCATTGTATCCATGGTTCTGCTGCTGGTTTGCTCAAATCTGTATCCCTGGTTCTTCACTGCCTGGACCTTCTGCTTACTAAAATGGTTGATTTGGGCTCCCCTGGGAGCCTGTCAGCAATTGACACTAATTGACGACTAGTACAGAATGAAATCTTAACTTTCAGCATATTTTGCTTCTTCTTTTTTTTCTTTTATAAGTTTGCTGTGGGTATGGGACAGAAACTTCCCAGGTGGGGAGACATCAGAAATCCATTGAACCTCTCTGCTCTGCTTCCTTTCCAGAGTGGCTTCACCCCGCTTCATATTGCTGCCCATTATGGAAATATCAATGTAGCCACGTTGCTGTTAAATCGAGGTGCTGCTGTAGACTTCACTGCAAGGGTAAGGATTTGATCCAAAATGTGTGTGACTCCTTGGGAAACTCATGTAACCATCCCATCCCTATAAAATATGTGTCTTTGTGTTAGCATGACACCTTCTCATTAGGATGTGAGCTCCTTGAGAACAGGGATTGGGTTTTTATTAGTTGGTTTGGGGTTTTTTTCCCTTTCTTTGTATGCCCAGAACTTAGCACTGGCACCTATGGGCACTGAACAAATGTTAATTGAATGACTCCAGTGGGTGGTTAGCTCAGCCAGCCTTTCTGGACCTGAATTTTCTCCCATTCATATAATGGGGATGTTAGAGAGGGGCAACATTCTCTGCTGGAAAAAAGTCCTTGGGAGGGAGTCCGGGGACCTGATTCCAAATCCTGTGGCTGGTAACTTACCAACTTCATGCCTCTGGACAAGTGACTTCTCTCTTTGTCTAGAGTTCCTTGTCTATAAAACTGAGGATTAGTCTAGGTTATTTTGAAGACCCTTTCTAACTCTAAATTACATACTTAGAAAACCTCCTAAAATCCCATCTGTTCTATCTCATCCAAAAATCCTATCCACATCTGGAACATTGTCTTTATTGACTCATATAAACATCCTTGGACCAAAATAGAACTCAGCATGTTCTAACCCTCTTGTGGAATTCTTGTGGTTCTGCTAACACTGATGTAAAAACTATTCCCCAAATTGAAATCCCCAAGGAAACTGGGACCTTCATAAGTGACACTTTTGAGGATCAGTACCATAGGATTTAAGAGTTAGAAGGGACTATCTAGTATGAACCACATACAGAAAGGCATCCCTACCATGAAAATAGCAACAAGTAGTCATTGAGCTTCAGACTGAAGACCTTTCATGAGGGGAAGCCCCTTCCCTCCCAAGGTGGTCCATTCCATAGATGCCTCACTTTCCTCCTTGTACACTCAGTGTTTAGCAGAGTTCCTGGTGCTTAATCAATGCTCACAAATATCTTTTTATTCATTCCTATCTCTAATTGTTAAAGGATTCTTCCATATGTCAAGCCTTAATCTGCCACTTTCCAGCTTCCTGAATTTGCAGAATAAGTCCCGGCTCTTACCCATGACAATCCTACCAGTCCTTGAAGTCAGAGGGCATGTCCCCATTCGATCCCTGAGTCTCTTCTAACCCACTTCCTTCAAGGAGTCCTTATTAAGCAAATATTTGAGGATTTTTTGCCACATTGGTTTTCCTCCTCCAGGTTCTCTCTGGCTTTTCAGTGCCTTTCCTAAAATGTGGCAGGCGGATGTGCAAGCAGCATTCTATATGTGGTCTGACCAGAGTAAAATACAATGGCAATCTCTCCATCTCTTCCCTGGGAGCTTTGCCACCCTTAATGGAGAAGGAGATTGTACTCACATTCTTGGCTGCCATATTATGCTTTTGTCATGTATTGGACTGGCGGGCCACAGTGTATCGACCTTGCAGATTTGGGTATGAGGAAGTTTTACAATGAACATCACAAATATAGAAACCAAAAATGAATGTTTTTACCTCCACTGCCCAAAAGACTTTGTAAGAAGCAAATCAAAAGCCTTAATGTGATCACGTTCATATTCTTGGAGAGAGGAATCCTAGGGCCAAACGGCAATCTAGCCAATTATTTTGAATTTCCAATTCAAGAGCTACTCAGCTAAAACAGCATGTTCCAAAAGCTCCATTGTTGGATACTTTTCCAGGGATAGGAATGATATGGGAGGTTCAGGGATGTTCGAGGGTGCACATTTCCACCCCACCACAGTTCTGGTGGGGCATTTCCTTCTCTCTTTCCTTTCCAGCCCAGGAAATGATGAAAGGAAGTATGGGTTAAGAAATATTAATAATGCACTGGACTTGAAGTCAGCAAACCCTAGGTTCACCTCTGACATTTACTAGCTGGGTGACTGTGGGAAAGTCATTCAACATCTCTGCGCCTCAGTTTCCTCATATGTAAAATGAAATTAGTTGGATCAGGAAGTTTCTAAAGATGCTTTCAGTGGTAAATGTGGGATACTGTGATCCTATAATCTAGCTACCAGCCATAAAAGAAAAGAAGTTGGAGATTTTTATAATCTATTCAGTGAGTCAACAGTATGCTCTATCAGTCAAAAAAAATCTAATAGGAATGTAAGCTGCATTAATAGTTTCCAGGATCGAGGAGAGGAGCATTTCTTGCTTGTATTTTGCCCTGTTCTGACCACCTCTAGAATATCATATTAGATTGTAAGTGCTACATTTCTAGGATAATGATAAGCCGGAGAACTGAGAACAATCAGGCCAGAACAGGACCTGAAGATCATTGAGCTAACTGAAGGAATAAAGAAGGGTTAACCTGGGGAAGAGTAGACATAAAGGAGATATGAAAATGTTCTTCAAGTATTCACAAAGCTGTCTGTCTGCCTCAGTTTCCTCAATTGTAAAATGAGTATAATAGCACCTACTGTGCAAAGTTATTGTGAGGGTCAAGTGAGATGTTATTTGTAAAGCGTTTGGCACAGTGCCTGGCACATAGTAGTTGCTTTAAAAATGTTAGCTATTATTAGCTGTTAAGAGGGATTTGACATGGTGTCCTTGGCCCTAGAGGCCAGAACTGAGAGAAATCAGTGAAAGTTGCATAAATCATGGGCATGTGTAGCTCTTTCTCCTGCAGAGGACACTTTCCCAGTCTCTTCAGACATCTGTTTTCCTCCATTCTTATAGAAGTCATGGATGGAATGGCTACTGATAGTACTGACTGCTAATGAAGGTTTTGATTGACTTCAACAAGCATTTATTAAACACCTACTGCTATGTGCTAGGCACTGTACTAAGTCCTGCAAATCCACACACAGAATGAGAATTGCTGTTCTCTGATCTCACTGCCAGCCCCCTTCCTGAGCTTGATTCCTAAGCGTAGCAAATGCCCTCACAGTCGTGTGTGGGGAAGAGGGGGACACAGCTTGGGGTCAATATTTTCTCATAGAATGAGAAGGCAACATGGTACCATGGGGGTGAGAAGAGAGCCTGGTCCCAAAGCTTCAGATCTGCTCCTGCTTTCTCTATGACCTGGACCAAGTCTTCCCTTCCCTCCCTGAGCCTCAGTTTTTTCATCTGCAAAAGGAGGGGGTTGGAGTAGTGAGTTTCTGAGATCTCTCAGCTTCTCTAATCCCATGAGTAAGTGCCTCTAAGTCAAGCCCATCACTTAGGTTGGTACTTCTGATGAGCAACGCTAAACTTTCTTATACTCCTTCAAAAGAGAAATCTTGATAATAAAGTAGATGTTCATTTCTTAATTTTTTTCTCCCTTTTTTGGACATAACTTGAGGTAATAGTAAGGGATTTGATAGAGATTAAATTTATAATTTCGTTGATATAAGAAATTCCCTGGAGAGGAAACCCCCTCCACTAGGACAGGTCAGTACCTGCTCAGCAGCTTAGAACCTGGGAGAGTTTGTTACCTAGAACACACAGAGGCAAGTGACTTACTCAGGGTCACCCAGTCAGGGTGTGTTGGTAGGGGGACTTAAACACAGGCTTTTCAGGCTTCAAATCCTGCTCTATGACCACTCTGCCATACCACCTCCTCTGTAGTCAAGGCTCACTAACTCCTGGTTTGTCCAGTCATAGCTGGTCCCCATTCATCTGTGCACAATATGAAAAGGACCTGATGAAAATAGAAATAAAATCAATATAAATTTATATATACATACAAGTATATTTACATTAAAATTTATGGAAAATATAAACCAAATAGAAAGGACCAGATGAAATAACTGAAAGTGTCAAGATTCCTACAGTTGTTGAAACAGTTAAGACGACAGTTTATTGTCAGATCCTTTCACTCAGATCAGTTTGGATCCATCACCCATCATTTATAAGAGCCTACTATGCACCAGGGGCTAGGGCAGAGACAAAAACGAAACTGTTCTTGCTCACCAAGAGCTTCCATTCAGTTGTGGAAAATCCCTCCCCTTGTAAAGTAAAATCACTTGAGTGATTTTGGGGTGAAGGGAGGGGACGGGGGACACACAAGAAAGACTTCCCACAAGGAGTAATGAATAAACTGAGTTCTGAAATATAAACATGATCAGTGTAATCATCAAAGGCTCTTTGAAATGATTTAACTCTTTATTTGCCAAATTTTACCTCCATGGATTTAGAGCTGGAAAAGACCTTAGAAGCCATTGAATTCAAACTCTCATCCTACCTTCCCATTTTCCCATTTTGCAGAGGGGGAAACTGAGGCACAGAGCAGTTAAGTGATATGCCCAGAGTCACACGGCTAATAAGTGTCAGAGATGGGATATGAATCGAGGTCCTCCTGTCCCCAAGTCCAGTACCCTGTCCAACTACACCAGTGGTATCAAAACCAAATAGAAAGAAGGTCACTAAGTCATTCATTAGGATGGGGGTAGGGTATATATTGACTTAGAAAACCACATATTAACATCCTCTATGTTCTATTGTTTTTTTTTTTAAATATTTTCTAATTGCATTATAATCTGATTCAGCCACACTTATATGTTGCTGCTGTAACTGGATCTGCCTATATATATACATATATATCATAATAATATATATTATGCATAATGCATTATATACTATAATGCATAAAAATAATGAAACTGCCTTTCTTTAGAAAGATTTTTTCAGTTTTGATGTTGTTTAGTCATTTTCAGTCACATCTGATTCTTTGTGACCCCTTTTGGGGTTTTCTTGGCAAAGAGACCAGAATGGTTTTCCATTTCCTTCTAGAGCTCTTTTTACAGTTTTTGAGAAAACTGAGGCAAACAGGGTTAAGTGACTTGCTCAGGGTCACACAGCTAGTAAGTGTCTGAGTTGGGATTTGAATTCAGGTCTTCACAACTCCAGTCCCAGTACTCTACACTGCACCACCTAGCTGCCCAATTCTTCAGTTCAAACTTTCGGCAATAAAGACCAGCCTGATTTAGTGTAAAGGAGTGAGATTTTAACAGCACAAATGACCCTGCTCAGCAGGCTGGTTGGAGACCCTTATGGGACGCCTTCAGAATAGATGACCCCTCTAAGCCTCTTACTTCATTTTTGTGTCTGTGGCTTGGCAAGCTTAGTTGGTGACTCATCTCTAAAAAATGTACATAATAAACCAGAGGTGGGTTATTTTTTTCAGCAGGGATCCCTTATTACCCCTTCACTACTTTTCCTAATTCTTAGCTTTTTCAGGAATGTCACAGAAATAATAGATGCCCATTGGGAAAAGTTCAAGGCGATTCCCTTGGGCTTACCTTTTGCACTCTACTGATCTCAGTTTACCCATCTATGAAATGAAGGCATTGGACTGGATGAACTCTAGGGCCTTTCCATCAAGCATTTGGGCCAGGTGCTCGGTGCTAGGAACACAGAGACAAAAGTGAGACAATCTCTCCTCCAACAGCTTGCCGTCAAGCGGGGAGGACGCCATCTACACATGTAGCCCCAAGATAAATCAAGGCCTTTTGTTTGAAGGGGGAGAGTCTAGCCAGGCTCTAACAAGCGGTTTGAGGGGAATGGGAAAGGCTAAATAGAAAAATACCCTTGGTCCTAGGCATTGGAGAAAATTGAGATCCGACTGTGAGTGGATGAGTGGATGATATTTGTCAGAGCTTGGGAGACATTCCAGCTGACACTGTGTTATTTAGTCAATCCAATCCATCCACAAGCATTTATTAAGCACTTACTGTATACGTGGCATAATTCAGAGTGATGAGAATGCAAAGATAAAAATGAACTAGTCCCTGCCTTCCAACAGCTTACTTTCTAATGGAGGAGAGAACGCGAATATCTTAGAGGGTAGCTATTGTGATTCTTCATCAGCATTTTGCAAAGAACAGACTCCAAAGCCCAGCAGCCAAGTTTGGGCCCAGTCTCGGATACTGGGCACTAATTAAAGGAGCTGATGAGAGTAATCGTGGGTATGACTGCCTTGCAGGGCTCTGCCCAGAGGCTGTCGTTGGTTCCCATGCTCTGGCTGACCTGGCTTAGCACTGGAGAAATCCTGTCAGTGATGTCAACCTCTGGCCAGACCATAGACTGAGGCAGTAACTCAGAGCCTGCCACTGCCTGCCAGGGGCAGCGGTCAGGGGCGAGGGAGGTGCAGGGAGCACAACTCACCCCTTGTTCCCTGCAAGCCATAGGTATACACTAACTAAGCAGAGCCCAGCCAGAAAAAGAGGGTAGCCCGAGCCCCGTCCAGCCTTTGTGCAGCCTCTGCTCCTTCTAGGTGATTTCCAGAGTAACAAATGTGATCCCAGGAGTTAGAGGTGCAGCAACCACCCACAAGGTTTGATTAAGGCCCCACTCACATTCCAGGTGCATGGATGAGGCCATCTCTGCTAAGACATTCACCTGACCACCTGTATTTTCTTGCTTTCAATCTAATTTAATTTGTTAAAAAGAAAAACAACCCATGTAACAAATATGCGTCATCCAGCAAAACAAATTTCCACTATGTCCCTTGCTGGCAGGAGGTGGCTGGTGTGGAATTCGCCAGCATCGTATGTAATAGTCCATGGAACCTTCACACACACACACACACACACACACACACACACACACACACACACACACACTGGCCTCTTCTATCACTGCTTTCTTCAGCCTCCACTTTCCTCATTATCAGGGTTCAAGAAACCACAACAACGGCAAGCGCCACCTTCAGAGTGTGTCCATGATCTGTCTCGATTTAGCCAGGCATCATTCCGGCTGCCAGAGAAAGAATCAAAGAACCACCAAGCTTTCATGAAGTGATGATTCTGTATCAAGCCCTAGGGTGGCAGAGACCAAAACCAAGCAGTCCAGTTCAGAGAAGCCTGAGGTTTAGCACTAACTTTGTTCCTGTAAGGGACAGTTTTAAAACAATAATAATAGATCACCATAATTGTCGCTATTATTAATTACAGCAATCATTACTGTTGGGGTTATTATGGTAATTTTTATTATCATCATAATTGCTGTTATGATTTTCTCCCTTTTGCCCCAGCCTGTGAGAAGTATGTGGAACTTGCCATTAGAAAGCCTCTTCCCATGGTGGACAGTGCCTTCTGTATATAACATAGGAGTCTTAATGAGTTACCCATAGTACTGAGAGTGAGGGATTTTTCCAGGATCACACAGCCAGTAGGTATCACCACTCAGAGGCTGACCAACTATGTTCTTTAAAAAGAAAAAAGAAAAAGACCATCTTTTGTCTTTGCATCCCAAATGCCTAGTACAGGACCTAATACATAGTAGGGGCCTAAAAAATGTTTATTGCCTGATTGATTGATTCTAGAATAAACAAAGGTCAGAGAATACTTAGAGGCATTTAGGTGGTACAGTAGATAATGTAGACCTTGGAATCAGGAAGAACAAACTTCAAATCCTGCCTCAGATACTTACTAGCTGAATGGGTCAAATCACCCTCTCAGCCTCAGTTTCCTCATCTGTAAAATGAGGAAGCCTCTTATGTTAATTAAATTGAATTAAATAAATAATTGGTTAAATTAATTAACATAGTAAAGCACTTGGCAAACCTTAAAGTGACCTGTCAATGAGAGCTGCTGCTGTATTTTTTGGCCACTAGGAAAGTCTTTTTTATTGTTTGAAGCCAGTAAATTAATATTTGGCTGACCCAAGGCCTTCTTCATTGAACATTGTCCCCTACCCATTCATTAGAAGGTAGCTGAGAGGGCAAGAGGTAAAGAACTGCCAGAACCTGGTGCTGGTCCTTGGCCTTGGCCTCTCTCTTTGGCGACACCTTACCTCTTCCATTCTAGGGGAAGGACTGAGCATTCTCTGGCCATTCCATTTTACTTCTGGCCTCCATCTGTAATGCCCTAGAAAGAATGCTGCTAGCAGTATGACCTAGCACATGTTATTGCAGCTCTCTGACCCTTAGTTTCCTCATCTGTAAAACAAGAGGGTTGGACTAAATAGTCATGAAGGTCACTCACCTCAAAATCCTATCATTTTATATAGTTAGACAACCTGGATTGGAGACTCAGAGACACAGCCTGGTGTCATGGAAAGAGTGGGAGACCCAGAATCAAGCAAAACCTGGATCTGTGTCTGTACATACATATACATATATGTGTGTGTGCATGTGTATATGTACATAAATAAAAGACAGAATGCACACTAACCTGAGTGAAAATGAGTGGACAGATGAAAATTATGGTGGGGATTCAGAGAGTGAGAGAAAAAATTATTATGCTTTACAAGTCAAAATTAATTAATTTAAATGTAATTATTAAGTAAGTTTAGTTGGTGGTTCTATTGAAAATTAATTTTTAACTTAATAAAACATCTCAATTTTTTTTAATGAGGGCATATACCTAGGTGGTCTCCAAGGTTCCCATTCCTTCTAAATTCTCCATTCCTATTACTCCAGAGAATTAGATTTAAGGGGGAAATGGCAGCAGCTGAAAATCTCTTTCCTGAGGCCCAAGAGGAATAACTCAAATTTCTAGAGCATTTAAGGTCCACAAAGAGCTCTCTTCCCACAAGTCTGTGAGGCAAGCAACCATTGTTGTCTCTTTTCTGCAGAAGAGGAAGATGAGGCCATGCCATCCAATGGCTCCCACACATGTGCCTTGATTCCCAGAGAGTATCCCAACTGGGATTCCAACCCAGGCCTCCTAACTCCATATGCAATGTTCACTTGACTAACAAGTGAACATGGTTCTTTTTCTTGAGACAATATTTTCTTTAGAGGAAAATCAACATTCTTTCTTCAGTAAAAGAATTGTTTCTTTCCTGCATGTCAGGGACAGACTTTAATTTTTTCTTCAGAGATTTCAATGCCCTGGCAAGGTAGGACATAGCAACTTGAGAGAGAGATCTGATGTGTAAGATGAAGGTAAAGGGGACTGATAGACTCTGGCAGAGTCACAGACTTCCAGAGTTAGAAGGGACCTCACCAGCCAACAGCCACCTAATCTGACCCACACATGGACTGGAATCTCTTGTCAGTTATACTTAATCGTTGCCCTCTCTCTGAAGAGCCCTATCATGAGAGAACTGGGATCGTGAGAGTGGGAGCAGTCCACCCACTCTAGGGAAGTTCTCATTTTTTATAATAAGTTTATTTGTGTGGTTAGCTATCACATGAGTGTGGCCAAACTTTATAGAAACATTTAAAAAGAGGGAGAAAAAAACTGTGCAATCAAAATAACTGATAAAGTCCCAAGTATGATCATCTGCAATTTCCTGGGCAGAGGGAACAATCAGCAAACTGACTAGTGCCCTGTAATTTAGAGGCTTATGGTGTTGCCTGGGGGCACTTAGAGGTTGTGATTTGCCCAGGATCACACAGTCAACATGGTTCAGATGTAGGACTCGAACCCAGGACTTCCTGACTTTGAGGTCATCTTCTTTCATTCTGTCGCGTTGATGATTTGGATTCTGAAAAAGTGACTCTCCTGCTTTTGTGTATTTGTCCCCAACCCTCTTGGTACATCAGGGGCACTTGTCGATGAATGGATTCTAGACCAGCAGGTCTCAAGCTTTTTGATCTCAGGGCCTCTTTATACTCTTAAAAAATTATTGAGGACGTCCCCCACTAGAGTTTTTGTTTAATGTGGGTTATATCGATATTTGTGATATTAAAAATTAAAACATCTTGGTATTTATTTTATTAAAAAAATTTTTAATATTTTATTAGACCCCCCTGAATCAATCTTGGGGATCCCCAGAAGTATGCAGATCACATTTTGAGAACCATTGTTCTAGATTAAGCAAATGCTAGAGAATATTGTTTGGGAGCTGGCAAAATTTCTATAATGCCTAAAGTCAGTAAATTTATGTTTCACTGAGTAAAGGGTTTCACTGAATTCCCTTCGGGCACCCACTTACCCGCCCTATCTGGGGGATGGTAGCTGGACAGGAGGAGATTCCTCTCCTAGGCAACACTAATATAGTTTTATTTATAAACTACAAATAACACCCCCCATTTTCCATCAGCCTCCGATCCATCCCCCCCCCCAAAAAAAAGAAATGTGAGGCTATGTTTTTCTCTTTTCTCTGCTTTTTGAATATGTGAATAGCTCACTTCTGGGTCTCTCTGTAATCATTGCAGAGGGAGCCATACATTTAGTTGACCTGAATAAATCCTATTTTGAAATTCTATGAAATAATGTTCTATTAGTGTAGAGTTGTTGATTTTTTTTAACCTTTCATTTTAAAAAAAGAAAGTATTTCTCAGCAGCACATAACTCATTTTCACAAATAAGAGAAAACAGAGCTAAGGACCTGGCATGGCTCTGAACTCAACCCCTCACCCCGCCCCATCCTGTGCCACTTGGCACCTATCTGGGCATGTGTGATAAGATGGTCCGATAGTCACCACCATTTGTGCCCATGTATTCTAGGACCCTACCCTCCTTACTGAAACCTGCTCTCCAAGGCTCCAAATCAAAGGCCCTCGGGTTCAAATCCTAATTCAGTTAGTTGCCAGAGTTCCGTTCTCCTTTCTCTCATCTTTTAAATGAGAGTACTGAACTAGGTAAGCATTAAGGGCCGTTTCAGCTATAAATCTTCTAATGATGCTTTAGTGAATCTGCAGGAAGGGTGGAGACAGAGCTGGCTTAAGCAAGAGAGTACGTACCTGCTGGGAGAAGCAAGCATAGGGATGATGATGAAGATGATGATGATGATAATGATGATAACTTTATGGGGAGGGACTTCCACTACCACTGAGTCCAACCTCTTCATTTTATAGATGAGGAAACAGGCCCACCTAGATTAAATGACTTGCCCAGGGTCACTTAGGTATGCATTACAGGTGGAATTCGAACCCAGGTCCTCTGACTTCAGACTCAATACTCAGTAACAAAATGGAATATTAGAGAAACATTAATCCGACAGTGTGAAGGAGAGACTGGTCAATAATAATACTATTAGATGTTATTTCAGTAGCATTTTAAGGTATACAGAGCACTTAACATATATCTCATTGGATCCTCCACTATCTCTAAGAGATTATTATCCTTTATTATCTGCACTTTTATTGTGCCCATTTTACAGCTGAGGAAACTGAGGCTGAAAGAGATGACATGACTTGCACAGGGTCGCACAGCTAGTAAGTGTCTGAGCCTGGATTTGAATTCAGGTCTTCCTGACTCCAGGTCAACTGCTATCCAATGAACCCTCTAGCAGCCTTAGGGGTCTAGATTCTCTAAAATCTCAGATCTGAATTCCTGGTCCCATCACCTGCCAGGAAAGCAATAGAAAGGATTTTGGTCTGATTTGGGAAGTTGGACACAATGACTAGACCATTTATGCAGCTTATTAAATGCTTTTTGACCTGACTTGACTTGGATTCTCGATGATGCACTGGGCTGAGACATCACCTGTGCAGCCCACGATGTATTAGCACCAACAGGTGAGCCAGGATTGGGATTCCAGGGTTCTAACCCAGATATGTCCTAGAAAAGTCAGCATCCTTCCCCGTCCTTCCTGAAGATTTCAGACTTTGTCTCCTGGGGTAAAGGCCAGGCTGGAGGAAGGAATAACAGTCATTTAAACATTTTCTAATGAGGAAGACTTTAGCCTGGCACTGAGCTAGACTCCATCTTGGGGGTCCAATGAACAAGGGCACAGATTCCTGACCTAATCTTTAGGAGTGTGAGAGTTTCAGTAGGGAAAGCCTGCCTATGGCTGATCTGATGGGATAACTGATGATCATGTGATCCCTACAACCACATGCTGCTGTGTATACATACCAGAACTGCAGCCAAGAAGACCCAAGTTCAAATCCTGCTGCACATACTTAGCAGCAGTGTGAAACCAGTGAGGACCATCTCTCAGACTTCATTTTCTGATCTGTAAAATGGTGTTAATAATAGCACCCACCTCTTAGGCTGTTGTGAAAATCAAGAGATAACATATGTAACACTTAAGAACCTCAAAGTCTTATATAAATACTTTAAAAAGTACTGATGAAGGGTAGCCAGCTTTAACCCAATAGAGGAATAATTGTTAAAATTTCAGTGTGAGCATCTATGCCTCAGAAATCAACCAAAGATGCAAATCAGGACTTGATTTATCGTTTTCCTCATTGTCAAAACTTAAGAAAGTGTTAATAATATAAATTAAACTTAAAAGTAGGTGTGCGTACTCCCCTTCCCACCAAACAGTTGTTAAACATTTACCAACACACCTCTAGATGCTATGGTATTTTATTATTTCATAGCAAGCGTTATTATTCCCCTTTTTACAGATGAGGAAACTAGTGATAATGATAATAACAGAGATGGCTAACATTGATATGCAGCTTTAAGGCTTCCCAAGTGCTTTCTCTATATCAGCTCATTTGATCCTTGAAGCATTGCTGTGAGGGAGTGCTGTTTTATCCCCATTTTTCAGATGAGGAAACCGAGGCAGTCAAAGGTTAAGTGACTTACCCAGGATCTCATGTCTAGTAAATATCTAAGCCAGGATTCAGACTCGGTTTTTGATCCTACCACATTTGGAACCTTAATGAGAACAAGCAATTTTAGAATTATTTGTTTAGAATTATTATACGTTTGGAATTATTTTACGTATTTGTAGAATTACAAATGGTTGTTCCTGTTGTTGTTTAGCTGTTTTTTAGACGCATCCAACTTTTCATGACCCTATATGGGGTCTTCTTGGCAAAGATACTGGGGTGGTTTGCCATTTCCTTCTCCAGCTTATTTTACAGATAAGGAAACTGAGGTAAACAGGGATCTGGGCCAGATTTGAACTCAGGAAGATGATTTTTCCTGATTCCAGGAGTCTATCCACTGCAACCCCTAGCTGCCCAGTTTTAGAGTAGAAAAGCTTGGATTTTAGTAGACTCAGATTCAGAGTCTCCATGCAAAGGAGGTCAACTAAGGTTATCAGCACCTTTTGCTCTGGACTCCTGGTATGTCAGCATTGTTGGCACTGAGAGCTGTGTTACCCAGTTACCTGACTATCAAATAAAGAAAATCTGTCCAGTAGCCAACTCCCAAATTCCTAGCCCTGGCCCTCCAACTGCCTGTTCACAACAGAGGAATCCAGAGAAAAAAGATGCTTGGTGGAACTTCGTCCACCCTGGAGATGGACAGGGGCCTGCACCTGTGATTTCACTGATATAAGTAAACTCCCTCTACCAATGCAGGTTGGCACTTCCTGCAACTTATTGTCCTGTATTTGGCAAGAAGGCAGGTGACTTTCCCATGGTCACACAGTCAAGATAGGTCAGAGGTCTACCTGGATCCAAGGCTACCTCTTCATCTGCTTTTCCATGCTACCTGAAAGAACCAACTTTGGATTCATCCGTAAGGTTAAGACATGAAGCGGCTACTTCCTCCCTCTTCCCCAAAGGGCAGCAGATTTGCTCTTCCTGCTTTCCAAGATACTTAGCCTCAAAGTCCTTGGACTGAGCCCCTGCTCTGAAGACTGTCTTTAGGTGCTGGACAAAGCCCAGCCTTGGTCCCATTTAGGGCAGGCCTGTCTCTGCAAGGCTTCTAAGTGTGTCTGCAGCTTGTATCCCAGAGAGCATTACTTGTTACTGTGTATTTGCGGGATATTAAGTCAATCAGCAAGTATGTGCTGACCATCTGCCCTGTGCCCAGCCCTGTGCCAAGCATGGCCACAGGGTTCTAGAAACAGAGTATATGGTGTCAGCAACTGTGAGGAGTGAAGCTTTGTAGACGCTTGGCAGGTGAGCAGTGGCAGGAGCTGTAGAGATGAGTAATCCAGCTCCCCCATTTTTCAGGCCCAGAGAGAAGAAAGGATTTGCCTGTGACCACACAGTGAGTTAGTGGTAGAGCTGGTATCTCAGTTTCCAGTTACATGCACAGCTAATGCAGACATTTGTTTTACACAGCTCTCCATACTTGTAATGTGTTCTATATTCTTGTTCTCCATGAGTGGGGAAGGAGAGAATTTGGAACTGAAAACAAAATATAATTGAAACTTAAAAAAAAGTGATGGAAAAAAGTCAATAAAGCAGATTAACCTCAAAAGTGTATCGTGCATTTAAAAAAAAATCCTGTTCCATGTGCCTCCAACTCCACGTTATGTGCCAGTGCCATACAGAAATCTCTTGGGGTTGGAGAGCAGAGAGGAAGAGTAAACTCCTTGTAACAAGAAAACAGTCAGGCAGGGAACTTAGTCCTGGGCCTCCTAGGGGAGGGCTGGATCAAGGAGTCAGCCTTACTTAATGTGTTGGGAAGACAAGGAACATGTATGTACATGTACATGTACATCTTGTGCTCCCCAATTCCTCAAAGAGAGATGGCATGACCTAGTGTTTGTGGCACAGACTTGGAGACAAGGCAGTCTGTGTTCAGATCATGCCTCATACAAGTGACTTACTAGCTAGGTGATTCTAGGCATTTAACTTCTCTCGGCTTCAGTTTTCTCATCTGCAAAATGGGGCGTGTTTGGACTCAATATGTCTAAGGTTCTTTCTAGCTCTTAAATCTACAATCCTGTGGAATCATTAGCTTTGAACCCTCCTCCCATAATGTGGTTCCAATTTAGCAGCCAAGGGGCGCCACAGTGCTCAGAGTACTGGATCTAGGGAGTTGGGAAGACCTGTGTTCTAATCTAGCCTCAGACACTTACGAGCTGTGTGACCCAGGACAAGTCACTTAAGCTGCCTGCCTCAGTTTCTTCCTATGTAAAATGGAGATAATAATCGCACCAGCCTCCCAGGATTGTTGTAAGAAGCAAATGAGATAATTTTTATAAAGTATTTAGCACGGTGCCTGGCCCATAGCAGGAACTATATGAATATTTACTCCCTTTCCCCTTCTCCTCCCACCCCCTCCCAGGCTTACTTCATGCCTCCCTTTTTCCCACTTCATATTACAGATAATAATCATATCAGCAATAATAATAATGGTTAACCTTTATATAGCACTTTAAGGATTGCAAAGGGTTTCATATTTGTTATCTCATTTGATCCTCACAACCACCGCACTATTATCATCCCCATTTTAGAGATGAAGAAACTGAGGTTAAGAACTGTTAAGTGACTTGCCCAGTCAGAGTCGTGCAGCTAGTGAGGCTTTCTAGACTTCATCCTTTGCACCTCCCAGCTGCCAGGTCAGACTCCTAGCTGTTCCCAGAAGTCACCAGTCCATCTCCAGCCTGTGTGCATGTCTATAAGACATCTCCCAAGATGGGATTGTGTTCCTGTGCATCTCTGCTTCTCTAAATCCTCATCTTTATCCTTCAAGGCTTAGCTTAAGTGCCTTCCCCTTCAGGAAGCCTTCCCTGATTTACCTAGTCATTTCAGGCCCCTTTAGTTGGCCCTTCTACAAATGAGGGGGTGGACTAGATAAGTCTGAGGGTAGCTGCCCTTGTATTATCCTCAGAGTGCCTCATGTTTACTCACCAGTGTGCTTGTTAATATTGCTCAGTAGAATATAAGTTCCTTGAGGGCAGGGAAGGTTTCATGTTTCTCCTCTCATCCCCAATGTTTGGCATAGTGCATTAAACATAGTAGGCACTTAATAAGAGCTTGTGGAGTTAGGGGAAGAAGGAAAATAGGAACTTGGTTGGGTGCAGTGTTAACCTAAACTTTTGTGAAAGTCTGATCAGCCAATTGCCTTGATGTTAAACAAAAACCTACCTAAAAGTGTAAACGTATCTTTGTGTGTCCATGCGCATCATGTATGTATAATGTCACAACATATAATCACAGGTTTTATAACGGGAAGGGACCTCAAAGATTCAACTCCTTTATTTTATAATTAAGCAAACTGAGGGCCAGCACCAGGAAGTAGTCTTCCCAAGGTAACTCTACGGATCTGGTAAGCAAAACAAACCCTGACCAGAGGATACCGGGGCTAGAGCTGAGAGGTTATCACAAAGGGCATCTAATCCACTCTCCTAATTTTCATTTGTGAGAAAATCAAGGTCTAAGAGATTAAATTAAATACTTAGAGTCTGGGTGCTTTGGTCCCTTTTTGGATCTTCTTAGTGAACTAATTGGCTGGATTCTTTTAGAAGGATCCACCTTGGCCCCTCATGATGGTGAATAAGCATCTGTATCGAGCTCAGGAATTTCCTGTGAACTTCACCTTTCATATGACAAGAGTTCAAGAAACAGAAATTTAGAATAGGACAATGAAACTGATAGAGTTCAAGAAGACTTTGATCTTAGAATTAGGGAGTTTCAGAGAAGTCTGGAAAGGACCTCTGAGACTCATTAGGGGATCTGCAAGGTCAAAACTACTTTTATAATCACACTAAGGCATTTTAATTTTAATAGGGTAAATATCAAGAGATATAACCCACATAAACAAAAGCTGTCTGGGTGGATCCTCAATAAATTTCAAGAATATAATGAGGTCCTGAGACTAAAAAGTTTGATAACCATGAGCCAGCAAGTGAATGATTTTCTGTGTATGACATTTTCATCTCTAATCTATCTCCCAGAATCTTTTTTTTCCTTTGCTTCAGAATATTTTTTTCTTGAGGTATTGAAAACTGAAGACGTTCCAGTTTTACACAATACAAAAATCACCATTTCTGTGACTGTTAAAGTCATTCTTTGAAACCGTGTCTCTGAGTGGTTAGCTAGAATTGGAATAAACTTTACTGGTGTATCTATTCCTATGGACGCTTTGAACATCACTCAATCTGTGAATCTGTTTTCTGCTTCAATCTGCTTACCTGGTCCAGAGAACAGAGTGCTCCAAGAGACTTGAGCTTCATAGCTCAGCCTTTGACGATGATTAAAAGACCTAATATCTGGCCATTTGAATGAACTGTGGAGATTGTCACGGGGAGGTGGGGGTGGGGGTAGACCAGGCTCCCCCTCAACTTTTAACTTTGGAATTAACCATTTAGGAGGTTCATGTTCATTGCAGTCCTCCCAATGGGCCAGATTAAAAGAACCATCTGGATGATTCCAAGCACTTTGGTTCACTAAGTAACGTCCCCCGTACATTTTCCAGGAGAAATAAGTCAATTCCATTTAACATCATTTAATATGTAAGTAGAATGGGGTGTGTGTAACTTGTGATAAGAAGAATGAAAATGTCATTGTTTTCATCTTTGTAGGTGACAGACTCAATCATTCATCAACAAGAATTTTTTAACCAGGGATTGTGTTGTTAAGCTCTTATCCTATGCTGGGTCTGAGCATGCAAAGAAAAAAAAAGAGAATGGGAAAAAAAAGACTGAGAAAAAGCACTAGAAATAATGTGGATAGAATGATGGCTCCAAGCAGTGAAGCAAGTTAATGAATTACCATGTAGCACCAGCATGATGAATATAATTTGTAGATTATTTAACTGAGTCATTATCTGGAAAATTCTAGGAAAGGCTCTCTGATCTCACCGAGGTCAATGGCCACCCATGACCTTGGAGAATCCTTAGGTCCTTTCCTATGGGAGGCCTTTGGGGATCTCCTCAGTTATGAGTTCTTGCCCCACCCCTCACCATTCGTACACATTTGTTTTGTATCTGCTGGATGAGGAGGCAGCATGGTACCATGGAGGAAGCCAGACGGTAGAGGCAGAGGACCTGGGTTCAAATCCCAACTTTCTTATCAATAATTGTGTGACATGGGTCAAGTCACTTTAAAGCCCTGGGCCTCAGTTTCCTTAGAGACCATGGAATTCAAACCCCCCTCCCCTTTTTAAAACTCAAATCTATGGCCAAAATTTCCCTTGTTACACTACACTAGGGTTATGATGAAGTTAAAACAGAATAACATGAAAGCCTTTTTGAAAGGCTTGAACAATCATAGTGTATTATTATACATTATAGAGCCTTGTGTGAGCTTGAAAACTGATCCCCATTTTGTCACCACACACACACACACACACACACACACACACACACATACATTCACATACACACATGCACATACATATATACATATACATATACACGCACCACAGCTGATCATTCACATGAATAAAGTATTGATGTGGAAAAGTACCAGATTGAAGCTTTGGCGTATCTTCTCCCTGAAATCAGCCTCTGGGATAAAGATAACTAAATCATGCTTAACTAGGCAAAGGAACAGCAGCTTCATATCAAAATATGCTGTAGGCCTGGGATTGGGCCCACAGATTTAGTCACTTCACAAGGACACCCTCCCACTCACGTTCCACTCAGTTTTCCTCCATGGATGCTGGTTCCTGTCCCAGTCATTGTCCCAGTCAATGTTCCAGTCATTAGTCCCCTACCCACCTTGAAGCCTCAGAGGGAGATTTGCAGAATAGGTCTCTGGCTCCATCCATGGTCCAGCCAGATCATCGCACCTTTGGGTTGCTGGAGCATCACAGATGTACCCTGGGAGTGGGGGTGTGGATTCAGTCTAGAATAGTTAGCTCCTCAGTCATCAAGGAATCAGTTTCACTCTGCCAGCTGTCTCCTTGGGCACCAGAGATCCCCAAAATGCCAAACTCAAAATCCAACAATTTTACCTGCTCTTTCGTGATGCATCTAGCAATTGGGATATAATTATTCACTATACCTCCAGATTTTATCGATGTGGTTACTAACTCTGCTGCAGAACTGTTGAATTTAGATCCAGAGGACTTAAGTTCAGATTCTCACTTTGCAATTTACTATCTATTTGACCTTCAAAAGATGTTGAATCTCTGTGGTATCAGTTTCTTCATTAATAAAATGAGAAAGTAGATCTTGATGCTGTCTTCCAGCCATAAATCTGTGATCATATGATCCTCTGATAAGATCAAGTATCATATCTGAGTAGAGAAAATTTAATTGTTATGATATACTAACCTGAAATTAACTGTATTTCTTAGTATGCTCATAAAATCACTATTCCTTGACATGGATTCTGCTAGTCTGGGTTGTAGTCAAGCTATCACCTCCCTGATGAACACTCTTAAATGTATTTGACACAAATAGTCACTTGAAACCCTAGATATCTTGATGCATTATTCACCCACTCACCCACTTAATCAGTTTGCATTTTTCTCCCTGACAACTTGCATCTGCAGTGGAATTTAGGGAGGACTGTTGTTAAAGGGTGTTAAGAGAGTGACTTCTCTTTAATACAGACTGTGCTAACTTAATCAACAAGTCATTAGCTAAAATGCAGTGAACAAATTTACAGGGAAACATGGTGACTTTCCGAATGCATGAGGTAGACTAGGAAATCAGTCTTTCTCCATAAAATCTTCAATACTTGGTAGCTAGGTGGTGCAATAGATAGAGCACCAAGTCCAGAGTCAGAAGACCTGAGTTTGATCAGGTCTCAAATATTCATTAGTTGTGGAACCCTGGACAGGTCACTTCACCCTTTTTGCCTCAGTTTCCTCATCTGTAAAATGAGCTGGAGAAGGAAATGACAAATCTCTCCAGTATTTTTGCCAAAAGAAAAATCCAAACAGGGTCATGAAGAGTTGAACACAACTGAAACAACTGAATAAAAATGACAACAATCATAACTTAATAATTCTTTCTCCCCCAACTTGTTCGTTCATTCATTCATTCATTCAGTTATTCATCTATCCATCCATCCCTAGCCCTCTAATAGAGCCTAACAGATAGATACCTTTCCCAAGGAAATATCATCGTCATATCTACTTGCCTTCTCTTACTGAGGAAAACAATGTCTGAGGTAAATGCTAATCATAAGAATATCTTCTTGTTAAACTATGAGGGAAAAAATCTTCTTCTTTTTCTGTTTCCAACAGAATGACATTACGCCCTTACATGTTGCATCAAAAAGAGGAAATGCCAATATGGTGAAGTTGCTGCTTGATCGAGGAGCGAAGATTGATGCCAAAACGAGGGTAAGGTTGACACTTTGTAATGTGCATACGTGTGTTAGTGTATCCCTTTGAGAATGAAGGTCCAGTTATCTTCTGTGGGCCAGCAGGGGAAGAACAAAACAGCAGAAACCTTCTCCCACCCTGGACTTACTGTAAATGTTCATCTTTGTTGGTATTTGATAAGTTTATAATGAAAAATTAAATTCACCTTTTTTTAAAGAAATCCATGGGCTTGAGATGCCAGGTATGAATTCAAGCCTGGGCCCCAGCACTTGGGGCCAGTTGCCTGACTTCCTCAAGCCACCATTTCTTTATCAGTAAAATGGGGAAAATCAGACCTTCATTCTCTATTTCACAGCCTTGTTGGAGGAGACAAAATATTTCGTAAGCTATCAAGTCCTCTGTGAATAGAAGATATTACTAATATTTCAAAAGGTGTCCTGTGTTGCATTCTCAGTAAACCAGGATAACTCTCCTATATTTAGAATCATAGCTCTAGAGCCAGAGGGTACCCCTGAGCTCATCTATATCAATCCCATTTTATAAATAAGGAACTAATCCCCAAGTCAGACTGGGAGCACATGGTAGAGCATGGATTTGAACCCAGCTCCTCCGATTCCAAGTACAGTACTCTTCACACGAGACCTTTTTCCAATGAATTTTCCTAAAGAAGTTTGGTGTTGGAGCAGCTTGATGGACCCCAGAATCTCAGAGTTGTAAGAAACTCCAGTCATGGCCTCCTGCATCAATATTTCAAGGATCTGTGGTTCCATCAGTTGGTCTTAGCCACACGCCATAGATCATAGCCTCCGTAGAAAGTCTCAAAGAGCTTTCATAGCTGAAAAAATACATTCCCCTGAAACCAAGCTGGTGATGGGCTTCTCTGAACTCAGCTGCCCTTAAAACTCAGGCCTACAGTTGGTCCATGGGCTGCCCATTGATGATGTTGTGGGGCCAGAGGCTTTCCTGAATTACTTTTGTGTTGCTTAGATGAAAAGTGGTCACCAAGGGAGAGGAACAGCATCATGGAGGTGGTATTTAAAAGAAGGGCATTTAGCCTTCATTATCAGCTACTTGAAGGGCGTCTGCAGTAATGAAAGACAAAAATGAGGTTCCAGGTTCCCCTCGTACCACTGTAGGACCACTTGGAGCAAAAACCCCATTTTGTGGGTAAAAAGAAACTTCACAGGAACAAGGCAAATGCAGGCGCAGTGCTCACAGATGGAACCAGGGACCAGCTGGTTCTACTTCTTTTGAAACGTAGCCATCAAACATGGCGGCAGCAAGCAGACTTGTCTTTCCCAGGCAACTTTCTGAAACTATAAGTGCTCAAAGGGTGTTGGAAAGTGATTTCTCTTTGATACCATCTGGGGTGACTTACTCAAGAAGTTATTGGCCAAAATGCAGCAAATGAATTTACAGAGAATGATTTATAAATGCCTTTGCAGGAGAGCAGGAGCCAACATGCATTGGGAGAAGAATTTTCTCCACTGGGAGTTCCCTATGCAGATGAAATCAATATTCTCATTTATAATCAACCATGACAATGCTGTCCTTCCCTGATCGGGGGTCAAGTTATTGCTACTGTTGTTCTTCCTTCAATTCCTTTTTCTTAATTTTTTTTTTAATTTTTCATTTTCACATTACCTTTTTTTTCCCAAATCTCTCTTTCTCTTCCTCCAAAAAAAAAGGGGGGGGGGGGGAACAGTGCAACAAAATGAATGAACATTTCAGCCATATGTAGCAGTGGGTACAGTAGGCCATCCCTGAAGTCTCTGTGCAAAGAAGGGGGGTACATTTTTCTTCTCTCTTCACGTTCAATCCAATTACTTTCTAATTACTTATCTGTGTAGATCTCAGATCACCTTCAAGGCAGAGCCCATCCCCTTCCTTTGTCTTTGTATCTTCCATGCTTGTGTGCTCTATTGGATAGAGCTCTGGCCTCAGAGCCAAAAAGACCTGGGTTCAAGTCCTCCTTCTGACACTTACTGGCCATAGGGTCCTGCATAAGTCACCTTAACTCTCAGTGGCCAGAGTGTAACTGGCTAAGACTAGAAATTGCAAGGGCGCTGCCATTATGAATTGGTAAAGGAACTTTTCCTAGTAATAGCAAAGAAATCACCCCTTTTTCCATTCTTGTTCCATCCCTGGTGCCTACAATTGTGCCTACCAGTGCAGGTTGGCACCTGCCTGGCAACTTAGTCCTAGAGATACCAGAGTAGAGGTGTCAGGCACAAGGGTCTTGTGACCTGGCATAAGAACAGGATTAAAATGTAACCGGGGAATATTTAACAAAATACACAAAAATACAATAGGACCTAGATAATGTCAATTTGTAGTGTCTAAGTCAGTATGGGACCAGAAGAGATCTTATGCATCTCCTGACTCTATCTGAGTCTGGCACTACTGGGCTAGAGCCTTGAGTGGTTAAGCAAGTGGCCCA
This sequence comes from Notamacropus eugenii, assembly GCF_028372415.1. Classification (NCBI taxonomy): domain Eukaryota; kingdom Metazoa; phylum Chordata; class Mammalia; order Diprotodontia; family Macropodidae; genus Notamacropus; species Notamacropus eugenii. The sequence continues at coordinate 269,510,005 of NC_092872.1, forward strand.
GAGTCACAGAACCTGCAGGCAGCAAGGACTCAGGAGGATCCTTTGTCTCAAAACAGGTTCTCCATCCACCATGCCAGACTACTTCTCATGGTATGACTATGTATATGTATATATATATATATATATATATATCACACTACTTAATACTGTGAGAAGCAGCATAGTCTGGTAGTCAGCTATATATCAGATATATGTGTGTATATATGTGTATACACAGAGATATATACACACATATATCTGTATGATACACATCACAGTTTTATGTATCTATTTAAAACTGATATATATGTATATCACAGACCAATTAATACTGTGAGAAGCAGGGTATACATATACATACATACATACACATATACCTGATATGTAGCTGACTCTCTATTCACCATATTATACTGTGTGTATATATAGAGATATATGATATCTAACTGATAAAGGAACAGTTATATATCATATGTATTATGTCTGTACACATACATATATCTGTGTATGAGTACGTATACCTAGAGATCTCTATATATACATTATCAGTTTTTATATTTGTAACTGTGATGTGTGAGTATATATAGCTATGGTATATATGTAGAACTATGATATATATGGGTGTGTGTATGAATAATTGAATGCAATGAAATAAGCCCAGAAGAAGATGTTTGTAGGAGCATCCAATGAAGTATCTGATGTCTGAGGGAGAATAAGTGAAAAATGAGGAGAGAGTTCTCTCAGAGGGTCAAAGTGAGGACAGCCACTGTGGGAAACAGACCTGTATAAGAATGGGAAGACCCCAGCCTTCCAGGTCTATCCACAATTGGAAAATTTTATTGAGGGAATTGATGACCTTGGTAGCTACCTCTCTTGGTGGCAAGAGAGGAAGAATGTGGAGTCGAAAGTGAGGAGGAACACGGCGGAAGCTAAACCGGCACGGCAATGGGGTGGTGTGAACCTTGTCAGGTGTCATCATATGGGGGGAAGAAAGAAAGGGAGAGCTGTGAATCCCCAAACAGCCTTTGGAGACTGGCTCTTGAAAGGGAGGAGTCAGTCAGTGAACAAACATTTGTTAAGCATTTATTAAATGTCAGGCACTGTGCTATGGATTGGAAATAAAAAGAAAAACAAAAACAAAAACAGTCCCCAGCCTCCAGGAGCCCCCATCCTAATGGGAAGTGGCAGGGTGAGGAGGGGGGAGACAACATGCAAATAACTCTATACATGCAGAGTAATTGAGAGGGAATCTGCCAGGTCGTGCACTGATCCTGATAAAGCTTTGCTGACCACCATCCAGCTCCCCCCATCCAGATGTGTTTCCTGTTATTAGGAACAAGATGGGGGATCATTTGCTTTTGCCCTGAAAAGAGAAACAGCCAGGAAGTATATTGAGACAGTAGTGGGATAGAGATGTCACTTCTATGCAAGATGAAAGAGACTTCCTTAGACTAGGACCCCTGAGGCTTCTAGTCCAACCCATCCCAGAACAAAGGCTCCTTTATGCAGCATCCTCAACATGTGGACCTCCAGTGAGAGGAAGTCCACTACCTCCCAAGGCAGTCTCTTCCACTCTGGGATAGCTTCCATTGTGAGGAACTTTTTATTCTATCAAACTTAAACTTAGCTTTGGCAAATTCCACCTATTCCTTCCACTAAGTCTTATCCCTTTCCTGTGTGACAACCATGAGAATACTTGAAGGTGACCATCATGCCTCCCACCCCAATTCTTTTCCTCTCCAAGCTAAGCATTCCCAGATATTTGAACCCATTCTCATATGACTTGGACTCAAGGCTCACCACCACCCTCTGCTGGATGTTCTCTGGCTGATGAATGTCCCTACTAAGCTTTGGTGCCCATTTGGTCTGAATGGCAGAACATAACTAGAGCATCATCTTTTTTCTAGAAGCTCCGACACACTCCTGGCTCATTTTGAGCTTGCAGCCCACTAAAGTCCTCAAATCTTGTTCAGATGAACTGCTATCTAGCCACAGAGTCTCCATCTTGTATCCGTGAAACTGATTATTTGAACCCCAGTGTAAGACTTTCCATTTATCCCTAGTAAATTTCATCTTGTTAGATTTTGCTTGATGTCTTAGCCTGTGAAGATCACTTTTTATCCTGACTCTATTATACTAGATGTTATCAGTTCTTCCCATATTTGTGTCACCTGAAAATTTGATAAAGAGGCCATTAACGCCTTAGTCTAAATCACTAATAAACATATTAAAAAGCACAGTGTTAAGGAGAGATCCTTGGAGCATTCTACTAGAGATCTGCTTTCAGGCTGACTTCAAACCCTTAATGGCTTTCTCTTGGAATCTAGTCATTCGGCCAATTCCAAATTCATCTAATTGTATTATTGTCTACCTCACATCTCACAATACAGAAGTATCACATATGATTCTTTACGAAAGTCTTTGCTAATGACTGCACATGTATAATATATATCAAATTGCTTGCCTTCTCAATGAGAAGGGAGAGAATTTAGAACTCAAAATTTTTTAAAATGAATGTTAAAATTGTTTTTACATGTAATTGGGAAAATAAAATATTTTAAAATTTAAAAATTAAAATCTTTGCTAATATCTAGACAATTATATATGGAGTAGAGCGGTGAGAGAGAAAGTAGAGAGAAAGAGAGAGAGAGAATACCCTGTGCCCCCTGGAAAAAAAAAAAAAGTAGAGGGTGTGAGGGAATAAAGTTCAACTGGGCTTACTTGTTCTTGCAGAAGTCATACTGACCCTTGGCCATCCCAGCTTCCACTTCATGAAATTCAGTCTCCATCACTTTACAGATTTCTGTTCAACCCAGGCAACAGAAACATTAAACCATATGTCCATAGCCAGTTACAGCTGCCCAAGGATCTATATTTGCTGGAAACTCAGTCCTTCTATTACTTCATGATGATCACAGCGCACATTTCTGTAGGTTTTAGAGGTTTTCAATGTGCTTTTCTCACAATGACCTTGTGAGACGGATAGTACAAGGACAGTTTCCCTCATTGTACAAATGAGGAAACTGACACTCAAGAAACCACTGAGATCTGGTGACTTGCTGAAGCTCTCCTGGCTCCCAGGCTCAGAATTTAATCTCATTTATGGGACTTGTCCCCACCTCCGTTCAGAAAATTTCAAGTGTCATTGCCTGCCAGTAGTTTAAACAACTGTTTAATAATGTAATTTGAGTGATTAGGAGCCAGAAGGTCATCTGATTTTTTTTGTTTGCTTGTAAATAAGTATATCTGAGGTGCTCATGACCAAAAAGAATTGAATATGAAAGCAAGCCTTACAGTCAGGGTTTCACTAGGAAAAGCAAGATAAATGATGGCAAGTCTAAATTCCTGGCAGGCTTTCTGTGGAAGAAAGTATGGAATATGCCAAGAATTTGTAGAGGGTTTTTTTTTTCTGCTTCCTTGTCAAAGATTCCCTTTTCTCTCTGGTTCAAATGACTAACTAGTGATTGGGTGTGTGGGTGATGGGGAGGGAGAGAATGAAAATGTCAGGAGGAGGGGGAGGGAGAAGGGAGAAGGAGAAGCCACTGAAGAAGGAACATAATTTTCCCCCAGTGTGGTTTGTCATCTACTCCCAAGACAAAGTTAAAAAGCTATGGTGGAATTTCGTGGAGTTTTAGCCATTCTCAATACTTACATCTGTCATGAGGCCTGCATTATGTAAGGCAAGTCAGTCTTAGAAAACACTAAATTCCTCCTTTTAAAGGTGAATTATCCTATTCATTTATAAGCTCCAACATCAAGACTTTTGAGAAGTGCTGCATTGAATTCCTTGATCTTTTGATTGCTGGTACAATAGAGGATGCTGTTGAGAACTAGCCTTTTAAATTCCAAAGATTAGCTAGGCAGCTGTGGCATGGGGGATAAGGAATCAAGTCACATCCTGATTCTGACTGTGGACAATTGATTTCACCTCCCCATGTCCTAAGAAAATCTCCAGAAAAGACAGCCATGTGCATTGGTGGTGGGAATTTCCTTAAAGAGAGGTCACTGCACAGGTGAAATCAAATTCAAATTCAAAGGTCACTTCTCAGTTTTAATGGAGTTGAGGTTTCATCTATGTTAATTAATTCTTCTTGCCATTAGGGCAGAATAAAAGTGGGCCATACCTTCTCTCCCTGAGAAATTCCTAGCCACATCTTCCCATAAAAATCCACCCAACAGATGGGAGGCCTTTCTCTGAATCTTTTTTGTTATTTTTGGATAAGATCACAATACTCAGACTCTCTACCTTGGAATATCATATAAGAGAATTCAAATTAGAAGAAACTTCTGAGTGTTTCTCATCTCACCCTGCACTCTCTTGTCTCTTGTTCTCAATACACAACTGGCTTAAATCTTACTCTTTTTTTGGATTGCACATGTCTTAAATGCAAAATGGCATAGTAGAAAGAGCATGGGACTTAGTGTCGGAAGACTCCAACCCTGACACTTCCTAGCTGGGTGATCCAAGGCTAACTTCCTTGAAACTCCATTTATCTAAAGGGTGGAGGAAATAACACATGCTACCTACCTTCAAGGGTCATTGACAAGCTTTCAGTCAACAAGCATTTACTATGCATATACTATATGCCAGGCACCGTGTGAACCACTGGGGATAAAAAAGAAAGACAGACGTCCAATCCCTGCCCTCAAAGTTCACATGCTAATGGAGGAGGCCATAGGTAAATAACTAGGTAAAGGGAAGATTAGACAAAAGGTAATCTCAGAGAAAAGATCCTAGCACTTAGGGAGTTCTGGCCAGGCTTTCTGCTGAAGGTGAGATTTGAGTTGAGTCTTGAAGGAAGCCAGGGGTGAGAGGCCAGGTGAAAGGGAAGCACATTCCAAATATGGGGGACAGCCAGTATGGGAAATAATCGTCAACAATAATAGCACATTAAGGTCTTCAGAGCTTTGTATATATTATTTCATTTGATCTTCACAACAACTCTGGAGGCAGGGGCAATTGTGATCCCTATTTTACAGATGAGGAAATTGAGACTAAGTTAAATGACATACTCATCCGTGGTCACCCAGCTGAGTGATAGAGGGTCCTCCACAACCAAAGGGGAGTAAAGAATAAGAAGCCTGGAAAAGTAGGAGGGAGGCAGGTTGGGAAGGGCTTTACAAGCCAGAGGATTTTCTATTTGATCCTGCAATTAATAGGGAGTCATTGGAGTTTATTGAGTAATGGGGTGATCTGGTCAGACCTCTTTGTTGTGAAAAAAGCCCTTGGTATACATGAAAGCAATACAGAAGTATGAAGTCTTCCTGTAACTGTTAGGGGCTTATCTATCACCTCTCGCTTGGACATCAGTGTTGGCAATATCTTACCATTACTGATGCCTCCTGTTTCTTACCATTTTCTTTGGATTATCTGAAATTTTGACTCCTGCCTGAGTCACTTAGGCTGGATCTAAGAAAGATTCACTAATTTTAGAGAAAATCAGACACAGGACAAATTATGATTCAAATTAAAGGATCGTAGACTTAAAACTGAAAGGGACCTTAGAGGCTATGTGATGCCACAGCCCCATTTTATGGGGGGGAAACTGAGGCTCCGGCAATTAAGTGACTTTGCCAAGCTCATTTAGATAGTAAGTGGTAGAGGCGAGGTTAGAATGCAGGCACTTTGACTCCAAAGTTGATGCCAACTCCATTACTAGAATCTCTACAGAGGAACTTTGGCTGGGATAGGAGAAAATAAACAAGCTTTGTAGAAATTCTGGCCTGAAGTTGGGGGGATCCCTGGAGAACCATTTTAACTGCCATCATTATAGAGTCTCGTTCAGATCTCACTCCTTGTTCCAGTTTTTACTTTGAAATCAAACAAACAAAAAGTTTCAGTCATCCTCTGGTTATTTCCTGGTGCCGCCTAATGTGATAGCAGCTGGCTTGGTCTCCAGGCTGACACCCTTGAGATTGACCGAATGATACAGGAGAAGGAATGTTAGCTGTGGACCTGGGGAATCAGGGCAACTCTGGGAATGGTTTCTGGGACTGCTTCTCATTAGCTCCCTGACTAGACTGATCATTTGCTTTCTTGGAGTCCTGGTATCCTCCCTCACAAGATGGCAATAGTAACCAAACAATACTGGGTTTATGGGAGGCAAGTGCTTTGGAGCTTTGACATTCATGGTCCCAGCCTCCAATCCAAGGGATAGAGGGTGGGGATGAGGTGTGCATCAAACCTGGTGAGATCTTAGATGAGGGTCCCTATGAGAGTCCTGGGGCCGGGAACAGTCAGTCTGACAAGTCCCAAAGGGCTGCAGTCAGATAAGAAGGGACGAGCTGTCTGTTGTGAGATGGATGCTACAGGTAACATTTTTTCCTTCAGTTTTTTGGTCTGAATCTGTGATTTTATTGATGTTAGGACCTCCATTTTCTCTGCAATTTAGCATCTTAGACAGCTAGAGGCACTGAGAAATTGAGTGACTTACCCAGTCATGCAGCCAGTATGGACCATATGATCCTAGATTGAGAACTGGAAGAAATTTCAGAGACCACAGAATCCAACCAACACCCTCATTTTACAGATGAGGAAACTAAGGCACAAAGAGGTTAGGGGATTTGCCTAGGGTCACACAGCTAGTAAGTGTCTGAGGCTGGACTTGAACCCAGGTCATCTTGTCCATAAGTCCAGTGCTTCTCTTCTGAGCCACACTTGAGGATCAACCCACCCCCCATGCTTTGCCTCCCAGGTCTTTGGGTAGGGATGCCATTCTCATCGTTAAAGTACCAGAAAAATGGAAGCCCCAGGCACTCACAATGATGATGGTCACCTGCTTGTGGTCTTTGTGGAGTTTGACTGAGGACAACAATGGGCCTGATGGTTTTCAGCAAAGCCACTGTCTCAGAGGAAGTCTTTGTGCCCTTCAGGTGTGTCTCTGTATCTGTGTGTGTCTCGTGTGGCGCTTCCCAGCACCACACTTTAGCTTTTAGGCTGATACAATAGAGCGTGTCATCCTTCTAGAGAAATATATTTCCTTTTCCTTCTTATGTGACAAATGTCACTGAAATGAACCAGGAGACCTGAACTGTTTGCTTTGTGTGACTGCAGATTATTGTTCCAGGAAACAGTTGTAAGAGCATTAAAAATCAAGGCAATCAGACAAACACCACCACCACTTTTCCTGACATTTTATCTCCTTCCCAGCCTACTGCTAGGAAAACCCTAAACTCCTCTCTCTTTCCTGCCTTTATTCGGCTCCATAAGCTACTCTTTTGGGTAGGGAGGAGGGATCTCCTTCCCCAACACACAGAAATGGGTAGTGGATCCTAGCTTTAGACCTGCTTCCCAGGCCCAGGTAAGTTGCCATAGTAAAATCAGGAAGATTTATGAAAATAAGACCTTTAAAAAAACCTTTTTTGTAGTACAGTGGGGAAAAAATGATGAATTTGGGGTCAGAGACCCTGAATTCAAGTCCCGGTCTTTATTTTGTCTTTCAAGACCTGAGTTTATGTTAACATCATCATAAAAATAGCTTCCTACATGCCAGGCACCATGCTAAGAGCTTCACCAATGTTACCTCATTAGATCCTCACCACAACCTGGAAGGTAGGTGCCATTATTATTTCTAATTTACAATTGAGGAAACTCGGGTACATAGTGACTTGCCCAGGATCTCACAGCTAATAAGTGTCTGAGGTCAAATTTGAACTCAGGTCTTCCTCACTCCAAGACTCATGCTCTATCCACTGTGTTAAATAGCAACATATCTCTCATTCTTAAGTCAAAGTGTGGGTTCAAGTTAGTGTGACCCACAACCTCTGTGGGTCTGTTTCCTCATCTGTAAGATAAATGGGTTGGGGGAGGTGCCTCTCTATGATCCTAAGTGAAGCAAAACCTTTATTTTTTTTAAAGATTCAATTTGAAAGGGATCAAGTGTATAGATGTCAGTTTGTTTAAGAGAAAAACAATCAGTACAAAACAAATCTTTCACTTGACTGAATTGAAAATTGGTCTTTAGGGAGGTCGGTTGTTTCTTGTCAATTGTCCTTTCTTGTTTTTCTCTTTTTAGTTTGATGTCTCTGAATTTTCATCATTAAATGAGCCATTAAAAACCTACATTCTGATCACAGAATAGCCAGAAGGAATGGCTCCATGGCTCTACGAATCATAGGATCGGGGACTTGGAGTGAGAAAGGCCCTCCAAGGCCTGCAACTGAAGCAAAGGAGGCCGGGAGACTGTGGGACTTGTCCATGGTCACCCAGGGAGTACATGGTGGAGGCAGGGTTTGAACCCAAGCCCTCTGGCTCCAGGACCAGTGTTTTATGTTGGATGCCAAGGCTTTTCAAATGACAGAGCCACAGAACAATAGTAAATGCAGCTGGGGTACCTGTTCCTGGCTAGCCAGTAATTCATGACATCCTATATATGGCTTCCTTTCTGACATAGCAATGCAGGGTTTGAAGAGCCATCAATCTTTGAAAAGGGTCAGGAGGAGTTCGTTTAAAATCCCAAAGAGCCAGAAGCTTGAGTTTGGTCCTGGGGAGAATGCACAAAGCCCTGGGGCAGGTCAGAGGGCCCTGGATTCCCAGGTCTCCACACCTCTGTGTAATTTATCAGGTTTACCTTGTGAAATTGGAATGGCTTCTTGGATCACTGAGGCAAAGGCATTCAAGGGCCAAGACCCTGCCCCTCTTTCTCTAGTGAAAGCAAAACTTCTTTTCCCTTTTACACCACTGTTTCTGAAGGTTTTTCGGGAAAAAAATCCTGGGGCCCAGACTCTTAGATGTGTATGAAAGCATTTGTGGGGAGGAACTAGGGGAAGACAGCAATGAACAAGGAAAGGTAAGTGGGGGGGGGGGGGGGGCTGGGAAAGACTTAGTCCTGTTCTTGGAACCCGATTTCTTTGAGCCGAGGTCTCTTCCCAGGTGCACAGAGAGCAACCCACCCCTTATTCTCCTCTTGAATGAATCTCATCTATGTCCTCCCATAAACCCTTTACAGGGACCCAGGATCATATATTTAGAAGCCATTTAGTCTAACCTCATTTTACAGATGGTGAAAACTGAGGCTCAAAGAGGTTTAGTGACTTACAATCATAGATTGAATGATTTAGAGCTAGAACCCAACACCTTCATTTTATAGCTGAAGCCCAGAGACATTCAATTACTTGGGATCATAGAGTTGGAGTGGAAGGAACCTTAAACACCATCTGGTCCAATACCCCTCCTCTTATTTTATAGATAAAGAAGTTAAGTGACTAGGAGGTCATTTAGGCTAAGAGACTTGCCTGAGGTCAGATGGATAGTAGGTTGGATTTGAACCAGGAAGGTCATGCTCCAAATTCATTGTTCTTTCCCCAATGCCATGCTTGATTTCCTCCAGTAGGGATCAGTGCAGGACTCAAACTCGGATGGTCCAGATGTTGTACTTTCTCACTAAGCAAATAGCTGGGATCCTTTCCAATTGCAGAGCAGCTGGATGGCATCATTTGTACCACTTCCTTGCATGCCAGTTGTTGGTGCTTATACCCTTAATGCTTCCACGGGTCTTTCCATTACCCTTTGTGTGACCTCTCCTTTTTTTATTCTCTGGGGATTGTGGCATTTCCCAGCCTTCTAGCAAAGCTAGATTTAAAGTCAGATAAAAATTGAGTTTGAATTCTGTGTAACCATAGCCAAGGTATGTAGCCTCTCTGAACGTCATGTCTAAAATGGGAGGAATGATGCATTTATTAACCTACCTTACCAGGTCATTGTAAGCATCAAATGATATAAGGCATGTAAAGGATTTTTCAAGCCTTGAAAAACACTATATAAATACCAAATATATTCTAGCATCACCATTAGCATGTCTTGGTGTTTTTTTAAAAAATGGTGTTTTGTTCAGAGAGTAGCTTGGGATTATTAAAAGAGTCATAAAATTTCCCAAATGGCACCTTACCCAGCATTCTTCTTGTTCAATTCTGGACCCTGTTTATGGTTCCCTACTAGTGTCTCTCTAAGATATATGTGCTGATAGATCAGGGGAATGTCACAGATGTTCATCCATCAGTCTAGAAGAGCCTGGACAAAAGACATGCTTCATCCACTTTGTTTTTCTCATGCGTATCATCATTGATACAGCACAATATCATCTACAAACAGTGCTGGAAATCCTCCATGACAGCAGTAAAAACCTTTTGTCAAAAAATCCCAATATTTAATACCTCATGTAGTGTTGATAATCAGAAGGATATCAGAGTTCATCTGATCAAAGATTTGTCCTCAGGACATCTGGTCCAGCTTTCTCCTCTAAGATAAAAAAAAAAAAACTGAGACCCAATAAGGGGAAGTGATTTGGTCAGGCTTCCAATCTTGTTCCATTCATTAAGGATAATTTCTGGTTTTAATATATACTCCGGATATGATTTATTGAAAAAGAACCAACAAGGCTGGATTTTTGTCTGAGTAAAATGGTTGGTTTTTTCCTTTGTTTTTAATTATCAATAGACTTATTGGCTTTTTTATGTACTTCAGTACTTTTAATGGAATTTTGTTCCCATTACTATGAGCACTCACTCCCTTTACAGGTATAGATTGTAGCCCTTCCATACATTCTCATCCTATGAAATTCTTATTGAGGTCTTTTCAGAAATCTAACATAGCAAATCTACCCAGTGCTTTGGAAAATCTTTTTTTTCTATTTTCCGTCTTCAGTATGACAAGATGACTTCTCTTCCTTCTTTTCCCATATATGTCTTTGGTGATGACATTTCAGACTATAGTTGGGGCTATTACTTACTTCACTCCCCTGCTTTAAGAGTCTGTGATTTCAATGGTTTGAGTATTTCCTCCATGGACACAGCAATTCTTTGTAATTTGGTAGGAGGTTTTTGAAGTCTGTAGTGAGGAAATGAGGAAGACCTGAATTCAAATTTGGCCTCATACACTTGCTAGTTGTATGACCTTGGGCAAGTGACTTAATTAATTCCTCTATGCCTCAGTTTTCTTGTCTATAAAACAGGTTTAATGATAGCAGATCTACCTACCTTGTAGATTTGTTGGGGTAAAATGAAGTAATGTTTGTAACTATGTATAGCTAAGTGTTCATGAAATGGTATAGGATATCATAGCAATTCTTGCCAACCTTCTTTACTCATAACAAATCTAAGATTTCTGACCACTGAGAAAACAGCATTTTATCTTTTTATCTTTTCTTTTTTTTGGTTATTTATTTCCTCTTCACCCTAAAGAAAGCTCTGCTTTACCTTTATCCAACTTTCCTTTATCTGATTTTTATTGAAATCTTTTGTTTCTACGTCACTTTCATTTCTGGGTACCCATGTTCTGTCTCTTCTCTGGCAAGTCATCTGTTGCCACAAAGAATTTTTTTAAAAAAGATTTTAAAAGGCAGATCAGCAAAACCAATCAGTATAACAACAGTTTTAGACTCATAACGAGCCATTCATTCCACACCTCTGCGATAAAGGAAGGCGGGTACTTGCTGTCATCTTCTCTCTAAAGTCATTATTTTGTTTTAGGATCATTGATTTAAAGTCAAAAGGACCTTCAAGGTCACCCAGACCAATCCCCTTTGTTTTACAGACAAGTAAAGTAAGACAAAGAGAGGTTAAGTGACAGGGTCTGAGGTGGGATTTGAACCCTAGTTTCCTGGCTCCAAGATGTTGCACTAATCACTACCCTTACTGCCTTATACCTGGGAAGAAATCTTAAACATTGTCATTAGGCTTCTGACTGAAGAGGCCTACTTGTGTTTTTAAAATCACAAAGATACTTCTATTAAATAAATGAGTTGTGATGCCAAAATTACTTGAAGAAGAATGAGAAAATGTACTTGCCTCCCTTCTTTGCGAAAGTGAGGAACTCCAAGTGTGAAATATCACATATACCACCAGACTGAGGTGACATGTTGGTTGGTTTGTCTAAATAACCCCCTCCATTCTCTCTTCCTTTTTTCATTCTTTGTTACAAGTGATGGTTCTCTGAGGGGGAGAGGAGGGGAGAATATATTCAGAAATGAAATTGGTATAAACCCAAAGGATATCCATTAAATAGTTAAAATGTAATAAGTGAAAATAAAATTAGGAACTACTTGACTAATATTTTCACTAGAATTTTGTGTAATTTCTCATAGAAATATTTTATTTTTAAATTTTCTTTTTAAATTTTCTTTTCAAGTTCCATTCATACTACCTATACAAAAACACCTTGTTGGCCTTCGTAAGTCAAAATGTTATATGACTGAAAATAATCCTCCTTGGAAATAGATGTTTCCATCTGCCATATGCCATATGGGACAGGATGCCCCATCTTCTCTTAAAAATCATAGATCTAGAGCTGTAAACCTTCTTTTTACCAAGAAGGAAACTAAGGCTCAGAGAGGTCAGTGCCTTCCCTGAAGTCACACAGAAGATCCTAGAATCAGTGCCGGAGCTGGAAGGGACCTCATTAACCAGCCCCCTCATTTTACAGAGGAAAAAACTGAGAGAAACCTGTCAGCAAGAAGTCCCTGAGAAGGTGGTCTAGACCAGAGCATCACAGGAGTAGAACTTTAGCCTGGAAGGTCCCTCCAGGGCTGTGAAGTCCCACCCCTCCATATCACAGAGAAGAATAGGGCATATTTCTTTAGCCATGTAAAGTTGCCAGAAACCTTCCCATATATCCCATGACCATTGTTCATAGACTTAAAGCTAGAAGGAACTTCAGAAATCTCCTTGTCCAACCCTCCCACCTTACAGATGAGGAAAGTGAGGCCAGTTGTGGTCATTCCTTTGAGGAGCTTACTGTGGGAACTAATCAGAGTTGTTGCTTGTGTTCAACAGGACGGGCTTACTCCTCTCCACTGTGGAGCAAGGAGTGGTCACGAGCAAGTGGTGGAGATGCTCTTGGATCGAGCTGCCCCCATCCTCTCCAAAACCAAGGTAATATCTTTCTGACTCTTTTCAATAACCAGGTCCCAGGGGTGGCTTTGAGCCCCAGCATAGCCTTGTGGAGTCACTGAAAATATCCCCTGCTTTTGTATTTGCCCTTGGCAGGAGTTGCCTTGACTTCTTGGAGTCCCTCCAAATCAAGTGGAGGTGATAGTGCATTGATGGAAAATGAGTTGTCCTATTTTTATGGGTCTTTAAATACACCCCGAGTATTTTTCTCAACTAGGAAAAAATGGATTCACCCCAGTGGTTTTCTTCACTGGTTAATATGCCAGGCATGTGACTGGCCTAATGAGCTCCATTCCTAGGGTCATAGCTCTGGATGTGGGAGAGACCTCGGGGACCATTTAGTGCAGCCTCCTCATCTTATTAATTAGGACTCTGAGCCCAAGCATTTAACTAACCCTTCCAAGGACATAGAAGTGGTAGTAAATGTCTAAGGTGGGTTTTGAATCCAGGACCACTGACTCTAAAGTTAATCACCATTCCATTTTATCTTGTTACCCTTGAGACAACCATCTAGTCCAATTGCCTCATTTTCCAAATGAGGAAACTGAGACCCAGGAAAGGGAAGACAATAAACATTTATAAAGTATCTGCTACATACCAGGCACTGTGCTTGCTTCAGTTCATACAGGTAGTAGTATTTGCAGAGAGATTTGAATCCAGAGCCTGTGTTCTCAATATGCTTTTCCCAGTTTCCTGTAATATGCCATTAAAACTTAAATAAATGCTCATTATCATCATCATTATTAATTATTATTAGTGGGTATGTCCTATCCTCCTTACTAGACTAATCCTGCCTATGATGCTTAGTAGCTATAGGACCCTGGGCAAGTGACTTACTGTCTGTCTGCCTCAGTTTCCCCATGTGTAAAACGAAGTTGGATTAGATGCTCTCTGAAGTCTTCTTTTCCAACTATGGGTTCTGTGATCCCCTTTGGCCTAGGCTCTGTGGGCTACGTAAGCATTTGCTTTTTTTTCAAAGCTTTTTCTACAAATGAGGTGCCTACAGCCTCTTCTAAGTCAAAGTCTATGACCCTGGGAACTGCCCTCTCCAGTGACCTTGACCTCATCTCTGACCTTGAGCCCTCTGACCCTCATCCAGCCATGATAGTCTGTGTCCTTTTCAAGTTTTCTGATCTCCTCATCTATTCCCCTGGGCCAAAGTAAGGGGGCTCAATGCAGGGGCCATTTACTCCTGTTTAGGTTAATGAGCTACCCCTCCTGGTCTTCCTACGCTCCCCTACCATCCTTCCTGGCAAGTGCCTCTACTTACCGTCTCTCCCCTTGTTTCTGACTCACCACTCACTTCTAGAGGGAAAAGACTCCTCAGATTACCCTGGGCATTCTGTTAATACTTTATTCAAACTTTATGAAACTTGATTTATTATGCCTTAGTGGAAAGGATCTTGGGTTTTGAGTCAGATGACCTGGGTTCAAATCCTGATTTATATATGACCTTGGGCCTCAGTTTCCTCATATGTTGAAAGTGATATCTCTGAGGTCCTGTTCAGCCATAAGCCTGCTTCCCTCAGGAGCCCCTTGATACATAGATCACATTTTTCCACTTCTCAGTTTTGTGACTGTCACTGCTCTTTTCTCCATGTTTTCTTGGGGTATAAGATGAGACTTTTATTTCTCTGTTTATTCCAGCAATCAATTAAGCAGTATTTGTTAAGTATCCATTTTATGCTAAGCACTGTGCTGGGAAAACAAGATGAAACTGAACAGTCCCTGCCCTCAAAGAGCTTACGTTGTAGGAGGGGAGATAACGTGGACATATATAAACATATTCATAATATATACAACACAAATTAAAGGTAATTGAGGAAGAAGGGACTAGTAGCTGATATGATGAGGGAGAGACAGTCTCAAGCAAGAGATGGCATTCAAGATGAAATCTGAAAGAAACTAGAGATCCTAAGAGATGGAGGTGGAAGGAAATACCTTCAAGCCATGGGAAGCCTGGGGAAAAGAAAGGGAGTGGGAGAAGAGTGTCATGTTTGAGGAACAATTAGAAGGTCATAGTGAGTAAAGCAGAATAATGTACACTAAGCCTGGAAAGGTGATCTAGAGCCAGTTTGCGATGAGTTTAAGATGCCAAAGAGAGGCAGTTGTGTTTGTCCCCAGAGGTTCATGGTTTATTTTTGAAGCTTTGTCAGTACACACACACACACACACACACACACACACACACACACACACACACACACACACCACTTTTTTTTTTTTGAGGTATAAAGTGGTGTATAAATCTATGTGTCACAGTGTCTTCAATGAGAAACCCTGTGGCCACTTAGACTCCTACTTTGGTTTCTCCAAAATATTTATTCCTAAGATTAGAATGGAAAAGTTGGGGGGTGTTTTTAGGCAAAAAGATCCTGTCTGGCTCACGGTAAATTAAATCAGTCTGTAAATGACATTGTAAACTTTGGGGGCCTATATAAATGTAGGTTTTCATGATTAGTTTTATCAACCAGCCACTCAACATACACAATCTCTATGTGAACATATTTCTTTATGACATTTTCCTTCTCATTATTATTTATCAAACATCTACCTTTGAAAAGCACAGGATGATACAAAAATGAATGGGACGTGGCCCTTTCTCTGATGGAGATGCCCATGTGGTCATGAAGGTTAACTATAGAGAAGGGTATGCCAAGGGCCCTCAGAGTGGTACAGAGGGCTATAGGGCATTCCACTCTTTTTATTTTTTATCTTTTCTCTTATAGATAAAGAAGAAATAACTTCTTAGTCTTAATAATGCAATATGGTTTAGAAACACCTGCCTCTAGCAGCCTCAGCTCAGTACAACTTTACAGCAATTTCTATCATTTTAAACATTCTTTTCTGTCTATATTTTCCTCTAAAAAACCTGAATTTGCCCCTCAGATGAATTTTTATGAGCATGTGAATCATATAAGATTTATTAATGGAGAGTATTTGGGTCATTGGAGACTCTGGGAGTTATTATTCTTCAGATCTGAATTCTCTGGCTTTCCAGCAACTAAGCTGTTGTTTTCTGCATTAGCAAAATCCATTGAGGATTTCCATGTCAGCCTTTCTCATATGTTCAGTTTTCACTTGTCTGTGGCCCCTTCTTTTCATTTTTCAATTAAATTATGCCCATTCTTATTGTAGCTGAGGTATTACAGTACTGTTTTTTTTTTAATTTTTATTGTTTTTATTGAAATTTTCCATCACTTCATTTCTGAATAACTCTCTCCTCCCTTTTCTTCCCCTCTGTTTCCTCTCCCAGTGAGCTGTCACTTATAACAAAGACTTTAAAAAGAAAGAGGGGAAAAACGTTTTACAAAACTGGTTAACACATCCATGCAAACGCTGCTCATTTTTAATTACCTAGAGTGAACAGTCTTGTCATGGCCCACTCCACTCCGTGGCTTGCCTTCTCTCATCATAGCCACGTGAGGGCACCATACTGATGAGCTGGGGGAATTTCACTTTCTTTATAAGTGAAAGTAATGAAATTACATTAGTGACCAGAAAAGCATCCAAACAATTATCATAAAATCAAAGGGCTTTTAACAGGAAGGGAATCTTAGGGACCTACCCTCTCATTTTGCAAGTCATACAAGGTAAGAATAGTCTTCACTACCAAATGGTTAACATTTAACTACACAAAATTGAAGGGACAAAGTATATGGCACTCCAGAGTTTCATCACTCTGTCTCAGTCTCTTTTTTCTTCCCTTAAATTTTAAAATCAAAAAATAGAATCAGTGTGGAATTTAGCAGGTGTTCCAGTTTGCTATTGTTGTACTACAGACTATTTTGCAAATCAGGAACAAAATGTCATCCCAGACAATTTGCTGTTTGATGTAAAAAGTGGGAGGACCCAGTTTTTTAAAGTAGCTGCAATTTATCCAGGTAAGCACAGAGAATTTTTTTTAGTAGAGTTTTTCCCCCTCCATGGAAAATTGAACCTTACATGTGTTAACAACTGTACTTTATATTTCACTTTGAGGAATCAATCAGGCAAAAGTTGGGGTTTTTTTAAGACTATAGAAAGAATTTTTGATAGTAGCAAAGAACTGGAAACAATAGGCGTGGCCATCCATTGGTGAGTGATTAGATACATTGTGGCCCATGAACATGACACACTGTTACTATGTTACAAGGAATGGGGACTATGAAAAGAATAGGAAGATATAGATGAACTGATGCAAAATGAAATAAGCACAATCAGGAAAAGACTGAAGCAACGTAAATGGAGAAAACAACAAAAACAAAACATAGAAGTGGAATGCTATGAAACCAATAACCAGTTGGCCCCAAAGAGGAGTTAGGAGGTAGTATAATACATATTATTTCTTTGTCAAGAGTAGCAGAGGAATTATACTGTATATATATATATATATATTGGTTAGTTTTGCTGAACTATTTTTTCTCCTCTTTTTTATTCTTTTATTCTATTTTATAAGGCAGGGGAGCTTTGAAACCTTTTTTTCCCTCATGGACCCCTTTGGTAGTCTGGTGAAGCTCACAGACTTCTCACAATTATGTTTTTAAATGCATAAAATAAAACACAAAAGATTATGAAGGAAGCCAATCATTAAAATACAATTATTAATATGTCTAACATGTATTATTTATATTATTTATTATAACATATATTATGTGTGTGTTCTTGAACCCCTGCTATGAGGAATTGATGTCTGGTAATGAGAGGAAGAGATACATTGGGAAATGTAGGTGATGTAAAAACAAAGGATATCGTATTAACAATTTTTAAATGTGCAGTAGGAAACTTTCATAGTATATATCTCTCCCTTTTGAATTTTCTCCTGTGTTCCTTTCCAGAACGGATTGTCTCCATTGCATATGGCGACCCAAGGGGATCACTTAAACTGTGTCCAGCTTCTCCTCCAACATAACGTGCCTGTTGATGATGTCACTAATGACTACTTGACCGCCCTGCATGTCGCTGCCCACTGTGGCCACTACAAAGTTGCCAAGATTCTCTTGGACAAGAAAGCTAACCCTAATGCCAAAGCACTGGTAAGTGCAGCCCCATGTGTAAGAAAACCAGGTCCCAGAGCTCATGGGCAGCAGGTGAGGTTTCTTTGGCACCGCAGGGCTTGCTTTTAGAAGTCCTGTTCTCTACTCCTTTTCTTGTATCTCATCTCTTGCCTTTGATTCTGTTCTCATCCCCTGGACCTAGAAATCATCCCCTCCCTTCCTCTTGAGCATCTTCAATTCAACAGTTATTAAAAAGCAACTACCATGTGTAAGACATGAAAGGGAGCATGGCATGATAGATAACGAACTGGCCTCCGGGTCAAGAACACCTGGGTTCCATACCTCTGATACATACTGATCTGTAACCCTGGGCAAGTCACTCAACCCTGTCTGCCTCAATTTCCTCGACTGTAGAATTGGACCTACCTCTCAGGGTTATTGTGAGGATCAAATGAGATAATATTTGTAAAGCTCTTAGCATAGTACTTGGCACATGGTAGGCATTTAATAAATTCTTGTTTTCTTTCTTTCACACATCTACATTGGTTTGGAATTTACTCACCAGGAGTTCACTCTCACTCTCTGAACCAGTGTACTGGTTTCTGGGGCCTGAAAGATGATATTTACCACAGCCACAGCCTTAAAAATTTCCAGTCTAATGAAGATGGGGCTGATTAGATTGTGTATCATCATATTTTGTGTATGAAGTCAATGGGTCAGAGCTCTGGAGCTGGCTGAGACCTTGGAAACATCTTATTCAATGCCCTACAGAGGTGGCTTCCTTTATGTGGAATGCCCCATGCAAGCACTAGGAGAAGCTTCAGAAAGGTGGGATCATTGCGGGGGAAAGTTCTGTGGAGATGGAAGTATGCCTGTGGGCCTTGAATAGGTGGAGATGGTGAGAAAAGTCATTCTAAGCATGGAGGAGGACACCATGATGGCAAACAGAAATATTGTGTGACATTTAAAAAGTCTGAGGGACATAATTTCTGGGTAATTAGTCACTTTATCAATAAGGCTGCTATTTTAATAAAAGAGGCCAATAGCACTCTTGAATGCCAAAGATCCTCATGGCATTGGGCTCAAGACTTACATGCCCTTGGAAAAGTGGGTGTTCCAGAGGGTGGTTATTGGTTAACAAGCGTGAGACAATGAATATTACAATGAGGAGCTATTCTAATGAACTTTGATTATGTCATTTACTTCTAAATTACCCCCATCCTTGGACAATCTAATCAAAGAATTTATCCCCACCCAAACCTGAGTGCAACGTAATGGGCTTCCCTACCTTAGATTAAATTCCTTGTAAGGCTGGGTGGGGTCTGACCACAACTAAAGAGAAAGTTAATTCATCCTTTCAACTTGAAGTTTGAAATGAAGACTTTAGAAAAAGGAGGAAATGGAACCAGGATAACCTGAGTTCGAATTTAGCTTCAGACACTTGATACTTACTAGGTGTGTAACTCTAGGCAAGTCACTTAACCCTGATTGCCTGGCAAAAAAAGGGAAAGAAAGAGAGAGAGGGGGGAGGGGGGGAGGGAGGGAGGAAGGGAGAGAGAACTCTGGATCTCCCCAAAGTCATTGGTTATTAATAATTATTTCTCTTAATGGGAAAAGGAAAGATAAGAACTAGAAAGGCTGAAGAAAAATGTAAGGACATGAATAAAAGATAGGGCTGGAACCTCCGTCTTTGCACTTTAACTATGGGAGTGGACAATTACGTACTGATGTGTTGGTCAGATTTGCTGAACTCTTTTCTTTAAGGGAGACATATGGAGGTGGGGGGAGAAGGAATGTATCCATTTAAAAAAGAAAGTGATGGGAAAACAAAAGTGTGAATAAAAATTAAAATTGTTTGGACCTAATAGATATGATACCTTGGAGTCAACCTTTGGAAGACTTCAAATGCCAGACTTGTGATATAAATGTCAACATCTCCCTCCCTACTGGCTCCTTCCCCTCCTCCTACAAATGTGCTTAGGGCTCCCTGATTTTCCAAGAAACTCTTCCCCTGCCTTCTTCACACCCTCGATTCCCTTCATTTCTGGGGTGTAATTGTCCCTTGACTTCCATGGCTCCAACTCTTACCACTATTCAGAAAAGGCTTAAAAGTATGCAGCTCTAACTGCCGCTACTGCTTCTCCTTCTTTTCTCCTCCTTCCCCTTCTGCTTCTGCTTCTGCTGCTACTGCTGCTGCTTCTTTTTCTCCTCCTTCTCCTTCTCCTCCTCCTCTTCCTCCTTCTTCTCTCTCTCTCTCTCTCTCTCTCTCTCTCTCTCTCTCTCTCTCTCTCTCTCTCTCTCTCTCTCTCTCTCTCTCTTTCTCTTTCTCTTTCCCATCCCACCTTTCCTCCCTCCCTCCCTCCTTTTGTTCCTCTCCCTCTACCTCTCTCTCCCCCTCCTTTTTCTCTCTCACATCTCCTCACTCTCTTCTTCCTCTTACTCTCTCCTCCCCTTTCCCCTCTTTCTCTTCCCTCTCCTTCTCCTCTTCCCCCCCCCTTCTCTCTCTCTCCCCTGCCTCTATAATCGCCCCCCATCCATACACAGTACTGACCTGAGCAAATAATTACAGATACCAAAGTTATGGAATTCTTGTCTTAAAGACATTCAGAGTAAAGAAAATAGCCATAAAGGAGGTAAGCAGTCAGTCTGGTGCTATCTGCAATAGTTTGCAAAAAATATCAGTGAACCAGAAAGCTTTATTGAAAAGCAAAAAGTGCCAGTCAGCAGCATGATCCTGGGACTTATTTAGGAAGCAATAAGACCTCTGCATCAATGAGGAACAAATTTGCTGACATCTTTTTCTCCTACTAGTTGAATTCCAGCATGCAGTCTGGTTTTTGGTGTTGTTCATGACAACTCCCTTAACTGCCTGGTAGTTTGGTTTTCTCATCTGTAAAATGGGGATAATCTTGATCTCATCACAGAGGAGTTCAGGATAAATGCTGTAAATCATTATAAATAGTGGCACTAGCATTGAAATAAAAATTTATTATCCTTCTAATGACTAATCTTGGCCCCAAAGAAGAGATGAGAAAATGTAGCTCACTTTCTTTTTTTGTGTGTGGAGGTGGAGAACTATGTGGGTGAAGCATGGCATACACTGTCAGACTCAGTTGATGTATTGGTTAGTTTGGTTGAACTATTTTTATTTTTTATCTTTCTTTTTTATTTTTTTGAACAAAAGATGGCTCACTAAGAAGGGAAGAAATGAGCATATATAGAAATTAAAGTGACATAAAAACAAAATATAGTAACAACAATGTAATTAAAGAAAACAGAATGGATTTATGTCCTGAAAGGCACTAACCACTGATAGGAATTGAGTGATTTAGTTAATCATATTTACTTAGAAGGGATGTCTGCCTAGAACCATATATTTTCAATGGAATTTGAGGGTTTTTTGCTTCCTACTAAAGATTGATACTCATGACCTTGTGGAATCTATTGATAATGCCAGTAACATCTTTCACAAAATCCTAGGCTCTAAAAGTGGTAAGAGATCTTTGAGATCACTCAATTTACAAATGAGGAAATTGAGGTCCAAATTGATGAGGTGACTTATCTGCAGTCATACTGGTAAAGAGTGGCAGGGCTGGGATTTGATCCCTAGTCCTCTGATTCCAAATTCCTGGATCTCCCCACTGTGCTACACTGCCTCACAGAAGAAACCAGGAATTCTAAAGGAGATGAAGCTCTCTTTTTGGCAGAGAGAGGAGAGAAACGTTTAAGGTGAATGCATATTGAGAACAGGAAGGGATTTTGAGGCTGGTGGGGTAAAAGTTTGTTTTTTGTGTTTGTTTTCAGTGGAACTAGTCCTAAATTCTCAAGCGATCAAAATTTGGATCCAAATGAGAGAGAAAATTCATTACTGGCCATTGACCTCAAAGACAAAAGATACTATTTGATTTTTAAGGAAAATAAAAGAACCCAGATGGTTAACCCTATATGTTACCAGAGAATGGACATGAGTAAAGATGCTGCCTCATTGTCATTGATTGGAATTCTAAAGAGATCCACAGTTCAATAAAGAGTTGTTGTGCATCATTTTTCAACTGTGTCCAACTCTTTGTGAACCCATTTGAGATGTTTTTGGCAGAGATACTGGTGTGGCTTGCCATTTCCTTATCAGTTCATTTTACAGATGAGGAAACTGAGGCAAACAGGGTTAAGTGACTTTCCCAGGGTCACACAGCTAGTGTCTGAGACCAAATTTGAACTCAGACCTTCTTGATTCCAGATCTAGCACTCTATCCACTGCCCTACCTAGCAGCTGCAAAAAAAGGTTAAGAATTCCTGATTTTGAACCATGATCTTGTATACCTAGGATCAACAAATGCAAGTTTCAGAGAGATAGATTTCACCTGTATGCATAGAATATCTTGCTCACAGTTAGGACTGTCCATCAGTGGACTGCTTCATAAAGTGAGGGGTTCTCTGTATTAGGGTTTGCAAGACCATCTGTCACCTATTTGATGTGTTTATTTTCATATTTGTAATTACTTTTCTATCTGTGCATATCTCCCCAGTTAGGACATTAGCTTCTTGTATCATTCTTTGTATTTGTAACCCTCTAGAGCCTGGCACACAGCTAGTGCTTAATAAATGCTTATTGACTGATTGCTGGTATAGACGGGGTCCTTGCACAAGTATAGGTGGAACTAGATTGCCACTTTGATCTTTCTCTTTCAACTAAGAGATTACATTATTTCACTGGAGACTTTCCCATTGCAAGAAGGAAATGCATCATTGGAATTAAACTGATTGTAGAGCCAGAGAACCCAGCTTGGAATCCCTACCTACTCTCTCCTTTCTACTTTGACCTCTCTGGACCTCAGTCTTCCCACTTATAAGATGGGGGAGTTGGACCAGACCATTTCCAAGTTCCTTTAATCTCTACATGCCATGAACTCTAGGTCTTCCTGTGCTCTGAAATTTTCTAAGGAAAAGATGGGCTAGATGAGGGATTTGGGCAAGTTGACAGGCATCCATGAAGTTTCTCCATGTGTCAGGTACCGTGCTAAGGTCTGGAGGTAGGAAGAATGGGAAAAATCAGTCCCTGCTCTCAAGAAGGTCATGGTCTAAACAGGGTAGATGACATACAAACAACTCCATCTATACAAGGTATGTTCAGGATAAAGTAGAGATAATCGGAGGCACTTGCATGAAAACAGGAGCCCCATTGCAACAGCTCATCTGAGAGCCTTTTAAGCAAAGCCAAGCTTTGATCTAGGCAAGAGATGTTGTTCTTCCCTGAATCTAAGACAGTTCTTTACAGAGCTTGTGCGCAGGGGAAGAGATAATCATAACCATGACTCATTTTTCCACTGGGGGGAAAAGCTGTCCCACAATGAGGAGTGGAATTTTCTATTATTTTCCCCTGACCCCAGATATTTCCCAATGCTGAGTGCTTATGACTAGTCATGCTTCAGTGATGTGTGACCAGGGAATAGCTGATGGGTTTCAGAACCCTGAGAAATACATCTGACCTCTGTTTAACTGCAAGATCCTGGTACTGGAAAATACATCTGTGGAGTTGATATAAGCAGCAAAATAGCAGTGTTGGGCAAGGGCAGAGAGGATAGGAGCACACTCACAAGCAAAAGGTTCAAGTTAAGCTGAGACATGACACTGAGCTAGACATCCTCCCCGAATCCGCTTCAAGAAATCTTGTCTGTGGGAAAGCCCTTGATGCCTGTGCTACATACATGCCCTTACATGCTAAGCCCCTCTACATGTCAGAGAGCCTGGAGTCCCTGGGGGTGTTCTTTGGGCAATCAATCAGTCAACAAGCATTTATAAAGTCCCTATTATGTGCCAAACACTGTGTTAAGTGCTATGATTCAAAGACAAAGAAAGAATTGCTCTCCCAGGAAGGGAAGTAGGGTTTCAGAAGGCTTCCATAAGAGGTTGGTATCCTTGGGGTCCAAGCCTGGGAGTCTAGACTTGGCTCAGTATTGCCATGTGCCCTCCATAGGTGTCAGAGGGAGGAGCTGAAACTTTGGGTAATGGGAGACAAGTGGGGGACGTGGCCCCTCTTGGTGCATGCCTGAGTTGAATCAGGCAGGGCATGTGGTTGGGAGAGCAGGACCTGGCATGAAATCATTTACCTCAACTTACCCAGGAAAAGAATGAAGCTCAGGGTCCTGTTGGATGGCTCATGTCAACTGCCTGGGAGTGTTCACTTGTGATTTCTTTGGTTGTTCTGCCCTTTCACCCTATTAACTTAGCTCACAAGCCCCTTTGTATCTTTTAGAAACAGGCAGAGGCTCTCCTGTTTTATATTGCTGGACCTATGGTTTCCCCAGAGTGGGAACACCTCTCCGTCACTGTTTATTGCAGCCCCTTTGAGAATTCTTATCCTGTGCCTTTCCTAACACCCTCAGTAGAAGACGTGAGCCCTAGGTTCACAGCTTGCTCTGCCCCAGGCTAGCTGTGTGCCTTGGGTCAGGTCACTGTCCTCTGTAAAAGTCAGCTTCCTTGTGTCTGCAGTGAGGTGGTCTCATCAGTGCCTACAAAATCCAGACAGCTCAGAAATGCCATGCTCCCCAACATCTCAGAAGCCTTCCTATAATATTTCATGAACACTGTTCCAGCATGTCGGTCATCCATCCATCCATCCATCCATCCATCCATCCATCCATCCATCCATTCCCTCCCGCCCTTGCTGCATGACTGGTCCCTCTCCCTTTCTAGGAATGCAAAAATAGAGTCAGAAAAGTGTAAACCTCAGCTTAGGTACATAGTTTGATATCCCTCATTTCACAGATAAAATGGAGCCACAGAGAATTTGTTCAAGTCATATAACCATGCCAATCTTGAGATGGAATATGAATGCAGGTCTTTCTGACTGATTTCTTTTATCTATATATTCTTTAACAGAAGAATCCAAATCTCAAAGTTTGTAGGTCAGAGAGAGGGGTAGTGAATCCTAGGATCCTGGAAGAATGGATCAGAGCTTTTTTTTCTCTCTCTCTTTTCCCTTTTGTTTTTTGAAGGGGATTCTGGCAGCTGAATTTTTTTTGTAATTACTGTTTTTCTTTCTAGCGTTCTGTGATTGCAAAGAGGACAAAGGCCAGGATAGAGCAGGGTCATGAATGTGAGGTCAAAGTGGATGAGCAGGAATTTGACAAGTAAATCAGGTGGAACCCTAGAAATGTTTGGCCATTCCTATTGGACATTGCAGATGGGGCCTTAAAAGGTCGTTTTTTTTCTACTGGACCAAGAGAGACAGACTGTCTGAGAGGAGGGAGGTAACAGCCTTGCTGGACTCTGCCCTTCTAAGACCATACCTGGGGTATTGTATTCAATTCAGGTATATTATAAAGAAAGTTAGATGGCATAGGGGATAAAAGGCTGAATATCAAGTCAGGATCCTACCTCAGAAAATTACTAGTTCTGTGACCCTGGGCAAGTCATTTAAATGCTGTCTGCCTCAGTTTCCTTAACTGTAAAATGGGGAGCTGGACTTGATGCCATGTAAGGTCTACTCTAGATCTAAGTCTACGATCCTCAGATTTCCAGAGGAGACGATCTCAGTATCAAAGTGCCTCCAGATCCTGCTAGATGAAGATGCTTTGAAAGATTCAAGGATGCTCAATAGAGGTTGGGAGTGGGGAGAGGGAAGGCATTGCATCATCACTGATTACAACTGTCAATTTGAATTATTTCTGGAAGGAGGATATTTACTCCCAGAAGACAGAATTAGGAATAGATGTAGCAAAGAAACAAATATAGGCTGGAGTAAAGGGGGAAAAATCAAACAATCTTCTTAACAATTGTATGATGGCTCAGTGGATAATGGGGTCACCATCTCTGAAGGTCTTCACACAGAAGCAGGATGGCTACTTGGGAGGTAGCTTGTAGGGGACTGCCTTATTCAGGTGTGGATTGGATTCATTGGCCTTGGAAATACTTCCAACGCCAAGATTCTGGGAACTGGAAAAGATGCTTAAATGTCTTAGATTATCTTCCTGGGATACGTGTTCCCCATGGGGGCAGGGACAATCCACGTCTTATCTAAACCTCAGTATAGCAGAGAGCTGTGAGGGAGTGGAAAGAAGCCCAGAATTAGAAGTAACCGATCAGACTCTGAATACCACCTTGCTGACCCATTAGCATGTGTCCCCTAGGTAAAACCATTTCCCTTGGGGGGATCTCAGTGCCCCACCTGGAAAATGAAGGGGCTGAATTTGTTCCCATACATATATACAATGAAAATTCACAAAAGAAGGAGAAAATGTGTATCACTTTCTCTTTATAACACTATCAGTGTTGCATTTATTATGCAATAATAATAATAAGCAATAATAACAAAAGTTATTTATTATTATGCAATCAGTATGGCATTTATTAAGCACTCACTGTATGCCAGGCACTGTATTAAGCACCAGGCATACAAGGAAACAAAAAAGACAGGCCCTACTCTCTAGGAGCTCAGGGTATAATGTGGGAGATACCATGCAAACTGAATAAATAGAAGTAATCAATAGAGGAAAAGCACAGAGATTAAGGGGGCCTGGGAAAGATGAGACTTTAACTGAGACCTGGAGGAAGTGAGGAAAGGGAAGGAAGAACATTTCAGGCCTCAGAGAGAGCAAGGGTTGGAAGACGGGAGTTTGAAGAGAAGAGCAGTAGGTCAGGGTCACCGGATTGCTGAGAGCTACAAGCAAATCTAAACTAGAATGTTTTGTTATTATTTTGACACACAACTACTTCTAAAACTTACAAGTCAGAATGGATATTCTCTCCATGGAGAGATCAGAACAGAACACGTATCAGCTGCCTAGCATGGAGGAAGTCAAAAATGGCTATTGTCAGACAACTCCCTGAACCATCTCAGTGGTTTTAAAACTTTCTGGTCCTGGAAATCTAGAGGATCAAGAATCAGATGATGGTTAGCTAGGTCACTCTTGTTTCCAAGGTTGCAATTCACTGGTTCATAGATCGTTAGCGATAAGACACCTGTGGAGATCATCAGAGGCAACTAGGTGGTCCTGTGAATAGAGCTTTAAGCCTGCAGTCAGGAAGACCTGAGTTTAAATCTGGCCTCAGACACTTACTAGCTGGGTGACCTCGGGAAAGCACCTTAGCCTCTATTTACCTCAGTTTCCTCCTCTGTAAAATGGGAATCATAAGGAGATCATTATAAAAAGCTTAGCACAGTGCGTGGCACATAGTAAAAGTTATATCAATGTTAGTTATCATCATCATTCTCACTATCATTATTAGTCTACCCTCCTAATTTTACCTTGAAGAAATGAGAACAGAAGTGAAGTGTTTTGCCACTTACGGCCACAGAGTGGCCAACCCTGTACTCTCCCAAACTCATCCCAGTTCTTGCAACTGCGCCATACTGACCCTTGAACAAGTTTTCATTGTAACAGCTTTCTCCTAGTGTCTCCAATATGGGTGTCTTTAGCCAGTTTCACCTCAGACCAGGGCATCAGCTTTTCATGTATTGTGGTAAAATGTACGTGTATTTTGTACAACGTGTCTGCATTTTTCACCCACAGAATGGTTTCACACCCCTTCATATAGCCTGTAAGAAGAATCGAATTAAAGTTATGGAGCTTCTGCTGAAACATGGTGCATCCATCCAAGCTGTAACTGAGGTGAGAAGAACCTTTTGATTTTGAATGTGCTTAGGACGTCATCCTAAGTAAGGCAAGATTGGAGCTTTGGGCCTTCTTACTGCAAATTGGCTTTGCCCTGTGCCAAGTTATAGACCATTCATGCAGTTGGTCGTAAGGAGGCAAAAGAGCATGAATGGCTCCAGTGCCAACAGAAACCCAGGTCAGCGGGCACACCTCTCTGATGGTGTATTGATCAGATCCTCCCTCAACACACGAAGGGGCCTATTTCAAGTATTCATTTTATTAAATCACCATACTCTCTTGTGAAATGAAGATTACTTCTCTTAATATAATACAGAACTGTTGTTATAACCTCATCTAGTACAATCTGTAAAAGGGGCTTAATTAGTTATTTTTAAATCTTATTTTTATAGTTATCTTTCATTTTTGTATTATCTTCCTTTCTGAATATTCTTCCCTACCTCCTTTACCCAGACATCTCTTGTACCCAGGAATTTTTTTAAAGGAGAGGGGAAAAAATGCAAATCAACTCATATTTCCGTAATGCAGAATTCTGCCTTATTATGAAAAGGGTATAAGTGAGACTGCAGTGTAGAAACTCTGCAGAGTTAAAAAAAAGATGATCAATGAACACCTATAGCATTAATCATTCCAAAAATGTCATGTATTAAGACACTAGATTCAAAGGCAATAGCTCTCTTGAGGGGCATCCATTTGGTCGGAAGAGAGGTCGATAAATAGATACATATTTTAAAACACACAAAATAAATGCAAGACAGTTTTGAGGAGAAGGCACCAGAAACTGAGAGTCTCAGGAAGGACTCAGAGGAGGAGATGCCCTGACTCGGAGCCCTGAAGGGAATCAAAGATCCTAAAAGGGACAGATGAGAAGGAAGAGCATTCCAGGCAAAGGGAAAGCCTGGGTAAAGGTTCTTTCAGGTTGGTTCTTAAAACCGGTCATGAGACGTGGCATTGGAGCGGAACAGAACAGTGGACAGGGAATCAGGGAGATGTCAGTTCAAATCCTGACCATAACACTGGCCTATATGGTGAATGTGGCCATGTCACTTAAACTTTTGGGACCTCAGTTTGCTTATCCTAAAACAGAGATGATGATATTTGTGCTATTGTAGGATGGTGGTGAGGGAAGCACTTAGAAAGGGAGCCTTACATCATTACTGTCATTTTTTTTTTTTGTTTTTGTTAAGAGCTATCTTGTTCACAGAATCCCAGCACTTCTTGAGGAATGAGAATGAGGTTTTGAGTTAGCCACATATATCCCTAAACACCTTCATTCCTCAACTCTTGTCATGATGACTTAATTTTTTAAAAATAAAATCCCTATCTTGATCCATACAACTGTTAACCTGCCATTTTTCCTCTTGTTGTCCCTTAGTCGGGCCTTACACCAATCCATGTGGCTGCTTTCATGGGGCACGCGAATATTGTATCTCAGCTCATGCATCATGGAGCATCACCAAACACCACCAATGTGGTGAGTACCTTTTGCACCAAAGAGGGGAAGGGAAAAACAAGCATTACTGGGAGTCTTTAATGGAGGTGTAATTCACCTATCATGAAATAATTTTATTTTACACAAGAGTGGATGCTTTGTCAGTAATATCTGGTATTTGAAAGAGTAGCCAGTTTACCATGTCTTAGGAAAGTGTATGAGTATTTTGGCCATTGGAATAATTTCAAGTTCAGGAGTTACTCAGTTTGACATCCTAGTGACAGCAAAGATAGGCAGAATAGTATGGAGGAAAAGAATTCACTTTATGTATGCACTGAATACATGCTTCATTGATCAGAATTTCTGGAAGCTCTCCAAGGACCTAGGATAACAGTCCCTACTTCCTGATTGTGTTCTAGTAAGTGATACCATACATCTTATGCTTCCAGAAACTAAGCCCTCTTGGTGGGGAGAGAAGGAAGGATCCTGATCAAACCAAGGTCAAACCAATGTCCACTCTACCCCAGGCCATAAAACACTGAGGGACCAAAATGATTCTTTACCTCCACCTCCATAGAGTAAATGCAAGAAGCATCTTGATATTCCAATGGTGCCTTGATCTCCTCAGTGTGAATAGTCCCTCCCTTGTGCAAATCACAGCCTCACCTTACATTGGTCTTGTCCATACCTTTGCTCCATTCAAGGTCTACTCAGCAGGCTCAGAGCCTCCCTCTGCTCCTTTTCCTACTTTGCTGATACCAGGACGGGACTCAAGGTTATCCACTTGACCTTGTTCTTGACATTACTGGCACATTTTTGACCAACTCACTTCCTTTTTGAGACATCCATGTCCCTGATAGTGACTAGCCCTAATACAACACTTTACCCATAGTAGGAGTATAGTAAATGCTGGTTGAATAAGTGTCTTTGACTCCACTTCTCATACATAGGTTATTGTTAGCTATATGTAGACTACTCACACTACTGGGCATCTCTCCATTACTCCATCAACTCCAATGGGGGCATGGTTTTCCTTGATTCATAGCCATGGAGCATCACTGGAAGAATATCAGCATTTTTTTTTAAAAAAGGCTAAGATGCCAGCAAATCTTTCAAAAGATACTGGGCCAATGAGGGACCCCATGTGTTACTCATGCTCCATTTCTTTAGTACTGATCATCTTCTTTTGATGTTGTGAACTAGAGAGGAGAGACAGCTCTGCACATGGCAGCCCGGGCTGGCCAGTCAGAAGTCGTGCGGTATCTGGTCCAAAATGGAGCCCAGGTAGAAGCTAAAGCAAAGGTGAGTGTGCCCAAATGCTGTCCAATTCAGTCCAACCCAACAGCATTAGGAGCCCGTTGGGTACAGGGGATATAAGGAGAAAATGGGAAAAAAATCCCTGCTTTCAAAAGGATTATGTTTTACTCAGGAGACACAACATATAAATAGATAAGTATATACATGACTATTTATTTGAGGACTGAGAGAGAACTGTAATTGGCCAATGAAGAATGATTTCCTGTAGGAGATGGCACATGAGCTGAACCCCAAAGGAAAAACCCTTATAGCTATATAATGATCCTGCAGTGATAGCGACAGATAGATAGATGGATAGATAGATAGATGGATGGATGAACAGGTGGATGGATGGACTGCTGGATAGATGGATGGATAGATGGACAGATGGATAGATGGATGGATGGATGGACAGATGGATAGATGGATGGATGGATGGACAGATGGATAGATGGATGGATGGATGGATGGATGGATGGATGGATGGATGGATGGATGGATGGATGGATAGATGGATGGATAAATGGATAAATGGATGATAGATGCATAGTAGGGAAATAGAGAGGCCCAAGGAACTGAAATGATTTGCCCAAGACTGACTTTCTAGTTATGTGAGAAAGTTTAGATTGGAAGCCATGTTTTGTACTTATATTGCACACCTAAGTTTATAACTCTGAATTCAAGGCTCTTTCCATTGTATCACTAAAAGGCCATTAGATGGACCATATACATAACAAGAGAAGGTTGGCATATCACCCAACTCCATGACTCAGAACTCATCCAGGAACTAAGAAATGTTAGTTAAAAAGTCACGAGCCCAGGGAAGAAAGATCATTCTGAAACAATGATGAGATTTGTAATTAATTCAAGAAGTAAAACATTCAAAGGACTCAGAGGCTTTCACCTTGAGTACCTTCAGTCACCAGCACTAGATTTTAAAAGTTTAGACAACAAACCTCTGCTTACCCCCTATTATATGCCTGCCACTGTGCTAAGTGTGGGATGATGACAGCTCCTCTTATGCTACAGGAAAAAAATCTCATGTCCTCCAAGGTTTCTGGAGCCCTTGAGGAGAGAGTTTCCATATTTTGAATAATAATGACTTCTGCCTTTGGTATAGGTAGTGACAAGTCATGAAAAGAAATGAAAGATAAGAAGATAATATGGTAGCATCAACAATCCTTACTGGTCATCAGGAGAGAGCACCATCTGTCTCTTAGAATAGTCTGCTTTCAGGGAGAACAAAGTCTGGGAATGTTGTGAAGAAAAGGGAATTTCAAGTAGTGACTTTGAGGAACAATTATTGGAGGGTAGGAAGAAAGGAAAACAGTGTGAGATAAGTGTGAGACCAGCAACATTCAGTGAGACCAAATGAGGGAACTGTTGAAAGGAAGAGCCTTGTATTGAGACTTTGATAAGTGATGGACAGGGATGGATGGGGCTTTTTTTCACTCTCTGCAAACATAGGTCATAGCTTTGGAGCCACAAGGGAGCTCCACGGCCATCTGTTCCAACCTAGACCTGAATGAGACTTCCTTTTGTAACAAGCAGCCCTAACCTGAAGACTTCCAGGGAAGCAGAACCCAGTTCTTCACAAGATAGTGGCCTGTTTTACTTTGGAATAGCTCTAATTGTTAGGAAGGTTTTCCTGACATCGAGCCTAAATTTGGCTTTCAGTAATTTACCTATGACTCTCACTTCTGTTCTCTGGGGCCAACTGGCAAGCCTGATACTCTTCCACTTGACAACCCTTCAGATTCTAAAGAGGGCAGCTATCACACCCTCCTGAAACTTTCTTTCTCTGGGCAGAACATCCCCAGTTCCTCATGGGTCTTGGATTTTAGGCCTTTCTCTATCCTAAACATCCTCTTCTGGAAGTGCCCCACTTTGTCAATGTCCTTCCTAGAATGAGTGACCCAGAACCAAACATGCTATGATACATGTGGAATGGCCAGGAGCAAAATACAATCTCTCAAAACCTCTGCCTCAGTTCATGTGACCTATAATGCATTCAAATCCTTCCTCAGACACTTACTAGATGTGTGACCTTGAAAAAGTCACAGCCTCTCTCAACCTCAAGTTTCTTCTCTGTAAAATGGGAATAATAATAACTCCTACCTCAAAGACTTGTTGTGAAAGCCAAGCGAGGTGGCACAAGGAGAGTGCATCACACACCATGTAAAGGCTAGCTGTCATCCTCACCACCTTTATTAGTATGTCCCCTTTGGGATAAGACACACCCTTCCAAAGCCATAGTTCAATCATGGGTCACATCACATCAAGTTTCCGTGATCCCTATGAAGTCAAATGTACTTCTTTATCTTAGGATGTACAGAGAGGTCAGAGTTCCAGCAAGGACTGAGTTTGTGATTACAAGGCCTTCGAAGGCAGCTTCAGCCACCTTTAAATTTGGTCTGAAAACCTGCCCCATCACCCTAAGTGTGCTATGCTGGATGAAGAGGTGTGTGATAAACATTTCCTTTGACAGAGGTGGCAAGTCCCCAAATATTGGGTTATAAACCCAATTTTGTGTTCCTTTCATTCCAATCAGGATATAACTATAGCCAGATTCAGATTGCAATGAAGAGCCAAATGTGGCTAGAAGTCAGCATTGATAGAACTTTTCTAGAAGGACCTAAAGAAGACTCTGAGGCCCACTTACCAAGTCATTCTTGGCCTGATATTTTAAAGGTCTGGAGTGATATCACTATGTGACCAGATGGGCTTCCAAAGCATGCCTTTGGTTGATGGATCATAGCCTTACATGTTTTTGCTAAGACATTTTCAGTCATGCATGACTCTTCATGAGCCCATTTGGGCTTTTCTTGGAAAAGATACTGGCAGGATCTTCCGTTTCCTTCTCCAGCTCATTTTGCAGATGAGGAGACTGAAACAAATGCAATTAAGTGACTTAACCAGGGTCACATATCTAGTAAGTGTCCGAGCCCCAATTTGAACTCAATTCCACTTGACTCCAAGGCCAGCACTCTATCCACTACACCACCTAGCTACCCTCATAGCTTCAGAATATGTATCATATCAGAAATACACCCCAAATTACCTCTGAAGACCAGTTCATCACAGACTCAGCTCTTACCAGTATACTGGTCCCTTGCCTTATGGGCATAGCACCAATGATATAACAAGAAACCAGGTACCTTTGGAAGGAATATTCATGCACTTCCCATGTTGGTTTGCTGTGAGTTAGCACACCAAGAAAGAGACAACAGAAAATACAGACAATGTAGGGGCCCTGCTTCTCTACCTCAAAGGTGCAGCTGGGTCTCACTCTGGCTCTGTGAATATGCCTGCCTATCAGACAGCACAAAAATGGGCATATTAAACCTGCCCCTGCAGATAACAGTCCTTCATCCTCCCTAAATATTCTATCACATACACTTACAACGGTGGTGGGATGCAACCTAGGGGGTTGGCTTCCATAGCACTCACATACTCTTTAAGCTATTAGACCATTTCCAGTGTTTCTAATAACCCTATCATCATCTTGCCTACCATTTCTGAGCCGTGAGGATGAAGATAAGTGGGATATTCCCTATAAATATGCCACAAGATAGGATTTGACTGTAAGACAACAGTCCTCTGAACTTTTCAAAATGGCACCTTGGCCTTCACTAACTCACTTTTGCTTTGCTGTCTAGGATGATCAGACACCGCTCCACATTTCCGCTCGGCTGGGAAAGGCCGACATAGTCCAGCAACTTTTACAACAAGGAGCTTCTCCAAATGCAGCCACCACTTCTGGGTACACTCCTTTACACCTTTCAGCACGAGAGGGACACGAGGATGTTGCCTCCGTTCTTTTGGACAATGGTGCATCATTAGCTATAACGACAAAGGTATGGGAGTCTTAGAAAAGTGATGATATTCCCCAGATATATCTACCTTTATTATACATCACAGAAACAATTGTCTGACATGTTCCAAACTTGAGAAGTTGCCACCTCCCTAATTGTAATGAGCAGAGACCTGTTTATTTTCATCTCCTATGTCTCTCTATGTTATCTTGTGATTAAAACTTATCAAACTCCTCTTACAAAGTCACAGCTCAGTTGCACCGATGGCTATCTGTCAGGAGTTTTGATAGACTCAGACAATTTGCAAAAGATTCAGTCAGCAGATTTCTCTGGCAGAGTCTAAATAGATAAACAGATTGGCTGATGTGGCTAGAATGCAGAAGGCTGAGGATGGTGCTCACTGGCTAACCTCTCCCTGCTCTTCCAATGCTGTGTCAGCTCAGGAAGTGAACCCCCCACCTCCCCCCCGCCAAGGCTATTAATAAAACATATGGCCAACAAGAACTGAAGTTCAGTCCCAGCTTTGAGACCAAATCACATACCTTCTCCATGACCATGAACTGGAGCCCATCACTTCCATGCTTAGCAAAACTTCCATTTGCAACCTAAGATGGATTGGCCAGAGATATGCTTAAAAGAGGAAAGAACTCATTGCTATTTTATATCTGTTTATTTGGGCATGTCATTATTTTACAATAAAAGCAGTAAGAGTCTAGTCAGGGAAATAGATAATTGTGGGATAATGAGTTGAATGCAACTAGAATCTAGTTTTTTTACTCTGGTTCTTTAGGGAACAAGGACCAAATGTCAGGCAGCTTTTCTAGATTCTCTTTTTACCTGGGATTCCAATATGAAAGAGGAGATAATGATATTTTCAGCATGCTAGCCCAGTTTTGGCCTTGCCTCAAGAATATGACCACAGGGATTTGCTTGAGTTAGCTGTGAGCCATAATATGACAAGGGAGTGAGGCCAATCAAGGCTTGTCCAGCTCAGCTTCTGGACCCACCCTTGGTCCTTTGGGACACATAGAATCATTTAGGACCAAGATGGTCCAGGACTGTATGAGGTTTCAGAAACAAGGGAGAATAATTGCTTACTTGGATCATCTGATTCCCCCCCATATTGAATCCTAAATAACTCAAGGCCATGCTCCATCCTCCAGGAAATGGGATGACTCTGGATGCCCTACCCATGTAGGTCTTTCTTACATACAGGCCCTTGCATCTGGGTCAGCTCTAGTGCAACTGGTACAAGAAAACAGAGTAAGGCAAGTATATTGTGGGGGTAAAGGGGAAGAGTTGTATGAGGTGGCTAGGGAAAGTTTCAACAAGATCTAGTAGTCTACACCAAACCAAGACCTGAGTTCAAATCTGGCCTCAGACACTTACTAGCTGTGTGCCCTGGAATAGTCACTTAACCTCTGTCTGCCTCAGCATCCTCACCTGTACTATGGGATTCTAATACCATCTGCCTCCCAGAGTCACTGAAGATACAACAGGTTATCTGTAAAGCATTTTGCAGTCTCAAAGCACTTACCACATAAATACTAGTTAGTTTTTTGGAGTGGCATCAGGTTGGTCTGTGGGACATACCACAGTAACCCTGAATCCCCTAAATCAACCCAAAACTCCGTTCAGCAAACATTGATTTATATTCTGCTCAGGTTGGAGGAGATAGATGATACATAGTCCATATTCATGGAGCTTAATGTATGCAGAGAGTTAAGAGGTTGGTTCATGATCATAAGAGCAAAGATTTAGGGGTAGAAGGAGTTTTAGGGGCCATCTACCAACTCCCTCATTTTACAGAAGAGGAAACTGAGGCCCAAAGAAGTATGGCATGTACACAAAAAATGTGACATAAAATAACATATATAGGTAAGTACATGTTATGGGATAAGAAATGCAGTTTTTTTGGCAGAATGCCTGGGGATCCAGCAGGACATAATGAATAAAAAGCTGACCTCAGCATCAAGACCTGAGTTCAAGTCTCTTCTCTGACCCTTACTGGCTGTGTAAACCCTAGGCAAGTTACAGCTTCTCAGTGCTCTCAGAGGCAGCTCTCTAAGACTGTAAGTTGCTAATCAGATGAGTGAAGATCTGAGCTGGTAAAGGGATTTCCCTCTTTGGGACCGCCCAATGAAATCACAGGTTCAAGCCAAAAAAAAAAAAAAAGAGAGTGAGAGATGTATAAACACACACACACACACACACACACACACACACGTGTGTATGTTTACAAAAAAGTAGCTAGCATTTATATGTGTGTATACATAGGGGTGTGTGTGTGTGTGTGTGTGTGTGTGTGTGTGTGTGTGTGTGTGTGTATGTGTGTAAGTAAGTCCTGATGCTTTTTATGAATTGATCCTAATACAAAGATGGATGGTGCAAACTTATCCACCCCTACTTAGAGATAGGGACTGGATTATAATTGTGTTGGCTTGGGAATTCCTAATAAGGAAATTCTCTCCCTAAGTTGATTGGCACCTGCTCTGTGGTTCATAGTCTTAGGATTTGTTTAGATATTTGCCCAGGGTCTCACAGTCAGTGGGTCAGAAGGGAGAACTTGCACCCAGGCCTTCCAGACTTTCTATCCACTACAACACCGCATTGTTCATGAGTAAGAGCATTATAGAAGGTCAGAGAAAGAGCATGATCTGTGAGGTCTGCTGACTTAGTAGAATCAGGGAGGACTTCCTGGTGGAGGCAGCAGCTGAACTGTGCATTCAAGAATGAGAAGAGGTTGAGGGAGAGAAAACAGAGTGAAGAAGGAAGGAGGGCAGAGGCTGTGTGGGAAGCAGTTGGAACATGGACCACGTGGAAGTGAATAGAACGATATTGGACAGAAACATCAGCCTTGAATGCCAGGCTAAAGGATTTGAACTTAACCAAGTGGGCAATGGGGAGCCTTTGAAAAATGTGTAGTGGGAGAAGAACTGTGGGTTCGGTCAAGATGACAGGGACATATGAAAGTGGAGTGGAGAGGCAAGAAGGCCTGTAAGGAGGTTTAAACAGGTCAGAGCTGAGCTGCCGGAAGGACATTCAGGTGGAAATGTCTCATAGATCTTCAGAAAGGGAGACATTGACAATGTATTAGAAAAGGGATTGATAGAATGGGGGATTCCAAAATGAAGCATCAGCAGACCCTGCCACTTCTCAACTCAAGAACCTTAACTGGTCCCTATTCCCTCTAGCATAAAGTAAACCCAGCTCAGCATGTAAGATACCTCCTTATTTCTACTAGTCAACATGGGATCATAGGACAACTCAGGCTCTATCTCCAGCCCAGACTTCTCTTGCAAAGGCCCAGAACCTCATCACTAAAGATCTACACAAGTTTGCTTTAGTTTCCTGATTCCCCCAGACTTCCTTGCCAGGTACCCAGAACTGGCATCTGTCTTCATTCAGGCCACTCAGTTTTAGCTGTGAGGTCACCAAATGACCAATCTTCTTTTGGTCACCAGTCCCAGGACTCTATGTAGACCTTGTCCTTAGGACCAGCCTTAACTACCATCTCCAGGCAATGGCTCAGTGACAGTCTTCATTCTTACACTTTCTTTTTACAGAAAGGGTTCACCCCCCTTCACGTGGCTGCAAAATACGGGAAGCTGGAAGTAGCCAACCTCTTGCTTCAGAAAAATGCATCTCCAGATGCTGCAGGAAAGGTAGGAGGGGAGAGGCCAGCCCTGCCACTGGCCCCTGATGCAAATAAAAAAGTGAAACAAATAAGCATGTTCTAATATTCACACCCACCATGAAGAATGTTACTGTCATTTAGCACAAAACCAGCTTTTTAGGATCAAGAGCTCCCCAGGACAGAAGCGGTATTGATGACTGCTCAGGTCTTGTGGGAACTCACCTTTTTAAATTCCTAATTCACCAGTTTAACCTCATTGCCCGAAGCCAGGACTTGGATACTCCAAGACACATCTCTAACCAGGTCATTGTTGTTTCTGCACAGAGTGGTTTAACCCCATTGCATGTAGCTGCCCACTATGATAACCAGAAAGTGGCCCTGCTTCTCCTGGACCAAGGCGCCTCACCCCACGCTGCTGCAAAGGTACACACTAAATCCAGGGGGCGGGAAAATGACACAACCTCTCTATCTCTAGTTGGCTTTCCCTCCCACTGTACTCTTCCCTCCTTCCTGAGGTGTGGGGGATGACTTTGTCCCCATAGAAATATAAAATATGCAAAATCTGGGCCATCTTGCTGTTTATGCAAGTTCTTAGAAAAATCCTGGGTACTTAACAAGCCAGACATGGTATAGTCTAGAAATAACAGGACTCTAAATCAGGAGCATCCAGGTTCAAATCCTACTTCTGACCATACTCTCTGTAGGACCCTGGGCAAATGCCCCCAGGTAATTCTCTAGGACTCCTGCCAGTTTCCATTGGAAGAGTTTACTAATCATGCACCATTCGCTGGATGTGAGAGGCAGCCATAGAGAGTGGCTTCTGAGTCAACAAGAATGTGTTCAAGTCTTCCCTCTAACACATCCTAGCTCTGGGACTTTGGAGAAGTCCATTAGGCTTCTAGGGCCCCTGCCAATCTTCATGAGTACCTACTGCAGGACTGCCAGTTGGCTTTGGAAAAAGGAGTTTCCTCATCGGGATTTGCCTAGGCCAATGGAATCATAAGTTCAGCCAAAACACTAAACGCTCATGGGTTGACTTTTCCTGCAGATGCTCAGACATAGGAAGATAAGCTTTTGTGCTTGCAAGGGCACAACAGAAATCACCTGGGATAGCCCTCCCATTCAGAAGAAGACATTGAGACTCAGAGCACCACAGATCACAAGTGACAGACTGCGTGTGATCCCAAATCCAGCATCCTTTCTACTGAGGGATAAGGGTGGCTTGTGGGGGGAGTGAGGAATGAGAAGAGAAGTACGTGAGACTGAAAATGCCCAGTCACCAGACATTTAGTCAAAATCACATCAAATTGTTCATGGATTCTTGAAGACAAAGAGACTTGGTCGAGATCACACAAGTAATAAATGTCTAAGGCATGAACTCATGTTTTTTGACTCCCTAGCCAGAGCCCTCTCTACCCTGCCACTGCAGGTTTAACCTTGGCTCAGAGCACAGCTTTTCCCAGAGGACTGAGGAAAGAAAATATTTCCCATGGTTCCCCAGCACTGCTGACTTCATGGACAGCTCATGAATTAGCACAGTCCATTTAAAACAGGGCTAATTGAATGCCACATTGCATTTAATGAGGACTGTTGATGACGAGTCCTGCATTATTGAGCTCCCAGCCATTATCAGCTTTGTCCAGAGGGGCCGAATATGATGTGAGCTCTCAGATTCTGCTGAAGGAGCCTACCATCTCTTCCTCTCACTGGTGATGGACTTGGGTCCAGCTCTGTGACTTGAAAGACCCTCGATAACTGTATCTCTCTAGTGCTTTATAGGGTGTGTTTATTTTATAAAGATATATATATATATACACACACATACACATATAATTTTATACACACACACACACACACACACACACATACACATGTATGTATTATAGGTTTGTAGTTCACTTTCTTCACCAAAGACTTGGAAAGTATGTAATGAGAATGATAACAAGATGGCTCACTTTTATATTTTCATTAGACTGTGAGTTCTTTTAGGGCTCAATGAATAAGCATTTGTTAAGTGCCCACACTGTGGGCCTGGCACTGTGCCGAGTACCGGGAACTGTCTTTTGTCTCTCCTTGTCTCCTCAACATTTAGCACAGTGCCTAACACATACTCTAAGCACTTAATTAATGTTTATTGATGGATTGACTTCAAGTTTTGCTATATATATGTGTGTGTATATATATGTGTGTATGTATGTACATATGTAAACTCATTTGCTCCTCGCAGTGCTATTATTATCCCCATTTTACAGAGAAAACTGAGGAGGACTGCGGTTAAGTGACTTGCAGAGGTCACACAGCCAAGTCAGGATTTGAACTCTGGTCTTTTCATTACAAGGCCATTACTGTGCCACCCAGCTGCGTGTAGATCCACAGCTTCCTAACCACCATCATTTCTGTAGCACTCTAAGAGGCTACGGAAGTCTTTATTTTATAGATGAAAAAACCGAGGTAGGAAGAGATGAAGGGCTTGTCTAGTTAAGCTCACACAGCTGAGAAGTCCCCAGGTTGGAATTCACATGCAGATCCTCCTAAATAAAAGACAGTGCTCTGTTATACCACCCTGCCTCCCAAGTGACCCTGGAGAAGTCATTTCATTTCTCAATCAGTCAGTGAGTTAGCATTTATTAAGTACCTACTGTGTGCCAGGCACTGTGCTACACTTTGAAGATACAAAGGACAAAAAAAAGGCCCTGTCCTCAAAGAGTTCACAATCTGACAGAGAGACAAGATATAATTGAGAGTAGTCTCAGAGGGAAGGCATGAAAATTAAGGAGTGCTGGGAAAGGCTTCTTGCAGAAGGGGGGGACGCCAGTTGAGACTTGAAGCCGGGGAAGTAGGAGGCAAAGGTGAGGATAGAAAGTGTTCCAGGTGCAGTCAGCTGAGGAAATGCCTGGAGTCAGGAGATGGAGGGCATCCTTCAACGAATCACAAGAAGGCCAGTGTCCCCGACTCACAGTATCAATGCAGGGGAGGAAGGCGTAAGAAGCCTGGAAGTATCAGAGGATGCTGGGTTAGGAGGGGCTCCAAAAGCCGAAGAGAAGATTTTCTGTTTAACTCTATAGGGCATAGGGAGCCGCTGCAGTTTATGGACTAGTGGGGTGATCTAGTCAGACCCTGCATTTTAGGAAGCTCAATTTGACAGCTGAGTGGAGGCTAGGTTGGAGCGGGGAGAGACTTGAGGCAGAGAGGTCAATGAGCAGGTGATTGCAATAGTCCATGTATAAGGTGATAAGGGCATCTACCAGGGTGAGATTGATATCAGAGAAGAAAAGGGGATATATAGCAGAGATGTTTGTTGTTGTTCAGTAGTTTCAGTCATGTCTAACTTTTTGTGACCCTATTTGGGGTTTTTTTGCAAAGATATTGGAGTGGTATGCCATTTCCTTCTCCAGCTCATTTTTACAGGTAAGGAAACTGAGGCAAACAGGGTGAAATGACTTATCCAGGGTGACACACCAGATTTGAACTCATGAAGATGAGTCTTCCTGCTTCCAAGCTCAGTGCTCTATCCACTGTACCACCTAGCTATTCATCAAAGGTGTCGCAGAGATAGAAATGACAAGAGTTGGCAATTGATTGGACATGGAAGGATGTGAGTTAGGAATCAAGGCAGATACTTAATTTAGGAACTTGGGTGCTGGGAGTACCTGGTCTCCCTGACAGTCATAGCAAAGTTAGGAAGAGAAGAGGGTTTGGGGAGAAAGATGTGTTTAGGGAATGTTGAGTTTAAGATGTCTACATGATGACCAGTTCAAGATGTCGAAAAGGGAGCTGGATATTTTGGAATAGAGGTCAGAGGGAAGTTAGGGCTGGATAAGAAACTCTTAGCAATACCATTGATACGGTGGGAGCTGACAAGATCACCAAGTGGAAGAGTCTAGAAAGAGAAGAGAAGAGAGCACAGAAGCAGCCTTAGGGGCAACTCATAGTTAGTGAAGGGCCAACGGAGATAGGGGAAAAATGGTCAAGCAGGCAGGAGAAGAACTAAGGATTGGGCTAGGTTAACATCCAAGGTCCCTTAGAGGGTAAAATCTCTGGTCCTAAGACCTGGGGGTCCCACCCTTGTTCTCTCACTTGCTCCCTGCATGACCTTGGCCATGAGCTTTAGCCAAATCACTGCAGTAATTATGATCATTCCCCCACCCCCAATACCACCCCAGCACAGAGTAGGGGCAAGAGAATTCTTAGCCTCAGAATCAGGGAGATCTGGCTTCAGGTTCTGTCTCCAGCCATACTGGCTGTGTATCTTTGGACAAGTCCTCACCGACCCTCATTTGAACACTGGCACCTCTGATGCTAATAATTGTTCAACAGTTCGCAATCTACATCAGACAAGGGAGTTTTTCCTCCTTTGGAGGTTCCTATGCTGAGAAAATCACTCATGCAGGCTCTCTCAATATTATCACACAAGTTATCTGGCTAACTAGGAAACAGTCAAGAGCTGGCATTAATATGAATCCTCTGACTCTAAGCTTAGTACTCATCCCCCACATCCTGCTTCCCAATTTCCCCTTTCCAGTCTTGCTCTCAATGTCCTGACTTTGGAGAGTTCAAAGCTCCAGGCTCAGGTCAGCTTTGAGCTCAGGTACAGCTTTCTGTTCTTTTGCTATAAATGATGGAAAGGCCCAAGCTCAGAGAACAAAGTGCCCTTGTCCAAGTTCATGACCTCTCCTCTAGTCATGTACCATAATTTAACCTCTTTAAGTTAAGAATGGTTCTGAGTTTGGGCTCTTGAATCATTTGTAGCCATAAAATAAAACTTGAACTTTTTCCAACACAGAAAGAAAATGTTGTCACGTAAGTTTTCTATTCTCCTTTTTATTTCAATGGATTCTAATATTCTCCTGAGCACAAGTCATCTCTCACCAGTTTTTCTGGAGCATTGCACTCATTGTACATCTGGTATAAATCATCATTCAGTCATTCAATTTTTTACTGAGAGTGATATTCCTGGTACCCCCAGTGCCATGAAGTTTTGAAGTCAAAAATAGCAAGGAAGTAATAGTCATAACAAAAAGAAAGGACCAATCTGCCTCCTCCACCTACCAATTAGGCACCTTCCCAGCTGGCTTCCTTCTTGACAGTTCTTCAAACGTGACTCAGTTAAAGATGTTTTATAGAAGCAGAGCTAAGGAAACAACTCCACAAAATTACCTCTGATGATGGCCCTCTCACATTCAATAAAGTCCATTAAGTCAGAGTTTTTATTGTGGCCAAGGAATGCACATTCCCATAGTTAGCTCTTTCTCATAAAAGCATCTCCAGTGCCCTACCCATTGTTTGAGAAAATGAGATACCTTCAGTCACTGTAGAACTGCCAGCCTCTCTCTCCTCCTGGACTTTGACACTCTAAAAAGCCATTCAGGGACTGGCAATGATGACAGACAAGTAGTGGTAGCCTAGTCTTGGGTCACTCTTTTATTATCAGAGATATAATGACATTGATTCTGTCTGCCTCTGCCTCAGTCTCCCTTCCATGAAGGTCATGGAATTCCGAGTGAGAAAATTATCTAGGCCATGTTATTCATTGTATCGATGCAGTAGCTGAGGACATCTTTTAAAGATTCTGATCTCCTGAGATGACCTTTGCCATTTTTCCAATATTTAGAAGGATCACTTTATTTCTTCCTCCTG
Source organism: Notamacropus eugenii (assembly GCF_028372415.1). Lineage (NCBI taxonomy): Eukaryota > Metazoa > Chordata > Mammalia > Diprotodontia > Macropodidae > Notamacropus > Notamacropus eugenii. Next base: position 269,553,276 of record NC_092872.1, read on the forward strand.
TCTACCATACCAGAAGCATGATGTCATGCGTTCTGTAGTAAGGAAAAAAATCACTTGTTATTTTACCCAAATTATCATTAGAGTGGTGTGGTATAAAGGAAATAACTTAGGAATGATTTTTAACTTAGTGACCTTCGGTAAGTCCCTTGATGTCCCTGGACCTTCAATTTTTTCATAAGTCAAGCATTGTTGATGATATGTTTCCAACATGCCTCCCGAAGTGGTCATTTTTATCAATATTTTTTGAAAAGCAGAAAATACAAATGTAACTTATTATTATCAATCCAAATTGTTCTGTTTTCTTAATTTGCCATCTATAAAAGCCAAACTGCCCAGTAAGAAGGGACATACTTCTCCCAGACTAAGGAGGAGAAGAAGGCTAAATGAGAGTGACTTGCTTCTAAAGCTCAGTTATTTTAATTTGGGTGAATTTATTGCTATCAAATGGATAAATCTGAATGATCTTCTAGTTGTTAGGAAGGCGTGCCAAAATTGTAATGTGAGGCATCAATTGATCAACATTTATTAAACACCTACTATGTGCCCTGGCACTGTGCTAAACCCTGGGGATACAAAAAGAGGCAAAAGGCAGTCCCTGCCCTCAAGGAGCTTACGGACAGCATGCAAACAAATGTGTACCAAGCAAGCTCTGTGCAGGATAAAATGGAGACAATTCATGGAGGTAAGGTACTGGAAGGAAGATTGCATGAGACAAGTGAGGTTGTCTTCTGTTTTGATTTCCTTCCCAAGAGCCATGAAGTCCCAGGCACATTTGAGTACTTCCATACATTTATTTCTGAACTCTGGTTATGTTATGATTACAATAATAACTCCTCTTGATATAGTACTCCTAGGTCTTAACAATACTTCATTCAAAACAAACCATTGAAATAGGTCATGTATTCATGGCCATTTCAGCTTTGTGCATGGATCTGATACCTCAGCTCAGAGACACTGGATGACATACCAATGCTCACACAGCTAGAAAGGGTAAGAGCCAAGATTTGAACTTTGGCTCATCTGATTCAAAGTCCAGTTGTTGGAGGCAACAGGAGAGAGCACTAATCCTGTCATCCAAAAGACGTGAGTTCAAATTTAGGCTCAGATTCTTCCTAGCTATGTGACACTGGTCAAGTTACTTGACCTGTCTCAGTTTCTTCAGTTGTAAGTAGGGACCCACCTCCCAGGTTTATTATGAGGATAAAAAGAGATAATATTTGTAAAGTGCCTCGCATATAGTATTGTTGTTGTTGTAGGTGCTTAATAAATGCTTATTTTTTTTCTTCCTTTTCTGTTTATATTTCACCTCTGTAACTTACCATATCACTTTCCTATTCAATAATAATAAAATTAATAACTAACATTTATATAGCACTCTAAAATTTGCAGTGTAATGCATGTATTATCTTATTTAATCCTTATAGCCACGCTGGAAAGCAGGTCCTTTTATTATCCCCATTTTCAGATGAAAAGAACTGAGGAAAACCTGAAATATACATGAGGAAACCAGAGTCCAAAAACGTGAAATGATTAAGTCGGATCGCACAGCTGAGTGTCTAAGGCAGGATTTGAACCCAGGTTCACCTGTCTACAAGTCCTGCCCTCTCTCCAATGCCCCACCCATTTTGGCAAGTCACATGGAAGCACAAATACTTACCCTCCCACCCCATGAGGTTGTTGTAACCACTCTATATAGCACCATTGGGATGGGAACAATTATTCTTACCCAAGTGATAGCCAGCTTGAAGGACCCTTGTTAGCAAAGGAACTGTCTGATGGTAGGAGATGAGTCCTGGCCTTTACCCCTGAACATGATCATGATGGACAGGATGAAGAATCTGATTTCTATTTCTTCAGTGTGCATTGCTGCCCACAGAGGGAGGAGGCTGGCTGCACCACCATCCCACAGTGATTTCTTCTCCATTTGGCCATAAGAACACAGGCTTCTAAAACCCTGCATTGATGACTCCTCAGCCAGCTGAAGTCCCAAACTGAGAATAGGTCAGGCCTAAAAATAGAGTCGAAAGCTCCTGTTTCTCCTTTCATGAGACTTGCCAGGAGGGATAGGTTTCATGGGAGTTGGGAAGCTTGAGTTCCTCAGAATGTGGGGTGATTTCAAATAGCCCTAAGTTCCCCACCCCTAACCCATTACAGAAAAAGTATTTGTCCGTGTGGTGGGATAGAACCAGGCAGGGCTGCATCCCATCAGGAAGGGGCACACAAGTAATTCAAAATCTTTGTCATCACTAAGACTGAGTCATATTGAGGGCACCAATAAACTACTGGACTACTTCCCTAATCCACAAATTAACATCTCAAAGACAAAGAGGGTATGATGATCCAACCCTGTTCTCAATCATAATTATTGAGACTGTTTTGTTTCTCTGATGTGACCCTGGGCTTGATCTCTCAATCATCCAGCAAATCACTAAGGCAGCATTTGCAGAGAAGGTGCCAGTCTTTTCGACTGATCAAATTTCCTCACCTAGAAGTTCCTTGTACTAGTGAAATCACCGGTCTCATCCCTATCCCTATTCCTTTATTTCTCCTCCTCTTCTCCCCTGCAAACCTTGATGTGAAGCCAAACCTTAAAATTTGGACACAGCCCTTGGGAATAGCCTCCTTTCCAAGCTTTAGTTTATTGGGTAAATTTATTTATTTGTTGGGTATGTCTTATGTGCCAGGCAATAAGAGAAAAGAATATTCCACTTAGAGCAGAAGTGGAAACACAGGATTTGGACCCTTGTGAAGTCTTCAGCTTTCTGGTATCAAGCTCCTCTAGGATTCCATTTTTAAAGAGTGATGGCCAACATGGAGTAGAATACATTTAGTTTCCATTAAAAAAATACTGGAGAAAAACATTGTGATGAAGGGAAGCCTTGAATTTGTGTAGAAAGCCAACCAGCCAGTGGACTGGCTCTGCATTGTTCCTTCCTAGCAAGTGTGTAATAAGATGCTTTGCATTAACAGAATGGTTACACACCGCTGCACATCGCGGCCAAAAAGAATCAGATGGATATAGCCACCAGCCTGCTCGAGTATGGTGCAGACGCCAATGCCGTGACCAGACAGGGTATCTCGTCTGTTCACCTGGCTGCCCAGGAAGGTCTTGTGGACATGGTCTCCTTGCTTCTCTCCAGAAACGCCAATGTGAATCTCAGCAATAAGGTAAGTAAGGCAGCTTCTCTGAACATATGACAAAATCGTCGCAAAATTTGTTAAATTTGGATTAGCTGAGGAAAAGGCAAAGTCTGAGTCACTGAAGTCTAAATCATGAATTATTTTAAAAGAAATGGGCTATTATGACTTTCAAGAATCTGCTTCAGTCTCCCAGTGAATCCAACACAATGTGTTGTCAGAGAAAGACTTTGACTCAGAATGTCTAGGCTCAAATCCTGATTCTACTACTTGCTCATCCATGTACCCTTGGGTCAAGTGACATCACTTCAACTGGGCCTCATTTTCCTCAGATTAAAAGGAGAGAGTCTGGTTAGATGACCTTAAAGGTCACTTCTACATATAAGTCTACATTCCTAAGATTTCATGATAGGGATAATCCCTCTAGTGAGGGAGACGGGAACTCATCCCTGAGACCAACTTTATCCTACTATAAATCTTCCGTAGGTGTCAGAGCTACAGTAGTGAGCACTGGGGAAATGTAGATTATTTATTTTTTATCCGAAGGTAAGAGTGGTCTGTAATCAGCACAGAAATCATTTCTGGGTAAATTGGTCTCCCTCAACTACTTGAGCTTGTTGAAAATATTTTCTTCACTTAAGTAAAGCAAAATCCTATATTTTGAAAGCTGGAGGAAATCTAAAGAGCCTAGATTTATTTCAAGGGTTTCAAACTCAAAAAAATGGAGGTCATGAATCTCTATACAAAGATCTCTGTGAACCACATACTGATTTAGTTTTGAAATGTAATGTTATCAGTATTTTATTAAATTATTATTAATTTTGTTAAACATTTCCCAAGTACAATCACGCTGCAGTTGAGAGTGTTGTGAGCCACATGATCTAGTCCCTGACCTGGTCCAGTCCTAGCTGAACAAGAATCTTCTGTGTGTCACACATGATATGGTCATTGATTATCGGCATGAAGATGTCCAGTCTTGCCATGTCCAAGATGGTCCCACAGGGATCATTTTCAATCAATCAACATTTATTAAGCATCTTCTATGTTCCAGGCACCATGCTGAGCATTGGGCACCATAACTTAGTTAATTTTATGTGCCCCATATACTCCCTATTAGACTTTACATTCTGGAAAGGCTGGAAATGTGTCTTCTATGCCTATTTAAGTCCCCCCCCCAAACTTCCCCAATCTCACCCCTTCTATAACGCAACCCCCCCCCCAAAAAAAACTATCCCAATGTGCTATACCCTAGAGATATTTGACCAATGCTTATTCAATGGAAATAACAAAGGGGAATTTTTCTAAATTTAGGATTTAAATGCATCTGGAAAGAATTTCCACACACACACACCCTGCCCCAACCTAAATCCTCTAGGTATTTATTTTTGTCTGTTTGCTCATTTACTATAATTTAAGCAAACTCAATTCATCAAAAGCTATAGAAAAGGCTCCAGGATGAACTGTATAGAGGATCTTTGTGGTTAAGATGCTTTGAATTCTTGCCTCACCTGCCCTCATGTATGTAATTTTATTTTTCCATGATAATAATAATAATGGCTGGAATTTACATGGTGCTTTAAGGTTGGCAAAGAATTTTACAAATATTTTCCCTTACTTACCTTACCTACCTTAGGAGGTAGGTACTGCTATTATCCTCATTTTGCAGATGAGGAAACTGAGGCAGGCTAAAGTTAAGTGACTTGCCAAGGGTCACATAGCTAGTGAAATACCCGAAGCCAACTTTGAACTCAAGGTTTCTTGGCTCCAGGTCCAGTGCCCTATCTGCTATACCACCTAGGTAGCTATTATTATTGTCAGTCTTTCATTTTAAATGTAACGGGGAATGCATGGCTTATTCTTTTTCTGTAGGCATGATTATGAGGTGCTGAAGACCTTGATGTTGCTAAGCTTTCCATGCAGTTACTGAAGAGTTCCTTCTCAGGCCTTCCTGTACTATTCGCATGTTTCCTAGAGAAAGGCTGACACCTAGCTTCCTGAGTCTAAGGTCATTCTAAGCTCAGCTGCAGGCTCTAGGCATGAGAATATTGGTCGCAAAGGCTCTCTTCTCTGCTTCATCAATTCTTCTCTGAGACTGTGTCCACAAAATGCTTTGAAGCTTAAGCAAAGAGGGAAATGTGCCAGTCTGATGATGCCCAAGAGGCAGTATGATTTTTTTCCCCCTTTTTTCTGAATTGACTGAAATCAGCTGGTTCCAGTATAAGCAGGCACACAACTTCCAGAGTCCAGCAGGCAGGTCATACTTCTGACAGACATGCGGAAATCCCAAGAGAAATTTCCTCCTGTTTCATGAATGATCGCAAGTCCATTTCAGTCCTCCCTAGGAAGATTTCCTTATTTCTATAGCCCAAGAAAAACAGTGAGTAGAGAGCTGGACTCTAAGTCAGGAAGATCTGTGTTCAAGCGCTGTTGCTAACACACCCACACAAAATAGTTGTGTAGCCTTGGGCCAATCACTTGAGGTATCAGTGCCCCAGGAAACAATGCCAGTCTGTGTCGATAAATAGAGCTCCTCACCTGGAGCTTCCTACCCCAATGAAAACATAGCTCAGGTCAAAAACCAAAGGCCAGTGTCATAGATTTAGTGCTGGAAGGACTTTAAAGGCAAACCATCCGACACTCTCCCAGACATCTCAGAGTCCTGCAGTATAAAGGTTTCATCTCTTAGGAAAGGAACCTTGTACAACGTGAGCATTGGAAGGTCATCTACTACCTTAAGGTTGTCAGTACAGGGTTAGATGGTTTACAGACTAGAAGCCAAGAAATTCCAGAATTGCATTACTCAATCAGCAAGCACTTATTAAGTACCCTTTGTATGCCAACATACAAAGCCAAAAATTAAATAGTCCCTGCCTTCAAGGACCTTATATTCTAATAGTTTCAAGATATGTCAAACAGTGAACAGAGAGGGAGTATTTTCATCTGGGAATTCAATGTGGCAGGTGATAATATGCCCAGGTTCAGCAGACGTTGTTTTTCTGGATAGGATCTGAACCATTGTAAGGGCCCAGCATCCTTTCTAGGTCTCCCTGTTGTCTCTTTCTATCCTGGAGTGTTACGATCCTTCAAGAGAAGTCCAAACAGGTCATTTCTCTCAGCAGTGGTCTGAATCGACTTGAAATATCCTTTCTGCTCATCATCATCCTTAGCAACTTTATTCCTGTTGACCCTCAGTGTTCTCCAGGTATGATCCAATTCACCTTGGTACCCAGTGAAATGGAGTTCTGTTTATCAAGGGCAATTTCCACCACGATGGCTATCAGCCTGATGTTGTTCACTATGAAGGATGCTCTTGCTGATCTCACCATAGACAGAGACCTGGAGAAATGCTCCAATCTTTTAGCACATCAGAAGGGAACAGCTGAATTCCAGACTGTTATGGCCATGCAGAGTGTAGTTATTATAACTGTAAAGCTTTCTGAAGAGCAGAGCCACGAGGCCTCATTTTCCAATGAACAAACAAAAGCCTGGAGATACAAAGTGACCAACCCACAGTTACATGCCAATTCAGTGCCTGAGGCAGAATTTAAACCCAGGACCTGGGGCTCCAGGGTGAGTGCTATTTCCACCATACCACACTGCCTCCACATCTTGCCCTCAGTGGATTGTAAGCTTCTTTAGAGCAGGGATTGTTTCTTTGTACTTGTATCCCCAGAGCCTAACACAGTGTCTGGCACATTGCAGAGGTGATTAGGTGACACAATGGATAGCGTGCTGGGTCTGAAGTCAGGAGTTCAAATCCAGTCTTAGACACTTATTAGCTGTGGGACCCTGAGTAAGTCATGTAACCTCTATCTACCTCTGTCAAAAGAGGATGTGACGATCATTTGTAAAGGACCTGGAAAAAAGTTGATAATAAATGTTTATTATTTTCCCCTTTCACACACACACACACACACACACACACACACACACACACACACATCTTCCCCCACTAGAATATGAGCTACTTAGGAGTAAGGACTGTTTCTTTGTACTTGTATCCCCAGAGCCTAACACAGTGCTTGAAACATAATAGAAGCTTAATAAAAATTTGTTGATTGATTTCTACATGAATCTGCCAGTTCCCTTTGAACTTGCCCCTATTTCTCCTCCCAATTTGCCAGGGGCCTGTTTCTGTGGCAGCTCCACTATCCCTACCCTCGTCCCCATTTTTGGGTTACTTCCTTTATTGTCTATCCAGAGCTCAGTTCGTTACCTCAAGGAAAGCCAAAGAATGGATCTGAGCCAAGGAATACTTTCCATAGACTCCAGGGAAAACTTCCATTAAGGCTACCCTAAACTCCCACTCCAACCACCAAAAAAAAAGGATGTCTCCAACTTAGGGCAGCAGCTCACAGAACTTTGACCAATTTTGTGGCTAAAAATGCAATTTTCTCCCTAGGGAAATATACCTTGGAAAATTACCCTATAATTATGTCACTGTTTGGGGTGATCTTTCCCGACCCTTTTTTTCCTCAGGTCTGTAAGTGGATCAGTCCTCCACCCTTAGAGGGGAGGGAGCTTGGGTGGGAATGACTCACCCAGAAGGTCTTGAGGATGCTCTGTTTCCCCAATATTGCCTCCAAAATTCCTTCTAGCTCTGAATCTATGATTTGTTGATCTTGGGATCCAGACCCTAATTCCATCCCCAAAATTAAATAAATGTGAGTTGTTCTCATTACTGTTACTCTGTTAAAAGGCCTACTCATGTCAGGACCCCAAGGGTTTCTCATTTTCTCAGTGTGAGTATTCCTTCCAGCATTTAGCAGTGTCTCTAGCACATAGGAGATGTTTAATAAATGCTTATTGATTGACTAACTGATACAGATCACAAACCCTCTAGATCTTACTAAAGGGCCCCAAGGAATTACCGTTCCCAAAAGCTTTTGCTGACCTGTGGATAAGCCTAGTGATGCACCTCTTCATACATAGGCTGGCCCTTGGGTGATGGACTGGTCCACTTGAATCCTCTCCATGTCCTAGGATGAGCTCATGTCCTGCTAGCTTTAATTTGAGAATCTGGGATCACTTTTAAGCAGCGGGACATGAGAGGAGCATTTTAGTGCAAGGAAAGAAGTTTATTAGATTATTGGGGAAATGAAATTTTGGTGATGTATAAAGTACAATTCCCTTGAGGACAGAACCTTTCTCGAACGCAACCTCATTACTTGGCATTCAGTAGCCACTGAATAAATGCTTGCCGATTGATTGGTTTTATATAAGTTTTCTACTGCGTTTTCTTTTTATTGAGATAATGATTTACTATCCTATCAACTCCATGTATTTTTCACATGCTAAAAGGTGACTGGTTTTGTGTGCTTTCCAGAGTGGCCTGACACCGCTCCACCTGGCTGCACAAGAGGACAGAGTGAATGTGGCTGAGGTCCTGGTGAATCAAGGAGCAGCCATTGATGCCCCAACCAAGGTATGACCTGCCATTCCCTGGGTACTGCAGCCTTATGGAAATCATCACTCATCATTCAATGTGGAAAACATCTATGGAACATGACCTGTCATGCTCCCTGTGCGCAGTGCATCAATGTTCTCCATGCTAACTTTTTGACCCTTTAGTTAGTTGTCTCTTCTTCAAGAAGACTGAAACAATACAGTTCTACCATATAACTTTTTAATTAAATAATTTTTATTGTAAATAATAGCAGTCTCAATAAAAACAATAACTGAAATTAAATAAGAAATAAAATCACAAAGGAAGCCATAAACACCAAACTATATAAAGTTTTCCAAAGGGAAAAAGATGTGTATATAAATAATAATAATAATACATGCTATATCGTTACAGATTATGTATTATAAAACATATAACAGCTAACATAATATTTACTTAAAATTTTTATATTATATAAAATTCCTCTTTATATAATAAAATTCAATAAAATAATGATAATTACATCTTCTTAGCTCTAGGTCTCCCTTCTAATCTCTTTCCTTCTCTTCACTTAGCAGGTTTCATTATTTATTTTACATAGTCCTAGTGAGTATATATGTTGCTTTTCTCATGCTACTTTCTTCTCCCTTCATCTTTTTATAGAAATGATTTCCTATTTCACCATGGTCTTCTATTTGTCATTTTTTATAGAGCGATAGTATCGCATTATGTCAAAATGCCACAATTTATTCAGACATTCACTGGTTAGGGGACACTAAGGATGATTACAACTTATCAGTATAATAAATAAATCTTCTGTAGACTGCAGAATTACATGGTTGGGAGGAACTGGAAGGACCATCAAGGTCAACTCATAACTGAACAAGAATCCCCATGACTATATATTATTTTACACAGAAATATCTTTTTAAAAAATAACAATATCCTTAGACTAGATGCTTTGTGGTGGTATTACTGGGATAAGTGGTCTGATGAGTTTCATACCTCTTATGGCATGTCATCAATATGAAATGTTCTTTTGAAACACACTTTTCTTTTCATGCTGTGGTTCTCTTGGTATAGATCCCTAGAACATAATAATAATAGCTAACATAATTATAGCACCTAGGCAGCTGGATGGCTCAGTGGGTAGAGCAAGGGGTCTGGAGTCAGGAAAACTCATCTTCTTGAGCTCAGATCCAGCCTCAGACATTTACTAGCTGTGTGACCCTTGGCAAGTCACTTGACCCTGTTTCCTCATATGTAAAATAAGTTGGAAAAGGAAATGGCAAACCACTCCAGTAACTTTGCCAAGAAAACCCCAAATGAGGTCACGAAGAGTCAGACATGTTTAAAAGACAACTGAATAACCAAAATATAGCACCTACTATGAACTAGCCATTGTGCTAAGTTCTCGATAGCAATGATCTCATTTAATCCTCACAGCAACCCTAGGAGGTTGTTATTGTCATTATTCCCTTTGTACAGATGAATGACAAATAGAAATGTCTTATTTCTATAGTCCAGTCACTGAAGGGAAGAGAATAAAGGATAAAAGTCTTCATCACTTTTTTTAAAGTTGCTTCAAAAATCTATAGATGAAAAAATGGTGAATCTGTTTTTATAAATACAGATAGAACCTCTCAAAAAGATTTAACAACCTTCTTACTCACTTGAATCTCTGTGTTTGTGATGCTGATGTAGAGATAATGGATAGTTCACTGGACATGTAGTCAGGAAGACCTGGGTTCAAATCCCACCTTAAACACTAAGTCACATTAATTTCTCTGAGGCTTAATTTCCTTATCTGTAAAATGGGTATAATAAGATGTTATAATAAGATACCCATACAAGGCTACGGTAAGGATCCAAAGAAGAGAGCTTTACAACCTTTCAATCGTGATAGAAACAAGAGTTATTATTATATATGGAATTATATATCACATAGTACACATATACTCAGATTTCTTTGTTTTTTTCAAGTTGCATAGAAGGGCTTTGACTTCATCAGTTACCTATGATGGGATCTTCAGTTCCATTTCTAAAAGCCAAATCTGCCACTTCCTTGAAACAAACCATCAAATGGATTTCCCATACAGTGCCAGGATTTCAAACTTCATCAGGAAAGAGACTGGCCAGAATCCCATAATTCCTCTGGGGCCCCATCAGAGAGAGGACTATGCCATGGGAAGCTGTCCTTTTTAGAGCACCTTCCCTGCCTGGATTTGTATCTGGATAGAAAAGAGTTCCTAACCTTTCCCCTCCTTGAGTACTTGATATAATTTCTGTCAGTACTTGTTTTCTAACCACCTTTTCCTACAATATATCTGTTTAATAGTAACAATAATAATAGCCAACATTAATATAGTACCTACTATGTGCCAGGCACTGTACTATGTGCTTAACCAATATTATCTCATTTGATCCTCACAATGGGAGGCAGGTGCTGTTATTATTCTTATTTTACAGATGAGGAAACAGAAGCAAATAGAGGTTAAGTGACTTGCCCAGGACCCTATAGCCAGTAAGTGTCTGATCCGAGATTTGAACTCAGGTCTTCGTGACTCCAGGTCCAGCAATCTACTACACCTTGTACAGTGGTATTTTTGTCAGTAAAACTGCTTAAATATCTTTTAGAATATAATGCCTCAGTAGAACAGGTCACCATCCTCCTGTGATTTACTACTGTCCAGAGCAACAATTTTACAGGCCTTTAATAAGCATAATTGTAAGTAAAGTGAACTTCAAGCATATCTCCTGTAGACATATTCTGATTTGAGAGGCAGCGTGGTCTAGTGGGTAGACCAACAGTCCCAGAAGCAGGAAGACTTAGTTACAAATCTTAGCACTATTTCTCAGCGTCTCATGTGAATCTAACCCTGTAAGTTACAGAGGGATTGTTTGCTGATATGTACTGGTGGTAGGAATTTTAGTACCCAGAATACTCTGAACTGACCACAGGTTCAGACCAAAGAAAAGTGTTCTGACATAGTTCAAATCAAGATGCCAGTTTAGTATAGTCACTGTTTTTGTTCACACATTCTCTGGTAGCATATTATTAAGATTGCCAGATTGGTAAAGTCAGTATGAACAGGCCCATAGGTACTGACAAAACCCGGGGCAGGTCAAGAAAACCTCTGTGTCATATGGGAGACTTAGTGAGAGGTGGAAGAAAAATCAGCACCAATTCCCCTTGGTCCTAGAGAAAACGGCTTGGTAATGGGGCAGAATCCCAGAAGTGAAGAGGCAGAAGGGACTTCAGTGGCTTCCTAGTCTGACTCACATCCAAGTAGAATCCCCAGGACAACTTGCCTGGCCAGTGGGCATTTGATCTCTACTGGAAACCCTTCAGGGGCACCCCATTTCTTTCTTGGGCAGCCTTAATTGTTAGGAAAACTAAATTGGTATCACTGCTTCCGGTCCTGCCCTCTGGAACCAAGAGGAATAAATCTAATCCCTATTCCATAGGGAATCACAGAAATTAAGAGTTAGAATTGACCTCCAAAGCCTTCTAATCCACACCATACCCAAAGGAAATCCCCATGACAATATTCCCAGCAAAGGATCATTCAGTCTTTGCTTGAAGACCTCCAGAGAAAACTTTGGGACAACCCTAATTGAATTAAATAATAAAGTTTATTTAAATAACTTAAAACTTGAAACTCTCTAAAGTTTTTCTGATACCAACCCTAACTGCATTTTTTCAGCCTTATCCCTTTGCTCCTGGTTCTGCCCTTTAGAGACAAGAGGAACAAATCCAATCCTTTTCCACATGGAATCACAGGATTTGGGGGTTGGAAAGGATCTTGGGGGCATTTAGTCCCACCTTTGTCCTTCTATAATAGGATATTCTATTATAAAGAATCCTTCTATAATATATTTGACAAGTGGTCATCCATGTTCTGCTGGAACACCTCCAAGGAAGAGGAGGATCTTTGGAAAAGATAGTATATCCACTTCCATTTCCTCACTGATGATTGCCTTCTCTTTCTCTCCTCTTCCCCCCAATAACATTCTGAAATGCTGAGCGTCCAGCATGCCCTAGTTATTAGTCATGGAACAAAAAAAAGGCTTAAGCAAAGCACCCCCAGGAGCCTCCAGAATATATCCGAAACCATTTGGCACTGGGAAAATGTGATAGCGCTTTTCTCTCTTTGGAGACACATTTGGGCATCCAAGGCTAAGTTATGAGCCAAGACAATAAACACTTTGGGGATACAAAAACACATTCATCCATTGTTGAGTCCCCTTATGTCATTATTTCTCTCTTTGTGTCTACAGCCTTGTCTTCCCAGCTGATCTAAGAGCGAGCATTGTCCCCTAGAGAGCAGCGACAACACAGCAGTCGTTTACTAAGCGCTTACTGTGTGCTAAGTGCTCAGAGAGATAGAGAAGTGAGATAGGATCCCAGTCCCTGACCTGATGGAGGCTAGCTAGCACAATACAGAAAAGCAGGGTGGTGTTGGAGAGGATGAGGCGTCCAGAAGCCTTCCCCAACCCCCTTCATTCCACTGCTTTTCCTCCTTTGATTTATTTAGCCCATAGAAAATTTGCTTTGTAAAAGTTTCTTTGCACATGTTCTCCCTTATTTGATTATAAACTCCTTGAGGGCAGGGGCTGTCTTTTGCCTTTTTTTGTATCCCCAGACCTTAGCACAGTGCCTGGCACATAGCAGGTGCATGATAAATATCGACTGATTGTTGTCTGACTCTGGGCAAGTCACTTAAATGCTCTGTGCCTTGGTTTCCTCATCGGTCAAATGAGAGGTTTGAACTTGAGGAACTCTAACGTCCCTTCCAGCCATACCTCTATGATGCTATGATCTTTGTGGCAGGAACCTGTGTAGCTTTTCCCAGCTCCTTACTTCTGTACTGAGCATACAGTACGTGCTCATTAAATGTGTGTTAATTGATGATGACCCAACATCAAGATGTGTTACTACAGTCTGCTCCTAAGTATCTCAGGTTATAGACAGACTATTTGCCTTTAAAAAGCATTGGCCTCCAAACCAATCATTTACTCTCAGTTTCGTTTTGGGGGAAAGTTATTGTCACACAAAATGAGATGAGTCTGCAATTATCCCTTAATTATAATATTTGTACACAGAGGGAAGGGGGGAGGGGTGAGCAGTTCCCCCTTAGCTTTGCTGGGACATTTAGCTTTCTAAATAAAGAGGCTAAAACCAACTCTGGTTAAAGAAGCTCAGCACAGGAAATGGGATGGAATCTTTTTTGTTTTTTTTTTGCCTTGGAGTGGGGGTGGAACTTGTGATTTGGCTATTGTGGGAAATTTCCAATGTAGAAACACCTTTGCATTTTGGCAACACTCTGTTAGTTCTAGGCTTTGAGAGTTGTTTTTGTGGTGGTTCAGTCATTTCAGTCGTATCCAACTCTTCATGACTCCATTTAAGGTTTTCTTGGCAAAGATCCTGGGGTGTTTTGCCATTTTCTTCTCCAGCTCATTTTGTAGATTAGGAAACTGAGGCAGACATAGAGCTAGTAAGTGTCTGAGGCCAAATTTGAACTCAGGTCTTCTTGACTCTGGGCTCAGTACTCTACCCACTGTACCGCCTAACTGCCTTCTGGGGCATTAGGAGGTTAAGTGGATTGCCCAGAATCAAAGAAACAGCATGTCTCAGAGGTCACACTTGAACCCAAGACTTCCTGACTCTGAGATTAGCCCTCTATCCGTGACACCATGTGGCTTCTCATAATAATACTTTTATGAGCAATATTGCCCATAGTAGGACTTATCACTATGATGCATTAAGGTTCACATGGTTCCTTCCTCATCATAATCCTATGAGTTTAGCATTATACAAATCACCTCCATTTTATAGATTAGCAAACTGGGCAAAGAGACTTTGTCCAAGATTGCACAGCTAGTAACTGTCAAAGGTGGAATTCCAACTAAGACCTCTCCCAATTCCAACTAAATTCAGAGCTCTTTCTAACCCACAGTACTACTGTTAGATTACAAAAATAATTTGGTCACTTTCTTGGGTGAGGGGGCGATGGGAGGATATGGTAGTGACTGCCTTTCAAAAGGGTCAGATTGACTTGGTGTGTTTCATGCTCCCCTCTTGATCCTTAGGTCTTTGCTGAACCAATGTGACCCTACATTGGGCTGTTCTTAAAACCAGTGGACAGGCAGGGATCACAGAGCTGGAGTTGAACAGGATCAGGGGACATCTAGTCCAGCCAGATAAGGAAACTGGGTCCCAAAGAGGCTGAATGATTTGCCCAAGGATACACAGATGATAAGTATCTGAAGTAGAATCTGAACCAAGTCCACTGACTTGAGAGTCAGTACTTTTCCTTTCCTTTCTATTGTATTGCTCTGCCTCTAGAGTGGAAGAGACCATCCAAACTAACTCCATTTTACAGAGGAAGAAACTGAGGCCTAGAAGATTCAGTAACTTGACCAAGATTAAGCAGTTAGTGAGCATCAGAGGTGGGATATGAACCCAGGTCCTGTTTTATAGGAACAAAATTGAAGCTGATTCTTTTTGTTTAAAAAATAAATAAAAAGCAAAGGTCTTTTTCTAACCCTTTTAAATGAATGAAGCTCCCTTTTTAACATCAAAAAAGTCTCTCAATTCCCACATAACAGCAATTGTATTATTAGGGTTAGTTGAGATAACACTTAATGCCCACTAGCTGCTGTGAATTCAGTACCACTCTTAATGGACTAGACTTTGTTAACCACACGGGCATCTGCCCCCTTTGGAAAATGTGTAATGTGGCTTTTGTGAGACTTAATACATACTCGGATTCCCAGATGGATGCAGGCTTGTCATGAAGGTAAAATCCTTGTGGTCCTTCCGGATCCACACCCATGCACTTGGATGTTCATGTCTGGGTATGCCCATATACTCAAGAGGATAGAAGGAGCCAAGAATTATTTGAGTTAATAAATTTTTATTTAGAAATTATCTAAATTATTAAATCATCACCTTTTGGAATATGTTTCTTGTCTTGTCACAGGCCCAGAACATACATTACATGAAAATTATTCCCAAGACCACTTTGCATCTTCCATTTCATCTTACTACATTCCATTCCATTTATATAAAATGTGCCATAATAGAAAATGTGCCTGGAAAAGTCAGTTTCTTAACATTTGAATTAGAAAAGGGGATTTTCTCCATCTGGAAGGCCTTTCTAATCCTTTAGCTTTCCCCCAAAGAAGAGGAGAGTCTTCACAAAGTTCTAGAGAGATTATTGACCACAAATGGCCCAAATATTGGTCTTATGGCCCTTGTTGCCTCCAGGGCTCTATAATGACCACCACCCAGAGGTATGCTCATTGGACAAGTGTCTGGGACTTGGGAAATGATAGTTCCAGTGTATTCTGAATGGTCCCAGTGCCTCTGGAGGATTGTAGTCAGTTCCCAGTGCCATATTTTAGGGAGGATATTGATCATCTAGAGGAGGATAACCAAGGTGGTGAAGTGCCTTGGATCCTTGCCTTGGCTAGAGGAGTCTTGTGAGCTGACTTCAGGTATTTGAAAGGCTCCCTTTTGGAAGGGAATAGACTTGTTCTTGGCTCCAGAGAGCAGAGTGAAGGGTGGGTATTGGCAAAGAGAAAAATTTAGGCTTGATAGAAGGAAAAACTTCCTAACAATAAGTGCTGTTCAGTCATAGAAGAGGTTCTGCCAGCACTTAATAAATGTTTATTGATGGATGGATTGTTTGGTAAGTTCCCTTTATTGGTGGCCTGCAGGTAAATGTTTGCCAGATACACTGCAAAGGGGATTAGGTACAGACTGATCTAAATGGCCCTTTTGCTTGTCTACAAAAAAGACAAAAGTGAAGGTGATCTATTATTTGGTGCCATTTTTGTGAATTGCACTGAGTAAGAGGCAGAGGGAGGGCAAGAATGGGTTTTCTCAGCATTTGGAGTTGGGGGAAACAGAATGGAATTAAGCCTGTAGTCATTGCTGTGGTTGGGGGGCAAGGGTATAATGAGGTTAGAATAACGTGAACCTCAGATGTAAAGTCTCAGACGTCAGAGCTCTGGAAAGGGAGAGGACCTGAGAGACCATCTCATCTAACACTTTATTTTACAGATGAGGAAACTGAGGTGAAGGAAAGTGAAGGTCACACAAATAATATGGTGCAGAACTAGGATACAAACCTAATTCCTCTGATTCCAGTTTCTCTAAGGCTACCGGAATCCTCAAGGTTTTGCCTTCTCCCTTCACTTATCCTTCTAAGTTTGAAAGGTCTGGTTTATATCCCACTTTGTCTACAAGGCCTAGAGGCAGAGATCAAATCCAGCCTCAGATACTACCTGGATGACCTCAGGCAAATCAATTAATTCCTTCAACCTCAGTTTCCTCGTTTGTAAAAGGAGGGCAACTAGATGGCACAGGAGATAGAGTGCCAGGCCTGAAGTCAGGAGGATCTGAGTTTATATCCAACCTCAGACACTTACTAGCTGTGTGATCCTGGGCAAGTCATTTCATCCTATTTGCCTCAGTTTCCTCATGTGTAAAATGATCTAGAGAAGAAAATGGCAAACCAAACCAGTATCTTTGCCAAGAAAACCCTAAATGGGGTCATAAACATTCTAACACAACTGAACAAAAACTATAACAGAAAGGAGGAGGCTAGATGACGTAGCCCCCAAGGTACCTTCCATCTCTACTTATGATCAGTGATGTGTCCTCCTTGTGAATGAATGAATGAATGAATGAATGAATGAATGAATGAATGAATGAATGAATGAACCAGTGCTAAGAAAACAAGGTAAGTTCCCAGCTCTGTCACTGGCCAGTCTTAAGATCCCAGGAAAGTCAAATGAACTTTCCATGACTCAACCCTCTCATCAGTAAAAGGAAGGCAATCCCCTGGGCCCACATGCTCCCAATATTGCTGTCCAAATCACTGAATGCAGGGGTTGCACAGGGATGATGGTCACAGGAGAGATGCCAGATACTCTCCCTTCTAGTCCCCAAATCCAAAATGAGGTTTTCAGAAGCCAATTTATAAAAGCCCACAAAGACATTCCAGCACTGTACTCCATTGGCCTCTCTGTGTGGCCACTGATTGCTGTATATGTTTTACCGTCACAGATGGGCTACACGCCACTCCATGTGGGCTGCCACTATGGGAACATCAAAATCGTTAACTTTCTGCTCCAGCACTTCGCGAAGGTTAATGCCAAAACGAAGGTGAGTGAGGACCATCCCCTGCCTCTGAGCTACTGACTGACTTCACAGCAGGACAAGTGGCAACCTGTGTTCCTTCTTTTATTCCTTCTGCAGAATGGGTACACACCCCTCCACCAGGCAGCCCAGCAGGGCCACACCCACATCATCAACATCTTACTGCAGAACAACGCTTCCCCCAATGAGCTCACTGTGGTGAGTGAAGGTAGAAGGGACCCCTGGTTGGTGAAGGGGCAGGAGGGGGGTTGGCCATCTCTTACATATGTGGCTTTGGTGCCTCTCATGAGCTGAAGTGGAGAAAGCCCTTGATCCATGGGATGAGTCAAAGAATGCAGTTTCATATTACAGAGAGAGAGAGAGAAATGAGGTCCCTGAACTCTAAGAGCACCTGACTGAATGACCAACTAGGGAGATGTGTATGTCTCTGTGAGGGGAGAAGAACATGTGTCCTTGTTTCACGTGGAAGGCTCATATAGAGTGTTAAGTCTGTGAAGTCCTGGCACAGCTGTCCAGGCCTGCACTGTACAGATATTGTTGTAACAAATACCACGGGGGCAGGGAAGGGAGGGAGGAGGGATTGAGGGGAGAGAGAACTGGAAGAAAAAGATGGATTTTCACCATCTGTCCCACTGATTTCAAGTCATGCTGGGTGCCCTTTTAGTAGGTACAGAGCCTGTCTTTAGCAAGTATTTGAAAACGTGGCACTATGCAAAACATAAATCCATAATGGGCTCTCCCAGTGAGGGCACAAATCCTAAAATGCTGCTTAAATATTCCTTCAGGAAAAATTTTACCTTTGTAGTATAGCTCCTTTGGAAAAGTTCTGCCTTCGGGATAACTACAAAAAGTCAGGATTCTAACTGGATGCTTTTTTATAACAATGACGATTCTGCCTCATGGGAAAAAGGTGCAGCTATCATGATCACACAATCCAGAAGCATGTGTTAAATGCCCACTATGTGCCCATCACTGTGCGAAGCTCAGATACAAAGAAAGATAAAAAACAATTCCTGATCTCAAGGAGTGTCTAATGGGGGAGGAAAATGCTCTTGGTTTTAACTGGCATTCACTAGCTGTGTGACACTGGATAAGTTTCTGAATTTCAATAAAGTGATGACAGTGCTTGCACTATGGGGGTAGCTCCATGGTGCAGCAGATAGAGTGCTAGACCTGGAGTCAGGGAGGGGAGTCCAAATTCCACCTCAGACCCTTCCTAGCTCTGGAGCAATCAAGAAGACATATTTCTTTTTCAACCTCAGTCTACTTTTCTGTAAAATGGAAATAATGATAGCCCCTATCTCCCTGGGTTGTTATTAATATAAAATAAATAATCTGAAAAGCTCTTTTTCAAATCTTAAAGCATTATATGAATGCTAGCTATCATATGATTAGTGCATTATCTGCCTCACAGAGTCAAGAGGAAATTTCTTTATAAAGCTTAAAGTGTTGTAGAAATAGGATTTATTCCACATTTACAATAATAATTTTAATAATGTGATACAATAATTACAAGGAACATTTTGACTAATTTTTTAAAGATGAGATCTGTGATTTCATTGGTAGATGTAAATTCCGGATAAGAAAACTCCCTCAGCCATTTAGAGTTGGCTTTGAGAGTCACCTGGGGGCCTTGGAAAGTTAAGTGACCTAGAGTCACTCAGCCAGGATGTGGCAACAAGACTCAAACCCACACCTTCCTGACTGTGAGACTGACAATCTACCATGCTGCCACTCTATTATGAGTAATACCATACTTGTTAGTTTGCAGCTACTAGTAAAATGCAGAGTCATGCCAACAAACCTTTGAGAATGGTCATATAATTACATTATCATCATTCCCCCTTTACAGATAAGGAATCTAAAGTCCAGCAGTAGCCCCAGTCACACAGCCAGTGATTGGAGGAGCCTGGAACTGGAAACCAGGTCTTCTAACTAAGCCAGGGCGCTTTCTTCCAAAATCTGCTGCCTGCCTCTCTCATGCAGCTAAACTTGCTTTGGTGAAATTAAGTTGGGATTCTTCTCTAACACCTTCCTGATATTTTTCCCTTGCTAGAATGGAAACACGGCACTGGCCATTGCTAAGAGGCTTGGCTACATTTCCGTGGTTGACACCTTAAAGGTAGTGACGGAAGAGACCACGACTACGATAGTAAGTATCATTCTGTTTTCCTTATGGTACTTCCAGAGTTCATTGACTAATATTGTTTCATCTTCCAAAAGCTTGATGAAATAGACCATGGACTTGTCATCCAGATTCATTATTGTTCAGTCATTTTCAGTTGTGTTTGACTTTTCTTGACCCCATTTGGGGTTTTCTTGGCAAAGATACTGGAGTGGTTTGGCATTTCCTTCTCCAGTTCATTGTACATATGAGGAAACTGAGGCAGGCAGACTTAAATGATCTGCCCAGGGTCATATAGCTAGTGGCTGAGACCAGATTTGATCTCAGGAAGAGGAGTCTTCCTGACTCCACACCTGGTTCTCTATCCACTGAGCCATCTAGCTGCCTCATCCAGACTCTAGAAAGCAGAAATCACAGAGAGCTGATGCAACGTTCACAAAATCACAGAAACTCAGGATTGGTAGAGACCTAGGAGACCCCCTACTTCTAGTCACTCATGCAATAAGCATTTATTAAGCACCTACTATATACCAGGTATTGACTGTTCTAAGCACTAGGTCCCTTTTACAACCTACACACCAAGTGGTCATTCCATTTTGACTTTAAGATGGAAAACTCACTACTTCCTTATTATGAGGATCATAGATTTAAAGCCAGAAAGGACTTCAGATGCCCTGTAGTAAAACCCCCTTATTTTATAGATCAGGAAACTGAGACTCAGGGAGATGAAGGGACTTGCCCAAGAGATTCAGAGCTGGAAAGGACCTGCAGAAGCAAAATTTGAACCTACATCTACAAGCCTAGAGCTGGGGCTCTTTCCACTGGGCCCACACTGTCTGGTTAGTTTGGATTATTAAGAAGTTTTATTTGGGTTTGTTTCCCTTTACATCAGATCTAAGTCTGCTCACAGTACCTCTCCCCACTCTTTCTCAACTTGCCCTTTGGGTCCAAAAGAAGAAAGATGATGCTCTTCCATGAGACAGCCAGCCGTCTGGCTCCCATGACCTCTAGAGATCCATCAGAGCTTTACTCAAATCCAGCAAACACTTATTAAGTGCCTTCTAGGGGTAGAGCTGTGACCTGGGCAGTCACAGGACAGGGAGGTGAAAGGCTTAGATATTCATGATAAGCACTGGCATGAATGTCCCAATGGGAAGTCTGCCAGGCCTAGGACCTAGACCATCCCATTGAATGAGGCCTGTCCCTACACTCAGGGGAGAGAGATGAAATACTGATGCAGATTGCTAAGAGACTCATTACAGGCTGATTTTAATTATTATTCTTTAGATTACCTAGTATCCAGTTTGATATACATTTATGCATATAAATGCATGACCATATATGTCACAGTGGATGGCACAGTGGATAGAGTGCTAGGTCTGGAAACAGGAGGACCTGAGTTCAAATCCTGACTCAGACACTTACTAGCTAAGACAAGTCATTGAATGCTGTTTGCCTCAGTTTCCTCATCTGTAAAATGAGCTGGAAAAGGAAATGCCAAACCATTCTGGAATCTTTGCCAAGAAAACTCCAAATGGGGTCAGGAAAAGTCAGACAGGACTGAACAAGGACTAAACAACTGTATACAAGTATATTTACATATATTATACTCATTGGATACATACTTGCATGCATACATACATATCTACATACACATTTCTGACTTTGTGGTGTTGAGCAGAATGGCATAGGGAATAGATAGCTAGCCTCAGAGTCAGGAATACCTGAGTTCAAGTTCTGTCTCTTTTACATACCCAGTCTTTGACCCCAAGAATCACTAAATCTCTTAGCCTCGTGACTGATTCTCTAAGATTCTAAATTAAAAAGTAGGTGCAGCCTGGCATCGATAAAGGGCATTACCCATCCTTCCCTCATCATGTCACCTCCCCCCCAAAAAAAAACATATGCACATTCAAGGATATTCTGGTAAATGTTTAACAACAAGCTCTCTACCCCACATATACACAAAAAATTTTACAACATACTTTTAGGTTTAATTTGCATTTTCTTCATCAGTTTCTTAAGTTTAGACAATCAAGAAGGCAGTGACTCAAGCCCTGATTCTGATGTTTGCCATTTTCCAAGGTGTAACTGCTCTCATTTGAAATTTAACAATCGGCTCTGTGAGATGGGACAGCCATCTCCAACACACCAGCACAAACTTTATTAGCTCCCTATGACCTCCAGGACCAAATATAAAATGCCCTATCTGGCTTTTGAAGCCCTTTCATGACCTGGTCCCAGAGTTCCTACACTTTCCTTCCCCCCACGATCCAGAGACACTAACCTTGCTCACCCAGGCTCCTCCTCCCAACTCTGTCCTTGTACAGTGTTGGCCTTTTTATGAAAATTTAACAAAAGAGAGAGGTGGAAGGGAGAGAAGGAAGGAGAGGAAGAGAGAGAGGAGAGACAGAAAGGGAGAGACAGACACAGAGAAAGGAGGAGGGAGAGAGAGGAGAGAGACTGAGAGAGAAAGAGAGAGAGAAAAGAAAGGAAGGAAAGAAAGAAGGAAGGAAGAAAGGAGAGAGGGAGGGAAGGAGAGAAGGAGAGAGAGAAGAGACAGAGATAGTGAAAGGGAGAGACAGAGAGAAGGGAGGAGGGCATGAAGAAGAGAGGGAGGGAGAAGAGAAAGGGGGAAAGAGAGAGAGAGAGAGAAATATGTTCATACACACACACACACACACACACACACACACACACACATACACACACACACCATTGTATTGGTTTCATTTTTTAAATGCCCTCTCCTCTGTACAAATGGTTCTGCAATATTGTCACTAGAAGTTTTACAAGGGAATGAGCCAGACTCACACCCTAACATCCAAGTGTATGTCATCAGTACTCATTAACCATCTCTCATTGCCAAAAGAGTGCCCTGGAGAAAAGGACATGGTCAAAGGTCTAAAGCCGCCAAATTCAGCCCAGGTTTTCTGGACAGCCTGACTCCCGTGCTGAGTCATCAAATACCAAAGGGTAATTATTGTCTGTTGGACAGGTGGCTGAGGCCAGCAACACGTGAGTGCCCTGGGCTGCTCACAATGACGCAGTTACTGGGTGTAATAGATATATGTGGCCTTCTGAGAGGACATTGGTCTAAAGGGGTAAGGGTTGGGTCAAAGACACATTTCTGGTCTGTAAATGTATGTAAGTAGTGGCTAACAGCTGAGGGCTTGCAAAGCACTTTACAGATCTTAACATTAGGTCTTCACAACAGCCCAAAGAGGAAGGTTCCATTATTCTTCCCATTTTACAGATGAGAAAACTGAGGCAGAGTGAATTTCTCAGGGTCACATAGTTAAGAATTTAAGGTGGGAAGTAAACTTAGGTCTTCCTGGCTTCCAGCTATAAGTTCTATCTGA
Organism: Notamacropus eugenii; assembly: GCF_028372415.1. Classification (NCBI taxonomy): domain Eukaryota; kingdom Metazoa; phylum Chordata; class Mammalia; order Diprotodontia; family Macropodidae; genus Notamacropus; species Notamacropus eugenii. The sequence goes on from NC_092872.1 coordinate 269,576,459, forward strand.
TGTGCCATAATAAAGAATGAGTAGCATAAGTAAATGCTACCAATCACCTTTATTTAATTAAGGTTTTGAAATTTGGGGAGAAAAATTGTCATATATAGTCCTAGTCATAGACATTCTACTAGACAACACTGTTATTCATAAAAGTTTATTTGGTATTAAAGAGCTTAGTGGGTGGCTAGGTGGACTTAGACCTGGGTTCAAATGTCATTTCTAGCATTTATTAGCCATATAGTCATAAGTGACAACTTTTCTCTTCTCAATCTCAGTTTCTTCATTTGTAAAGATGAGCATGACCTTGGACAGGTCACTTGTCCGCCTGGATGGACATCAAGTTCCTCACCTGTCAAATGAGAGGGTTAGGCTGGAATGTCCTCTAACTTAAACCAAAGGAGCACTGTGACATAAAGTACTGACCTTGTTGGAGGGGGGTGGGGATTGTGAGGGCTCAAATGACCACAGGACCATAGGTCCATAGATCTTGAGGTGAAACAGACCTCAGAGGCTAGTTATTTAGTTCAATCCCTCATTCAACAGATGAGGAAACTGAGGCTCAGGGAAATTAAGCAAATTACCCAAAGTTACATGATTAGTGTCAGAGGAAAAACCTGGGTTTTCTGACTCAATGTTTCTTTTATTGTCCAGTGATATAGGCAGAGTGTTTTGTAAAATGTAGAGCACCATTATAAATGACCATATTATATATAAATCCTCAACCCTTCTGACACCAGATCTGTGATATCGTAGGATATCTTCCTGTCCCTCAAGGGAAGAAATAAAATTCTCAAGTTAATTTGAAGTCCCTTCCATTTGAAAAAGGAAGTTATGCCACATAGCACTTTCAGGAGGGCTAGATAAAGATATATGGAATTTAAATAACCAAAAAATGTTAACTCTCTAAAAATGGTGGAGAACTGCAGTCCACTGATGTGGACCTTGGACAACTCCTATTTAAATGTGACAGAAAAAAACAGAATTATCAAAGAAATAGAACCAGATCCCAAGGACATCATTCATTTTATAAAAGACCAGGATATCTTTCAGTTTCTACCTCATGATCTTTCCCGAGTCACCTCTCATGAAATACCCCAATGTTTTTTTGATATCTGGGAGGCAAATGTAGAAGCCAATGCCATGGGAAGGAGCTGCAGATTTGCTTCAAGAACCATAGGGGATGGAGAAAGGTCTGCTTGACTCAGGTGCCCTGACGAAAAGTAGTTCAGTGTACATAGTAGCTGGACCACTTCACTCTCAGTTATCAAGAGAATCAATGGGATTTTTTTTCTGGACCAAGAAGATGAACTGATGGTGTTCCCAGAAGATAGGATTTGACATAAGAATACAACAGAAAGAGGCATCAGTGACCAGTATGCCTTTTACTTTAGTTTGGAGCAAGAGTCCAAGACCGTTGTCCGTGGAGAGATGTCAGAAGTTCTGTGAATCTGGATGGGGGAAAAATCCATCTTTATTTACTAATCATCTCTTAACTGATTTAGCATTCCTTCAGTTACAAATGCAGGCAACAAACATTGTTCTGGGCACCAGGGCAGGGTGGGGGGTGTGGGGGGTCCGTATACTTCAGCAGACTTCCAAGGAGGTCCATGACACAAGAAAGGTTAAGAACTCTTGTTTGGGCAAAGGGTATAAACCTAAGACAGACACAATCTCTATTCGTGGAAAGAATTCATCAGAGACCTCTCAAGCTAATCTTTGAAAACATGTCCTGATTTGGTGTGTGAATTCAGTTTAGGTGAGGAAGAGTTGCATAAAGTTGTCAGCCTCACCCTCTCTTCCAAAGTCATCAGAGATAAGTAGCAAGATAAAAAATCAATGCAATTGGTGATAGAATTATTGCTTGAATGACTGAATCCATGAAAGATCATCAAGGGAGGGAGAGAAGAGGGAGGAAGGAAGAGACAGAGAGATAGAAAGAGAGACAGAGTGAGAGAGGAGAGACAGAGAGAGAGAGAGAGAGAGAGGCTACCACATATAGGGGACAGGAGATGCAAGATAAGATTGTGGAAATTGAAAAGGATCAGTCAATAGGCAGGAAGAGAACCAGTCATGATCAATGCCAGAAAAACCCAAAACAAAGAGAGTATGCAGATGGAGGAGATGGTTAGCACCATCAAATGGGAAGGAAGGAGAAAAGGAGGGAGGGAGAAGAGAGAAAGAGGGAAGGAGGGAGAAGAGGGAGAGAAGCAAAAACATTTGTTTGAGATCATGTGTGGAAAGTACTTTGTAATACCTTACAGTGTACCACATGTTCAGTGATCTTCATTATTATGGAAGCAGTTATGCTTTGATCACCAAACCCAAGTTCTCTTTGTAGTCAAGGCCTAAAAAAATGCTGACAAATTCTAATCTCACAAATTTCGTCTCTTCTCCAAGTTTAATTATATTTTCCCACGGTTATATTAATCTTTAATGATACTGAGCAGATTTATATATTTTCACTGCTTTTCTACACCTTCCCCATGAATTTTGCTCTCTGGAAGTCAGTTATTCAGTTTGACATTATGTTGGATGGTTTTCCTTTGTTCCAAGGGAAGATTCTGTGTAGAACAGGGTATTAGAAAGTTATCATGGTATAAATAAACCAAAAGGCACTAACATAAGTAAATAAAAGTCAACTGTTGAGTGAGGGAGGGAAAGCATTTGTTAAAAAACTGTGCTAAGTCATGATGATAAAGTAAGGGGATCACAGAAAGTTGTTACTTCCTCACATACTCCATTAGCAGTAGACTACAACTCAGTCTTACTTCATCATACTTGAGGTTTCATTTCAAATTAGGAGGCCTCCTTGTCAACCCTTTCACTTCTTACACAGCTCCCAGAAAGACTAGAGTCAGCCTGAGGGGACTCTGGGATCATAACTGGGAGAAACGTAACTCAGTTGCCTCACCAGTGCAAAAGGTGACCTTTAAATGGGTCCTTTCCCAAGCTTCCCCACTACAAAAGCTTACCAGACTCAGGGTTTTTTCAGCAACCTAAACAATCAACAAATATTTATGTACCACACACTGGGGATACAAAGAAAAAGCAGTCCTGGACTCATGGTGCTTTTATCAATAAAATCAATCAAAAAGCGCCTACTAGGTGCCCCTTATGGTGCTAGGTACTGGGGATATAAGAATAAAGAACTTGAAATCTACTTACATTTTAATTAATGGAGAAGATAACAAACACACATACAACATACACAGAATCAGGAGAGAATTAATAAATACAAAGGTATACAATTAGTGAAATATGATAGATTGGAATGGGAGGAAGTAGCAGTGCGGGGGGGGGGATCAGTAAAAAGTCCTTTTCTCTAGTTACGAAATTTGGCAAGCAGCTATCAAGAGGTATGTGGATTTGGCAAATCAGACTGTACTGTGGAATTTACTCAAGAATCGATGGGTTTTATACTAAAAGATCCTTAGCCTGTGCTGTGTTTCCTGTCTGCTTCACCTGCCAAAGATACATGTGGTCCTAGAATCACTTGCTAAACAGAGGCATCAGATGATGCTTTAATTAAGTATGATGATCACATTACTTGTAATCATGTTCATCATGCTGGGTAATAAAGAAGTTGTACTAGCCTCCTGTACTTAACATCCAGTCCCAGGTTATTTTGTTTTACTAGGAACGCTCTTTGTCTAGTGCCATTTAGTTCCTCAGTGTCTTGATATTTTAAAAAGGAGCCCAATTTGTATAAATGAAAAGCTAAACCATTGAAACGCTAGTGCTGGTAATGGCAGCAAATGATCTGGACCTTCAGAAATGCTGTGACTCACCAGCTTCCATATTAGAAAATTAGTGCCAAGGGGAGAGTTACCAATACTTAAGTGATCTAATCCCCATATGGCATTTCCTCTGGACTCTATTTCAGAGGGGTCAGTGATCTGGAAAAATGCATTCATTATCTCAGCTGTAGGTAGAAAGAGCGTGACCCAGAGGATAACTCGAGGGCAGAGATAATCTGTGCCCCTTTGTCAGACCTCTCCTAGGCATTTATCATATTCTAACTGTCATCTCATTTTGACACACCTATCAGTTGTATGAGTGACTGGCACACAACAGGAGCTTCATAAATGCTTATTGGCTGATTGATGAAGACAAAGATTACATCTTTTAGCGCCCATAAAAACAAAGCTTTACACAAAGCACTTTGTTGAATTGAATTGAAAATTGTGAACATAGATTTTAAAACTATATAAAACCTGACCTTCCTATAACACCTTATCTAAATTAGCTCATTTGAGCCTCATACCAATCCTGTGGGGGTAGGCAGCACAGGTATTATTTTCCTCGTTTTGTAGGTAGGGAAAATGAGATAGAGGTTAAGTGACTTGATCATGCTCACATAGATGGAAAGTGTCAGAGGCAGGATTTGAACCCAGGTCTCTCTGAGTCTAAGTATAACTCTCAATTCACTGCTCCCTGCAGAATGTGAGTAGGGATTGTTCAGTTTTTGTATTTGCATCTCCAGAACCTAGGACAGTTCCTGGCATATAACGGGGACTTAACAAATCCTTGTCGAGCCATTGTTTGAATATGTGGTATTGGTTTCCTTCTAGTGAATTAAACCTGTAGGCAGGAGGAAATGAAACCAAAGGCTCTTTGCCTACCTGGTGCCTATCTACACCCTTAATATACTTAAATAAAGACTGCCAGAAGCCAGGTGCTCTAAGTGGCATGATCCCTTGGCATGACATAATATAAGAAAAATTCTCTCTTTAGCAATCTTTCTTTTAGGAGAGACTTGTTTAACCTTTTGAGTCATGGACCGCTTTGAATCTGGTGAAACTATGGACTATTCAGAATGTTTTTAAATACATAGGATCACAAAGGAAAATAATTATATTGAAATACAGTTCTTTTTATGTGCGTGTATATATGTATATACATATATATATGTAATATGTGGGGCAGCTAGATGGTACAGTGGATAGAGCGCAAGTTCAGGAGTCAGGAGGACCTGAGTTCAAATCTCACCTCAGACACTTGACACTCACTAGCTGTGTGACCTTGGGCAAGTCACTTAACCCCAATTGCTTCATTCTGGGTCATCTCCAGTCTCCCTGATGAATATTTGGTCACTGGATTCAGATGGCTCTGAAGGAGAAGTGAGGCTGGTGAGCTGCACAGCCCTCCCTCACTCAAAACATAGTCAAGTGCAAGTCATGTCATCATTTCTCTGATGGCATGGTCTTCTTTGGCAATGAAGGATGAACACGCAGAATATATATATGTAATATGTATATTTAAAAACAAGCTCAGAGACACCAAGTTAAAAACTTCTGTTTTAGAATAACACTCTCTATTGAGTCCTTGGACTTGCCCAGTAAGCAAATTGTTTACGTTTTCCTTTCCCTACAAATTCTGAACCAAAAACCCAGAAAGCCACTGGCTTGTACTCAAAAAGAGAACTTTTGATTCCATGTAATTTACTAAAGTCAAGCACATTTCTAGTTCTCACCATAGTTCTGTGGCCAAAAGAACACCCCACATCACTGCCACCTTGCCCATCTGTATCAGAATGACCTTGGGTCTTTAGCCAGTATCTGACACACTTCCACAGCAGTGCATGTCCTCATGGAGATGTCTGGTTTGGCTACTCTGGAGGTGACTGTTGCTTTTCCTCCCTTCTGATAGACCGTCACAGAGAAGCACAAACTGAATGTTCCAGAAACGATGAATGAAGTTCTCGATATGTCGGATGATGAAGGTATGGAAGAAAAGCCAATCTAATCCTTTACCAAAGCTTTACTTACAACATCTTGTTTGTCGGATTAACTTCTTTGCAAAGAAAAAAAATGACTTGTGATAACAATGAAATGTGTTGTTGACCTATCCAAAGTGACCATTTTTCAGATTCTTATCTTGTTTACTTAAATCATGCAGTTCGTAAAGCCAATACCCCTGAAATGCTCAGTGATGGCGAGTATATATCAGATGTTGAAGAAGGTATTTGTGCATTTTTTTTATCCTGGTGGGATTTAAGCACCCACTTTTTTTCCCTTTTCTTTCTTGCCTTTAAATTTTAACTCCCTCTCTAACTAACTTTTTCTAATGCTCTTGATAGCATTAATTTATGCATCATGACTAGAATGCATTTGATAATGCTAACAACCTTCCTTCCCCTACTCCTCCCCTCTCCCCTACTACCTTTGAATCAAATGTCCCTGAAACTTTTTTTGTCGTATTGAAGGAGAATATTGGGGGGATTCTTTCTGTTGCTGCTGCTTTGAAGCAGAACATTAACGTTTTCTTTTCATTTAAAAATCAAACAAAGGGGAAAATACCAATTTTCATAGGAGAAAAAATAAACAAATAGCTGGGGACAGGGGATATGGCCTGGAAGGGGGAGGGGCTTCTATTTTTCATTCTGTTTCTTATTCCATAGCAGTAAAGAGAGCTCTGGAACATCTGATTTGAACTAATTATGAAATCTTAACCTGAAAAAAAAAATTCCCTTTGAAAGTATGTTTTGCAATCATTATTGAAAAAAATTTTTTAAATCACAAAATGCCACTTTTAAAATCATGATTTTGCACATGTGATCAACAAATAAATAATTGGTTTGCTAATGTATTATATTTAAGAGGAGCTGTTGTCTTTTAACCTGAATTAGAGGCCAAGCATATGACAAGGTAATAAAGGGGGAAGAAATTACTGAAGCGCATTTTTAAAGGTAAACCCTAAGCTTATGTATCTCATCACTGACAACAAACATTAAAATAACAAGCACAGGTTGGCATTGCACTAAAATGCTAAACTATATTGATCATGAAAAAATGTGTAACATGTCTTCTTTTAACCTGGTAACTTTCCGCCTCTCGACAGCTATGGTCTATCTTGTCTCCGCCACCCTTTGTTGGGATTTTTTTCTCTCTGTATGGTATTTACTTTTGGATCAGTCCTAGTGTTTCTTGTCATTTGAATGTCTTTATTTAATCCTCAATGGTTCCATGTTTGGTTCCTCCTTTAATTTGTTTTTATTTGAAGAGGAAATGAAAAAATATATCCACTCCCATATCTGTGAGCTCCATCTTTAATGATGCCCAAGTCAAAGCATTCTCTAAATGCATTTCTATGGTGTCTCGGATGCCTAGGAGAGTCCAGGCCTCATCCCTAAGTGCTTAAGAGAGTTGCTTGGGCCCTAGGGAGAATATGGTTCCTGTCTGAAGGCTGCTCTAAGTAATGCTAAAAAGCCTTGACTTATGTGTTTTGTCCTTCCAAAATTTCTACCATATAGTCCTTCCTAGTGGATAGAATGGGTAAAATCCTTATCCTTTTGATTTTTCAGAATAAGACTTTGTGCCATCATGTTATATTTTAAAGCCTTATCCAGCTGCCCTAGAATTTTACTTACCTCAGTATTATGATCAAGAAAGCATATTTTTATCTCCAAGTCTCAAAGACAAATGAAGAAAAATGTGTATCTAAATGTGTGGTGTATGTGTATAACAGGTGTATTGACAATGACTTTTCTCTCAAGATATTTTGAAATATAACATGATATCAAAGGCCTAGAAATTGACTGCCGCTTAAAGCAATATATTGCAGCTTTCACAATGATGAGATGCTCTGTTTGAATGGATATAGTAACAACCTCTAAACCTGCCTGTTGTAGTAAATATGATTGTATTCAGAAGGGATATTTTGAATTTCCTAGTCAAAGGGCTTTCCAAGAATGTTGTGCTAAGTGGTTGTGAAGTACTTTATTGTCTTAGATACTAACAACTTTATGAGTTAGTAGAAGTATGGTTAGCTCCATTTTCCAGATAAGTAAACTGAGGGACAGAAACTAAGTGACTCGCTAAAGTTTGCTCCTCCTGCCAATATGTGGCAGAGCCAGACCTCTACATCAAGTGTACTTTCCCCAACTCTGTTTAGGGTTTTAGGTTCCTAAGACAAGAGCTGAAAGGGATCTCCAATGGTATCTGGTCCAGCCCTCTCCTTTTATGAACAAGAAAACTGAGGCCAAGGGAAGTTCAGTGACTTACCTGAGGTCATACAGGTAGTAAGTTTCCACAGGGAGTTTTGAACCCAAATCTCTGACTCTAGGGTTGGTGTTTCTTCTCCTGTACTTACTCTACTCATTGAGGATATAATTCATTTAACTCCTGGGCTAGAAATAGTTTTCTTTCACTCTGCTTGCAAATCATAAAGTTGAAGCCATCTGGCCAGCATATTACAATCCATCTTTCATATAGCCCATCCTAGCCTGTAACCTATAGCTGTTGTTTCATAGAGAAATCCTTGAACGGTCAGAATCAAACTGCTTCTGATTCTAGATTCCAGGAGTCAGTAATTCTAAAACAATTCAAACTCCCAAACAAATCATTTCGAATACTTAAGTGCCAAAGGAGCCTATGACTGTCATGGTAGTTTTTGTTTTCTCATCCATTTGATGTGATGGCCCCCTTCATGGGATTTGCCCAAATCATGTGCCTGTGGTGGTTCTAGTGAGTTGGATAGTGCAACAGCCCAGAAAGCTCAGGTAACTAGTGAGTCCTTACCAAAGTTGAAGTGAGTATCCTAGCAGCCCCATACTGAGAGAATATTCACCAGAGTTGGTAAGGGATTAGCCTACTGGAATATGTACAAACCCTAAAATTAAGATGCTACATAAATGGCCCCTGTTATTATTATCACCAGTAAGAGGCATCCCAAGTTGTTGGGGAAAATAACCATTTTTCAGTGTACTTAGGGAAGAAACTCTAGACAAGAAAAATAGTAAACATATAAATATTAATTTAAAATAAAAACTGAGTCTGGTGACTAATTTGGGCAAAATATGATTTCAATCTTTCCTTTAAAAAATATTATTGCTATTTCTTGCCTTTATATCCCCCTTCATTTCCCAATATCTCTCCCTTACTGACCCAGGGAACCATTATTCTTTATAATAAAGATTTTTTTTTTAAAGCCAGAAAAACAGTTCAGCAAACCTAATCAGCACATCAACTGAGTCAAATAGTATGTTCAGTGTTCCACAATCTTCTTGACAGAAGGGAAGGAAGTACATTCCCATATCTCTTATTCAGGGTCAGATTTGATCATTATAGTCTTTGCTTTAAAATAATGAAATGTATAAAGGAAATAAATTCATGAATCAACAAATAACATTTCATTCCAGGCGGAAAGGTACAGAACTTTAGAACTGGGAGGTACATAATAGTCCATTTCCTTCATTGTCCAGATAAGGAAACTGAGACTCATATAAGTTAAAAAACAATTTGATTCATTTCTCAAGAAAATGTTATTTCAGCTAACAAAGATCTCAGTAATGACAAATGAGGCATAATGAGTAATGTAGCAAGTCAACTGTAGTACACACAAAATGGTATCAATGTTAGACATAATTCTTCACCTCATGAAAAACTTTATTGGCCTCAGTAGGAGGAGAGATGCTTAATCTCAGAGTTGGAAGGAAATTCATTGGTCATCTTAATCCAGTCTTTACCTGCACAAGAATTCCTCTACAATATACTTAATAAGCAATCATCCCTATTTTGCCTAAAGACGTAGCTCAGGGTTGAGACATCTCCTTCCAAGCAACTATTAATAAATACATTTTAAGTTCTACCGTTCAACCAGGTCTAGTTCACCTAACTGTTCTATCATCTAGCCAAGGGGTGAGAAACCTGTGGCCTCGAGGCCACATGTGGCCTTCTAGGTCCTTGAGTGTGGCCTTTTGACTGATTCCAAGTTTTACAGAACAAATCCTTTTATTAAGTTGATTTATTCCATGAAGTTTGGATTCAGTCAAAGAGCCACACTAGACGACCTAGAGGGCCACATGTGACCTTGAGGCTACAGGTTCCTCACCCCTGATCTAGCCCATATTTCTATCTTTTCCAGAAGAATACCATGGGAGACTTTGTCATACTTTGCTAAAAAAAAAAATCTAGGTAAACATTCCCCTGATTTACCTGTCCCATAACCCCTTCAAAAAACAAAATCAGGTTAGTTTGGCATGACCTGTTCTTGACATCTTGGCTCCTTGTGATCACTGCTTCCTTTTTTAGATTTTTATCGACCATCTCTTTAATCACATTCCATAATTTTACTAGGAATCAAATCCAAACTCACTGGCCTATAGTTTGTAGGCACCATTCTCTTCCCTTTTTTGAAAATCACAACCACATTTGTCATTCAGGTATCCCTAATTTTTCAAAGGTCACTCAACAGCAGTTCAACAGTCACATTCTCCATTTCTTTCAATGCCCAAGGTAGTTCATCTGAGCCAGTGACTTAAACTTAGTGAGGTTGTTCTATTAAGCCCCAACTTCTCTTAGGTATCATTTCCCTCTTTGCCATCTTTGTTTTGTACTTTCCAGACAAATGCCTTTCTCTTTTGTCAAGAAGACAGAAGCACAGTAAAAACTGAGTAGTCCCACCTTCTGTCTTCAGAGAACATAGGTACTCTAAGTCCAAATCCAATATTGTTTCCACTCATTCCATGCTATCTCCTCACTCTGGGATCCTGTATGTTGGACACTAGGACCAACATATTTATTATGCTTAAGGCATAATATAACTTCTGATCATAAAACTGTGATGGTAACGTTGAGATATTGGAGACCATTGCCATTGTAGGATGGGATGGAGAGGTGAAGAAGGAAAAGGTGGAACAGGTCCAAGAGTTGGCATAGTTTCCAGCAAAATCTATGAGGGTCCATAATAAAGATAGAGAAGCTGGCATGAAAAACCCACAAAATGAGGGTCACAAAAAAGAAATATGACCTATCCTAGCACAGTTCTCTACTTTCCCTCTGCCTACTCTAATTTCCTTTTCAATGTGGCTGATTTCAGCTAACTCACTGAGGTGCATGTGATAATCCCTCTCCCCTTTCCCCCACCCCTGCAGTTATCTTCTGAAAGTGGGATTTGTTAACCTAAATCAGTTCCCAGTCCCAGAAATGTGTGAGGGAGTTATTTTTGAACAGGGAACCTTCTGTTTCTCCTTGGGACCAAATCTCACAGGTTTTCTAGGACAGTCCTGATTTCAAAAAAATGATGTGTATTTTACATGAATGTTTGAGAAAGTGACATCACATGTTCAGTGTGGGAAATGTTCTCACCAACTGTGAGAAACAGCCTTCATGTCCCCCAGCTGGTTCAGTCTACGGTTATATGAAAAACTCTCATTTCTTAGTCACAAATGGAACAAACACACTGGACTCCCACCCCCTTGCCTCCTTTCCCACCCTTCTGATTATTATCAATGCACCCTGACCAACTCAGGTAAAGATACAGCCATAGTGTGGCTTGTAAAGAAAATTATTCTCAAGAACATTACAGGTCATCCATACCAGTCTGACATCTTATCCTATCAAGTCAGAATGATGTCAACGAAGATCTCTCATTTACCATGATTTTTAATCCATACTTGATGCATGCGGGTAAAGATTTCTGAGACTGTGGGGGTAACTCCTGACTTCTTCCTTGTATTTTGTCTCCTGTGAGTTTGGGGGTGTCTGTTACTACTCTTTGAGCATCATAGCTACTCTCTATCATCTGGAGCTTGTTGGACAAATGTAGGTAGTGTTCCCTTTTCCCTTTCCTTTTCAGCTGAAAGCTATTTTGATTAGAGTTCTATGACTCTGGACAAATACATTCTCAGCAGCTCTTGCCAAGAGCACTCTATTGCTGACCAGATACCTAGCATTCCTACCTTTGAAATCAGAGTCCAGATATTCAAATCCCATCCCCAAACAACATCTTCTCTATCAGCTCTTGACTTACCAAACTTCCTTTCTCTTTTGAAGCTTTCAGTGGGCATCAATAATGAAAAAAACCACTTGTGCCCTGAAGGTCTTCAGATTTCTTGCCCAAGACTTTGTCATCATTAGCAATGCTTTCTGGAGGCCTTCAGTGGTAATATTTGTGCCTGAATGAATGGATGAATAAAATATTTACTAAGTGCTTACTATATGCAAAGGCATTGTGCTAATGAATTACCAGAAATGGATAGTAAGTCATCTGCTCAGTTATCAGATGACATCACTCCCACCCCCAACCACCATGATATTTTCCAAAGCTACCAAAGTAGGAATTAGCAAGTGAGGATATTTCAAATATGTATGTTAGGTAGTGAATGGGATCCAAAAGAAATAAAAAGACCACATCCTTGCCAACAAGTATTTACTGATTAGAGAGACCAAATGTAGGTATGCTTTATCAGCACATTAAGCAACTGATGAACAAGACACTGTCCTTGTTAATCAACCAGTGTTGTCTTCTATCTTTTTATCCCCAGCACTGAACGTTTTGTTCATAGTAGGCACTCAATAAATGCTTACTATATTAGTGGTGCTAAGTACCACTAAACAGTCAGAGAATAAGATGGTATTTCTCTGTACAGATTCTCTTCAGTGGATCTGTGACCTCACTGATAGGAGCTTTCCCTCCATCAGCACAGATCCTAATAGACCCATGCTTTCTCATTCTGTATGATTATTGCCTGTTTTCTATCACAAATCTTCCATCTAAGATCTATCCAATGTATTTGAGACCTTGTTATACATATATACGTGCACATACACACACACACACATACACACACATATATATATATATATATACACACATATGTACACACACATTTATTTATTTATTCTATGAGCACCTGGGTAACATTTGATTTGTCTCTCTATACCCAACCTTGTGCTCATGACCAGAACGTCTTTACTGATTATACATACATACATACATACGTATGTGTATATGTATATGTATATCTACCTCATTTCTTGCACAAAGGTCATTCCTGAAATTTGCTTCAGCCTACACCTGCCCACCATGTATCTCATCATTTCCCTTTGTGTCATTAGCAATGTGGATTCCTCTACAATTTTTCCAAGATTCACAACTATAGGGCATCACTGGGAACACATTTCTGTTGAAATAATCGTGCATTGTATCAATAAGTAGTTTGAGACCATTAAAAATACAGTATAACTTCCCAAGTGCTGTCCAGCCCACTCTTCTGGATCCTGTTCAATTTGGGGACCAACTCATTGTACACCTGCAGTGCCTCTGGAAGACAGAGAAACTGATGAATTAAGTAGGCATCCAAGTGCATGTCTTAGTCTAGAAAACAGACATTTTCATCCATTTAGTTTCTTGCAAATGGCTTATTAGACCAAGCTCTTTTGTGCAGTCATGTTTTTACTGAGGAATCTGTGTAATATTCTAGGGCTTGATAGAGTCAGTATAATATTATTCACACACAGGGGTACCTGGAGGTCCTCACCACATGTGGGCAATACCTCTCCCATTGAGCCATACAACTAATAAGTGTTTAATCTGGAAATCAAACCCAAGAGCCTTCCTGACTCTAAGACAAACCTTCTTTGATAAACCATGCTGAACTGCAGAGGGAATATATAGATCATGGGTTCTTAACCTTGCATCCATGGACCCCTTAGATTTCAAGGAGGCTATATACGTGGATGGGGAAAAAAAATTCTTCATTTTCACTAATTTTTTGTTACCTTTATTGGAATCTTGTGTATTTCAAAGCATTATGCTGACAAGGGGTCCAAGATATATTAAAAAAAAAAAAAAAGGTTCTTAACACCTGCTGCAGCTGCAGGGTGGGGACAAAACAGGAAGGCCAGTCGGGGGGATCAGATGGCCTCGACGCCCCTTCCAACTGGAAAACTGCCTGTTAGTCCCTGAGCTCTGAGTTACTGACAGTATAGGACCAATTTGGGGGTGGTAATTAATTCATTGTCTGGCCTTCATTTTAAAATAAATCCCAAGTGGCCTAGATTGCGAGTCATGTGAAAGTCTTAAGTAGCTGGCTTGCTTCTCTTTACTTGGGCTCATTTCAGTTAATCAACCAATCAATCTGTGAACATTTATTAAGTGCCTTTTATATGCCAGGAATTCTGCTACATGCAGGGGATTCCCAGCAGGTGATCATTCAAGATACTTGGGAATACTGAGGTCTACACCTGGCCGGCACAGAGACCAGTACAAAGGAGATGCATAATAAATGTCTGTCAGCATGGATTCAGAGACAAAAACAAACCATTCAGTGCCCTCAAGGAGCTCCCCTTCTGGTGGGGGAGGCAACATGTACAGAAATAAACATATACAAAAAGTATACAAAGGAAATATGAGATGATTGACAGATTGACAGAACACAAAGGGACAATCTCTGGCCAATGCCCAGGGGAGCTTTCTGGGTCAGAATTAAAGTGTATTGGCCAGTCACTGTCTATCCCAAATATGCTTCATTCTATCCAGATTCAGTAAGCCCAGGAAAGACTCCTTAACGCCTCTCTCTTTTTTTAGGGGGGAGAGGTGGTCAGGTTTGTTTATGCACCCAACTAGGAAGAGAACCACGGATGCCTTTGTTCTTCCTAAGCCTGGAAGAGTTCCAAACCTGAGTCATGCTTGCTGACTTTAGAAACTCTATCTAGCCTGGACTTTATGGCAATAAATTGCTACAGAGTTTTTAAAAAGTCAGCCAGCCTTGCTGGTCACAGGGAACAGGGCAGGGCTTAAGAGCAAAGAATAGAACAGATCTGCTGCTGTGGCTAAAGACTTTAATGGAATTAATGTGGGGAGGAAAGAAGTGCTGGTATATTTGTGTGTATGTATGTGTGTGTGTATTTGTGTGTGTATGTGTGTGTGGTGTGAGTATATGTGGGTATGTGTATGCGTGTGATATATGTATATACATATATATATATCTGTGTGTATATGTATAGTGTCTGTGTGTGGTATATATGTGGTGTATATATGTGTACATTGCATATGTATATGTATATGTAATATGTGTATGTGTTGCACATTGTGTGGTATGTATGTGTATATGTGCATGGTGTGCATATATATGTGTGTTGTGTATGGTGTTATATATGTATGTGATATACGTATATATTTGTGGTATGTATATACGTGTGTGTGGTGTGAGTGTGTATATGTGTGTATGTGTATGGTGTATGTATATGTCAGGGAGGGGATTTGATAGAGTAGAAGTATAGGATTCTACTGACCATACCAAGGGGAGTACAGTTTTCCAAACTCTCCCAGTCCACATGGCTGCCCATTTAGACACCTCTGAAACAAGAGGAAAATAGGGCAAAATAGAAGGGACGGTCCTGGAACACTCAGAAGGGTGTGTAGGCTGCTCCGGACAGAACATGTCCCTGGATTTTCTACAAGGCCACCACACCCTTCTGAGCCATGTTGACACAGACTAAGAAAATGCCTCCTGGGCGTTCTGACCCAGCTGCACTGGGTGCACTAGAGGTTATACAGTGTCTTATATTTTTGGCTTGGGCTCGCAGTGTCATTGTTAGAGCTAACTGCCTCACCGTTGTAGGTCAGCCCCTGCTTTCCAGACTCCATCTTCTTAGAGACCCTCCTGGGGCATTACGAGATGGAATGACAAGATAGGGTCACTGGGCCAAGGTCTCCACTCCAAAGCTGGTTCTCTATCATGCTGCCTCTTACTATCACGTTAACACTTCTGATGGCTGATACAGCATTTTTAAGTTTCCAAAACACTTGGTATATATACATCATCTAATTCTGATCCCAACAACCCTGAGAGGTAGGTACTAGATACCATTATCCCTGTATTACAGATGAGCAAACAAATCCCTATATTATAGATGAGGCTCTGAAAGGTGAGGTGAATTTGTCTATGATCCCATTACCCCAGCCCCTGGTTAATAATGTCTTAACTATTCTCAACTTCATCAAAATTACTCTTTATTTTCTATTTAATTTTCTTTATTACATGGGTTTTCCCGGTCAAAAAGAGTTCATCACCAAGTGGCCAGTCTTTTGGCCAGACTACAGGTTCCCTGCAAGGTCCTTGGCAAGTGGTCTCAGGCTGGCCTTAGCGCCATTTTAAAAGCCTTTCCTGCATGGTAGAACCTGTCAGAAAGAATATTTTGCTGGCATCACCTTTGAGAACACAAAGGGCCAGCAGGCCACAGAGAGGCATTGGACTAGGCCTCCGTGATGGGTATGAACATAGACAAAAGTCACAAAGGGGCCCAGGCAGAGCTAGGCTGCCACTGGAATGACTGAAGAGAATTTCCAAATGAATGAGCTCAAAAATCCATTAGTTTTGTTTTGTTTTGAGCATATTTTATATGCACTTATAAGTGTAATGATTGTTTCCCCAGATAGACTTTAAGATCCTTGCGGGTGAGGAGTGTTCATTTTATCTCAGTGTCTGTCACTGCACCCCACACCCCACCTAGGACAATGCCTAGCATTAATAAATGTATGCTGATTGATTGATTGATATCTAGTAAGTGTTAAAGATGGAATCTGAATCCCGGTTTTCATTAATGCCAAGTCCAGTGCTTTTTCCATTTGCCGCCCTTATCTATGACCCCTGCAGATATCCACACAAATAATATATACTCATCTATCTATATCTGTCTATATCAATCCATTTATCTATCTATATAGCCAGCCTCAGACTGTGTGACCCAGGATTAAGTCACTTAATCCTATTTGCCTCAGTTTCCTAATCTGTAAATTGAGCTGGAAAAGGAAATGGCAGACTCCTCCAGTATCTGCCAAGAAAACCCTAAATAGGGTCATAGAATCGGACACAACTGAAATAACTCAACAACAAACCTAGAACCAATTACTTCCCCTCTCTGGGTCTCACTTTCCACGTCTCTACATGAGAGAGTTAGAATTACTACAAAATTCTCTTCTATCCTATGTTCTCTAAATGTAGCATTATTTTTATTAGGAAAATCAAAAGTTAAAGCCAAGGCCTCCAAGAGTTTTAGAGGTAACCCTGAGTTCTTAAAATCAATGAAACACAAGCTGTGGCAGGATATATCAAGCTAGAAAGGCCAGGAATATGGAGCCCTGTGCCCATTGTTCAAGGATAAGCCTTGCTAATTTCCAGTGGTTGGCTATCAGATAGTGAATGTTAAAGGTCACAAAAATTCATGAAGTGGAACTTCTAAGACATAGAGGGAGTGTCACCACATACGTAGCCGAAGTTAAATGTACCCACATGGCTTTGTGCCCATGCCTGTGATGCTGAGTGGTAGCTTACCCTTGCCTGACCAGTACCCTCTTGTTCCCTCATAGCCATCCACGGGAACATTCTCCTTCCTCCAATGTCCCTAACTGACTCTTTCCTACCCTCCCATTGTACTCCATAGAATCCTGGTTCTGCTGTTCACAAACTGCCTTTACATTAGATCTGTGCTCTCTTCATCCCCACAAATTATGTTATCTGTGTGTTGGATTGATTTTGGTTGTGTTTAGCCCACTAGAATGTAAGGAGAGCAGGGCATTTTGATATTGCCTGCTGCCTACACACTGCCTGGCACAGATGAGGTCCTTAATAAATACTCGTGGAACTGAATCAAATTTCATAGGGTGGTAATAAGAGTCAGAAGTTCATCTTCAAATGAGTCTTAGAACCCAAAGACCTGGGTTTGGTTTATAGCTTTAATGCTTAATCACTGTGTGACCCTTAACCACTCAAAGAATTCAGTTCTAGAGATTACCATACTTGCACTATCTACCTCACAAACTTGTTGTGAACCGAGCACCTTGCAAGCCTAAAGCATTCTTGAAATGTCCATCATTAGGATGATGACAAGGTGTTCCAGAAGATAGGATATCAAAATGCAAACCAGCTCTGTCTGCCTTAGAACCAGACCAGAGGGCAGAAAAGAAGAGGGAGGGGGACTTTGTAAAAACATTCCTCCTTTTATTCTTTCCAAAATGTCCAACAGAAATGTTTCTAATTCACCTCTGAGTGGCTGTGTTGTTGCCTCACTCGAGCATCCAACCATCCATCCATCCACAAACATTATAAAGTGATTACTGGGGGCTGGGCACTGGGCATGCATGATTCATATTACTACTACTCAGCCAAAGTTAGCATTTTAATATGCACTTGGCTGTTTGGAAAATAGCAGGCCCACTTCAGTCCCAGCAGTATTTATTCATTAAGCACCAACTGTGTGTCAGGTAACTGTGCTATTTGAGGGGGATTCAGAGACAAAATGAAAAACAGTCCCTGCCCTCATCTCCAAAATGGCGGGATTGAACCCAATGACCTGTGAGATCCCTTCTAGCTTCCAAATGAATGAAGAGCCTCAGAGTCATCAAGGAGCCTTAATTCTATGTGTAGCATCCATCAGTATCTCTAGATAATATTCATTGATGGGCTAGCCCCTTCAAGAGCGCATGAGCCACTGCAGGTTCTAGGCCACATAGAGAGTCTTCCTTTCTCATTGGAAATGACCACACTGTTTCCTTCTAGCTCTGTGACCTCTTGCCTCCAAGTTCCTTCCTTTCTTTTCAAGCTTTTTGGATGGAAGGAAGAAGGGAATCTTCCTGGGACGGTGCCTGGGAGTGCTTCCTTTGTCAGACCAAAGTCACCACTTGAAACATATTCCTTAGTCAGTAGCAAGCCTTTAAGCATCCTAATGAAGCTTCACCCTAAGGAAGATCCTCCAACATGACCTGCTTCAAAGGAACGAGTCAAGAATGAGTAGTTCTGGCAAATTGGAGCATGGCTTCCTATCCTGCTGCTTCCCCCTACCCCCTTACTCTTTACTTCTCTCCCTCCCTCCTGATGGTGTCTGACCTAGGTCAAGAAAGCAGAAAGAACATTTCACTTGAAGTCAGGGTTTTGAATCCTGGTTTACCAACTGTGTGACTTTGGGCAAGTCACTCTGTGCTCAGTTTCCCCATCTGGAAAATGAAGAATTTGGATTGCTAAAATCCCTTCTAGCTCTAAATCCAACTATCCTATGAATATGGTGACCCACAATTCCTAACAGTATTCAGAAGCTTGAAGAATTTTGCAAGTAGCCACTTAACTTTCCCAAGAGATAGCCCTAAGCCTTGCTCATCTTTGCAGCATATTATTGCTTCAGAAATCTGCTACCTGAATTATACATGTGTTGCCTTTGCTTTGTATCATCTCTTCAATCTACCTTTCCAGAATGTAGGCTATAAACGGTAACTCACAGTCAGTGGTCAGAAAGGCCTGGGTGGATCAGGGAAGTATTGTATATCATCCAGAAAGTCATGTGCCCACCAAGAATTGTCATTCGGATCCTTCTTTTGCTCCAACAAAATATACACTATGACAGTATAATCAATAAGCAAGAATAACTTGTATCTCACACATCTATGTATGATGATTTTTCAAATGTATGTAGATGTTGTTGTGATCAATAAAATACATATTCATTTAAAAGCATTATTGAATTCATGGTAACTTTTTTTCATCATATATTTTCTTAACTGAATACTAAGTCCTCAAACAAAATGGCTGGAAACCATTGAGCTAGAAGAAGTTCAGGAATTTTTTTAGTTTTGGTTCTTGGTCCTTTTGTCTTGGGGTAGGAGACAAAGAATTTAAACCCCTTCACAACTGCAATCTTGTTTGAAATAATTGTCCTTCTGGCCTGCTAGCTTTTCTCCAGAGGTGTCCTCCTGCATGCCTTGTACAAGTGATCTCCCATGTATGGAATGCTCTCCATCATTAATTCCCCTTGGTTAGAACACCTTGTTTTCTTCATGGTACCTCCTACACAAGGTCTTTCTAGATCTCTTCCCCTTTCAGAAATGTTAATACTTTGTATATGCTATGTGTTTACTCACTTAGATACACATTGTAACCCTATGCTAGAATAAAAAGTCCTTGCCTTTGTATCTTGTTGCCCAGTAAGGTGTCGTACATGTCACAGGCACTTGACAATTGAAACTAAGGACAGAAAATGGTTGAGTTTTTTTTTTCTGCTTAGTTAGCAACATAGTTCAGTGAAAAGATCACCCTGAACTTGGAGTCAAAGGACCTGAATTCAAAATCTTCCTCTACTCTCTTGACCATCTACTAGGGACGATGATCTGGGCAAGTCACTCCATCTCTCTGGGGAGGCAAGCTTGTTGCACCAGAATGGACCTTTAGAATTCCTTCTAGTTCTAAGCCTGTGATCCTGTTAATTATAACAGGATAAAGATTGTCCCCAAGTCACTTGAGTACAGAGATAGTAATTCTTATTTTCCTTTCTCATCTCAAATAAACATAATTGTAGCTATGACAGCAACATAAATTTAGAGCAAGAAGAGACCTTAGAGGTTGTTTTCACTCCCAATTCCTTCGTTACACAAAGGACCAGAAGGGTAAATAACTTCCCCAAAGTTGGTCACACAGATGGTCATCACAGAACCTGGACTGGAACCCCAGTCCTCTGATTTCACATCAAGCTCTCTACCTGGCCTCTGCCCACCATTTGTGTTGTATTTCAGACTACCCCCAAATATCATGCTCGCATGCTTAGGCCTATTGGTAATTGTAACTGAAAATGGATGTGATTAATTATTTCAGTAAGTCATTCAGTTCACCAACACAGATTTCTGTCTACCCTTAAAAGACTAGGATGTCCTGATGTCATGGGATTCAGGAAGTAAGAAAGAAATCATAGGATTAAAAAGGTCCTTAGACAACCGCCTGGAACCCATCACAGGTTCTTTCCAAAGTTAGAAAAAAAAAGGAAGGAGGAATTAGAGTGTGAAATACACTTTTAAATGAAACAAACCATTTCATTTATTTCTCCAGCAGAAGAAGAATCTTTAGTCAGGCATGAGAAATAGACAAGGACAGCTTGGTACATACATCCATCAAGGAGATGTTCTCAGGCAACATCTAGATATTATAGAAGCAGCTCAGAATTTGGAGTCAGAGAATCAAGGTTCTAATTTTAGATTTGCTGCTTACCTCCCATTGTGATGCAAATGATTGGACCTTTCTGGGCCTCAGTTCCCTCATTTGTAAAATGAGGAGGTTGAACTAGATGACCTCTCAGGTTCAGTCCAACTTGAGCCCACAGGTACCTTGACTCCTTCACTCACACAGATATCAATCCATCCTTGTCTTCTCATCCTATAGGATTTTTAGCCGTCTTTGCATAATTTCTCCATACTGGATCTTCCCAATAAACTGGAGGCTCTTCAACAGACCCTTCAATGTTGAAGGCTCCTAGTGAAACACTGAGACTACCCATCTATGATCTTTCCCTTATTTCATTTACAAAGCTAATCCACAGACTTACCAGGCCCACATTCCTTTGATGGTCAACCTTTTAAATCACTTCTGTGCCAGTTTGGTTGCAAGTACTCCTTAGGCTAGCCCACCACTCTTACCCCCATTGCCTTTGGGGTCACCTGTACTTTTGATCATAATGTCTTGTGTTTTGCAGCCATACATACTACATCATGAGAACAATGAGTTTAAAAAGTATTTCTTTTGCTTTGTTTTGTTAGATTATTTTTGGTTTTGTTTAGGGACTAATTTGGGATTATTAAAAGACTGGCATAGTTTCCCAGATACAAACAGAACAAACTCCTTCTGTTAAACTTGGACCAGTACTGTGTCTAATGCTAGAGCCTATCCAAGAAAAATATACACTATATATTTATATGTATGCATACATTATGGAATTTTACATATATATTATACATATATTCTGATGGTTTGACTCAATAGTCCATCTGTCCTAAATCTGAGTAATTTATAACCTCAATCCACTTTGTTTTGCCCACGTGGGTTACTAGGCTGATATGTGTTGAATGGCTATGGATATCATAGATAGCCATGCAATATTCCAAGTTAACGTAAACAAAATTAGAGGCTCCTAGGTGGTACAGTAGATAGAGTACCAGCCTGGAGTCAGGAAGACCTGAGCTCAAATCTAGCCTCAGACATTAGCTGTATGACCCTGGGCAAGTCACTTCACTCTGTCTACCTCAGTTTCCTTATCTGCAAAATGAGCTGGAGAAGGAAATTGTAAACTACTCCAGTATCTTTGCCAAGAAAATCCCAAATGGGGTCACAAAGTGTTGGACATGACTGAAATCATGAACAACAACAAACAAAATTACCCTTGGCATATAACCCCCTCAAAGAAATCAAGGTGAATCTAAAAAATATGGGACCAGAGGCTTCATGTTTTTTTTATTATAATGAATTTTTTTTTGTTGGTTTTCGTGGATAACTTTGTAGCATGAGGTGGGAGGGCTTAGCTGTGGAAGTGCCCATGTGTCTAATTGTTTTGTTCTGTTGGGGTCTTGTTGGTAACATATGGAAGCAGGAATGACTAAAAAATGGGAAAGGACTTGTTAAAGTGTAAACATAATCAGTCTAAATTTTGTGGAGCTAGAAACGTTTTAGTGAGCTTTAAGATTTTGGAAAACTATTTCATCGAATCATAGCATTTCCAAGTTAGAAGGGACATTAGAGATTAGTATGGACCAACTCCCTTTATTTACATACAAAATATCTATTTCTTGAGTTTTCCTAATTCAGGTAATTCAATTCAACTCCAGAAATATTTCTTAAATGCCTACTATACGCAAGACTTTGAGACAGGCCCTAAGGATACCAAGACACAAAGGAAAAGTACACTCTGTTTTCAAAGAGTCAACATTCTACTGGGAGACAAACCCTGTAAGCAGAAAAGGGAAGTGGAGCAAAGAGAACAGTAACACAGGGAGGACACTGAACAGTCTCCTAATGCATTAGAGAACCATAGAATGGGAGCTGGAAGGGACACCAGACATCACCTTGTTTAATCCTCCCATTTGGCAGATGATGAAACCAAGGCCAGAGCAGCTCAGTGACTTGCTGGGGTTGCAATTCTCATGAGTACTGAAGGAAGCTAAGTGTTCTAAAAGACAGAAGCAGGAGGGAGTGAACTCTAGGTAAGGGAGAAGAGTATGCAACTGGGCTGATTTGGCCCAAAAGTAAAATGCATGAAAGTGAGTGATGTGGAAAAAGTCAGGAAAAGGGAGATAGAAACCAGACCATGAAGGCCTTTAAGTTGAGAAACTTGTTTATCCTAGCGGTAGTAGGGATCCATTGAAAATTCTTTGGCAAGAGAGTGTTATGTTCACACCTGTGCTGGAGCAAGAAGATGCTGAAAGATACAAGGGAGGAAAGATTGAAATGGGAAAGGACTGGACACCAATTAGGAGGTTATAACAATATCCTGCTTGAAAAAGTGATGAGGCCCTAGGTCAGGGTGGCAGCTGTTTGGAGCAGAGAGAGGGGGAGAGATGTAAGAGATGCTGAGTAGACAATATTTACAAAACTTGCCATTTGAACGGCTATTGGGCAAGAGAGAGGAGTCAAGGATGGTTCCATTTTGAATCTAAAAAGAAATGGAAGAGTTTAGAGGAGGGACAAGTATAAAAAGAGTCTAAGTTCTATTTCAGACATGTTGCCATGTGTTGTAGCTAGTATCTGTAGTAGGATTTGAATTCAGATCCTCCTCACTCCAACTCCAAAAGTCCATTTGCTCTAAGAGTCCAAGAAGTGGTCAAGCACATGGGAGTAGAACTGGGCCTCAGGAGAAGGTAGTATCCTATATACTAGGAAAGAAGCATCTTCAGAAGGGCATTCTTCCATAAAGCCATTGTAGCAGAGTGGTGGGTGGGGAATCGACCTAGAAGTGGCCGCAGTCTAACATAAGTAGAGAAGGCCAAGTGGGGAAATGGATGCCCTTTCAAAGAATATGACTATGAAAAGGAGATCTCTGAGGTGATTATTTGACCGAGGTAGGGCCAAGTAAGGGTTCTTTAAGGAGGAAAGATAGACCTGTTAGGAAGATTCCAGCCGGTACAGAGGGACTGAAGATTGAGGAGAGAAGAGATACTCTAAGAGAAGCATTCCTGAAAAGAGATGGGAGGGGAGGGGATCAAGGACTTGTCAAGGAGGGAGCTACCTCTTTTTTGGAACTAGAGCACAAAAGGAGAACATAGGGATTATGTAGAGGCATCAGGAGGGGAATACTTGGGGGAGGGATAGCTCAGCACAAATCACCTCTCTTCTCCTGTGGAAGCAGGAGGAGATGTCCTCTGGTGAGAAGGGACAGAAGTGGGGGGAAGAAAGGTTTAAGACAGCTTCTGCTCCAGTACCCTGAGAGTCAATCAGGGAAGAATAAGGGGATTACTGAGCTGCTGTGAGGAGATTAAGCTAACATAAATTTGTAGTGGAACCAGTCAGTACAGTTGTGTGACTTCCTTCAGCAGAGTTCAGCCATGCAAGAGTAGAAGGAAAAGGTGGATGGTGGGGCTAAGTCAGGACTGGATTTTGGCAAGGTAGGCATAAGCAATGCACTAAAGGGAGAGAGCAAGTTGTAGTTGAACTGGTTAGCTACAAGGCCCAGACTGAGAAGGAGATGTCAAACTGGTGGTGTGATGGACTGGGAGAGCAGGGAGGGGCTGTTGGTGGTGGTGTTCAGCTGTGAACAGAATCATCATGACCACATTGGGGGTTTCCCTGGCAAAAATACTGGAGTGGTTGGCCATTCCCTTCTCCAGCTCATTTTACAGATGAGGAAACTGAGGCCAGTAGGGTGAAGTGTCTTGCCCTGGGTCACACAGCTAGTAAGTGTCTGAGGCTAGATTTGAACTCAGGTCTTCCTGACTCCAAGTCCAATGCTCTATCAACTGTACCACCTAGTTGCCAAGAAGAGACCTTAGGGATGACCTAATGGTATTGAACACAATGATGACAAGATAAAAGAAATGAAAAAGAACACAGCCTCTGACATTAAGTTGTTCACATTCAGTGAGGCCATCCTGATGAACTGTGACCAATCAGCAAGCAGGTGTCAAGTGCCAGGCACTAGGACTACACAGAAAAGACAGTCCCTGCCCTGAAAGAGCTGACATTCAGCTTAGGGATATAACAGATTCACAGATCTTTACAATTATAACATATACAAAATAACTCCGAAGTGATTTGGGGGAAAGGGGGGGATCCTAGCTTTATGGATATATAAAAATGTGACCTATAGATAATAAATTCCAAGTGACGGGGACAGGGGAGGTCTAACAATCAGGGGAATCAGGAAAGGATCCAGGACTTGGATGAAGCCCTGAAAAGAGTGAGAGATTATAAATGAGGTGGAGGTGAGGAATGATAGTAGGGCATGCTGAGGGGTAAGGAGAAAGCCAGGTGGCACCCTAGGACAGAGAGAGAAGGGAGAAGAGACTT
This sequence comes from Notamacropus eugenii, assembly GCF_028372415.1. Taxonomy (NCBI): domain Eukaryota; kingdom Metazoa; phylum Chordata; class Mammalia; order Diprotodontia; family Macropodidae; genus Notamacropus; species Notamacropus eugenii. The sequence goes on from NC_092872.1 coordinate 269,601,483, forward strand.
TCAGTTAAGGAGAATCTGGGCAGACTAAAGCGAGGAGGTGGCATCTTAGCTGGATCTTGAAGGCCAAGCCCTGTGTCAATTCTGGAGGTCAGAGGTCACAGATGGGGGCTGGCCACAGAGCCCACAGGGGCTCTGTTCCCATCAGCACATAGAGGGTTGGGAGGGAGTTTGCTCTAGAATCCTCCAGCCTGCCCTTATCTTCTCCCTCCACTCCTAACCTCTGTCTAGCTTTCACAATTCCTTTCCTATGGATTTTCAGATGTGCCTGTCAAGTATGGAGATTAAGGTTTAGCATATTTGAATCAATACTGCCCCACAGAGTCACTGCCCCTGGAAGGCCTTTCTCCTCCCCCACCCCTCCAAGAATTTGTCACTGAGGAGCCTTCTCTTCTGAACCAAGGCCACTGGTGGACAGACACACATTGTGCAGTGAATGAGGTTTTGCTAATGACCTAAAGTCTCAACTTTGAAAATGACTACATTTCAATAAGCAGACCAACCCCCAGGTCTGGGGGCTTTCCCACAGCACCCTTGTGGAATAAGCAGAGTGCAAGCAAGTTTATTGTTGTTGCTTCCATACTGTCTCAGTCATGTTTCACTCTCCTTTTCTTGGCAAGGATACTGGAGTGGCTTGTCATTTCCTTATCAGTTCATCTTACAGATGAAGAAACTGAGGCAAACAGGGTAAAGTGACTTGCCCAGGGTCACACAGATAGTAAGTGTCTGAGGCAGCTTTTCTACTCAGATTCTCCTGACTTCATGCCTGTTGCTCTATTCACTGTGTAAACTGAGAGTTTACCTCATTTTTAAAGAAACTGAGGCTCAGAGGTTAAATGATTTGGTCTAGATCACACAGCTAGAAAGTGTAGCTATTAGAATCTATTTCTTCAGGTGCAACATTATGAAATTGCCATTATGCTACATTGTCCACTAACATAAATTAAAATACACAAAATATATATTTCAATAAATACTGTGAATAAATTAGTATGCCATCTGTGGTGATCGAGTCATCTCTACTTTTCTTCAAAATGAAGCTTGAAAACCACCAGCTACATGAATCCTTTCCTGATTCCTCCAGCTGCTAGGACTCTCCCTCAACTTTTTTGTACTTATTTTGTATATTTATATACATCAATCAGTCAATCAATAAAAATTTATTAAGTGCCTTCTATGTGCCAGGCACTATGCTAAGCTAGGAATACAAAAAAACACACATGTATACATATATACACATATATAGATGTGTATATACATATATATATATTTATCTTAAGCTAGGTACAGAATAGTGTGAAAGGGTCCCAATAGTTAGGAAATAATTTAAAAATAAAAAAAAAGGTGGAATTAAAAGGGGTTAGAGAAGGATTGCTATAGAGGACAGGATTTCAGCCAGAGAAGTCATATAGTCTCCCACAGTAGAAAGTAAGCAACTTGAGGATAAGGAATGCTTCGTTTTTGTATTTGCATCCCTAGCATCCAGTACCGTGTCCAGCGCCCAGTGCCCAGCATGTTTTTAATATATATTTGTTCATGAATTTAGAAATCTTATTCTTTTCCCATTTGTATAATTTTTTAGAGCCCTGGATGTATCATATAGAGTAACATAGCTGTTTCTTTTCAAAAGTGATCAATGTGTCAATCACAAATTAGAAGGTTGCCCTGGGCTGGTGGTAGTGACCATTTTACCAGTTTTCTAAACTGTGGTGGCTCGTGCTTGCCTTCAGCTGACAACTGGAGGGGTGTGGTTTGTGACTTGTTACCCTGAGCCTAGCCTTTGAGAGCTATGAAAGGCCTGCTAAGTCAGTGTGGAATGCTGGTTCAAGAATAACCCTTAGTCAGACCTCAGAGAGGAGAAGAAATCTACAATGAATACTCAGATGATGTCAGAAGGCTTTGTTTATTTGTTTTAGGCTGAAAGCTGGTTTTCTATAGATACTTCACTTAAATTCCAGAGGAGGCAGGATGGTGGAATAAACAAGAGTGAGGAATTTCAAGTCAGAAAACCCAGGTTCAAATTTTGGCTGTCTTACTTACTACCTGTGGGATCCTGTCCCAGATCTCACCTTTTAGAGTTCACATTTCCTCATCTATGAAAAAAGGATTAAACTAATTCATCTCCAAGATTCCTTCCAGGCTAAACTGATATCTAATTTGATCCTCAGAAAAGTCAATAGATGAATCAATGAGTCCTGTCAAGTACTGTATTTTTATTTTTACTGTATTCTCATTTTATAGATGAGGAAACTGAGTGATCTCTCCACAACCTATTCGATAGTTGAAAATTTGTTCCATATATGTGGGAATCTTGTTTTCCCTAATTTCACAGATTTTTACATCATAATCTCTAAGGTTGCTTGCAACTCTGAAATCCTATAATCCAAGGAAAATTGATTGTAGCTGGGCTTTATCAATAATCACCAGGGCAGCTAGATGGTGCACTGGATACAGCACTGGCCCTAGAGTCAGGAAGACCTGAGTTCAAGTCCAGTCTCAGGCACACACTAGTTGTGTGAACCTCAATTTGCCTCAGTTTCTCCATCTGTAAAATGAGCTAGAGAAAGTAATGGCAAACCACTGTAGTATCTTTGCTAAGAAAACCCCAAATGGGATCACGGAGAGTCAGAAACCACTGGAAAAAGATCCATCTATAATGAAGTGAGGGACTCTAACATGAACATATCTAAAGTTGTTTGTGAGGCAAATTGTTTCTTTGCATACCTTATTAATAATACAAATTCACTGTTCCATAAGCCAGACTAACAGGGCCAAGAGAGCTCATTGGATGATAGGATCTGAGACTTAGAACTGGAAGTCATCTTAAAGGTCATTGAATCCACCCCATTTTATTTAGCTGAAGAGTAAAATGATCCCAGGAAAGTTAAATGACTTGTCCTAGGAGGTCACACCCATAGGAAGAGGCCGAGGCAGCATTTGAATCCAGCTCCTCGGACCATAAATCCAGCACCCTTTCTTCTGTAACTCCCCGCCTCAAAGAATGTCGCAATTCCAAGCCCCTCCTTCTAAAAGAATTTGAAAACGTTTACATTGTAACTAAGTTTCAGAACCGAAAAGGTTTGAAAAATGATTGAAATCTTTTCCCCTTGTGCCCAACTATTTTCCCCAGGGAAACCTAGTATAGATAGGGTGGAGTAGTCTAGGAACCCAGCACCCAGAGGCAGGGAAGAGAATTGAAAAAAAAGGTCTCAGCATTGTAGTAGACTCACAAAGCTTTTACCTCCCCACCCTACCTACTCCTCCCTGCTTTAAGGCTGTGTGAATGTGCGTGTGTATTACAGTAGGTACCTCGAAGTCCATTAATGAGCTAAAATGCCACGGTCCAAAAAATACAGGCTCATTTCCCCACTCTGATCAATGCATTCTTTCTGCCCTTTTCTCTAGACTTCTGAAAAAGCAGCTCCTGCTACAGGTTTTGTTGTTATAAAGCCCGTCCCTGGGCGCTGTGGGGTTGCTGCCTTTCCCTCCCGTGCCTCGCTGTTTCACAACTGCAGGGCAGGGCCTCTGTGGGTTTCTTTCTCCGTTTTTTCCACTTCCCACCTGACAGCATAAATAACCGCAACTCCTGTAGAGGAGAGAGTTCAAAGTTACAGTAGCTTCCTAGTGCCCCGGCCCAGGCGCTCTGTCTCCCTCTCCTCTCTCGCGTTTCGCTCGGCTTCCGTGCGCCCTGGAGGCTGTCCCGGCATTGTGCTCGGAGCCCCCTGCCCAGTGGGTCTGGTCGATTTCAGGCGGGCAGTCTAGTGGATGTCAGGCCCAGCTCGGTAGCCTCGGATCAAATTACAGGAAAACTAATCCGGCCGCTGCGCTGCGCGCTCCGCACATTTACATACAAATAACGCCTCCCGTCCTGGTGCTTAGGTCGGGGGCAGCCAAACTTGGCCCACGAAGTTTTTAATCCAATCAGAAGGAGCTTTAAAGGGATGTCTACGGCGTGATGAGAAAGGATCTTAGCCACAATTAAGTGTTGCCGGATGTTTGGCATTTTCTTTTTCCCCCCCACTTCATTCTGTTGGAAATTCGGACGATCTGCCGACCTCGGGAGTGTGGGAAACGATGTGGTGGTGTAAGCCCGCCAGCGCCAGCGAAGAGCCCACGATGCTGGGGAGAGCCCGGTGGTGGAGGCGTGGAAAGTGACCCAGCCCGCGGGGCTCAGGCATTCCCTGGTGGTTCGGAGCTCAGTTCGAAACCTCAGCCTAAGGGACTCGTGGGGATCCTTGGAAACACCCGGAGAGCGCCTTTGCTGGTGCTGGTGCTGGTGCTGGTTCTTGTTTTCCTAGCCCAGCCCAGGGGAAAATATGGCTTTGCAACCGAGTAAGGTTTTTCTTTTTAGTTGTTTTTAGTGTCTGGTGTTTGTGTGACAATTACAATGTGTGTACGAACTGTCTAACCCTAAGAGTTCCTTTAATCACCATTAACAAGCCGATAGGATCTGTTTATTTCCTTTTGTTTTGTTTTGATGACCTTCGCAAATACTTAGAGTCAGTGGGTAGCTCAGCGCTCCCCACGTTTCCCAGTTGAGCAAATGGAAATTCTGAACGCCACTGAATGAAGAAAATGGGACAAACCAAGCCCATGAATCACTTACCTTTGAGACCACACAATAGCAAACCCTCGCAACCTCTCCCGGCCAGCCAACCTTTCTTATCCTCCTTTTAAAAGCGAGTGAGAAGGAGGGAGAGGGAGTTGGAGGGGACGGGGGGCAGTTTGGGGGAGATGGATTACAGAAGGAAAGAAGGTAGTCCCGCCGAAGTGCTGCTTTTTGTCAGGGCTAAGAAACCTCCCCAAAGGGCAAAGGACCATTTTAAATTTGCCCTATCACTTGGGGAATGTGACTTCGGCGTGATGTAAGGACATGCATTGGTAGACAGGCCAAAGGAGATCATTCTGTTAACCCTTGGTTGTGCTGCATTTATGTTTGCAGAACTCTAATCCCCCTAACTCAAAGGTTGTTTCAAAGCAATTTAAGTTTGCATTTCTCAGTGGATTTGAAATACTCTTGTAATTGGATGGAATATTAATTTTTTTTTACCGTTCCAGACCAGTTCACATTCAAGGCTTTGCACTCTCTTTACTTCTCTTAGTTATTTTTTTTTAATTCAATCATTGTGGCTCCCTATAAGAAAGGATTTTTTTTTTGCTAAAGTCTCGCCCAACTGGAACTGAAAAAAAGCCCTGGGGGTGGGGGGAAGCCTGATCTTTTAGCTTGTACAAATTGGGAAATTGTCATAGAAGAAGCCAACTTTCTTCTGGAAAGTGTCCATTCAAACAAGTAGCTCTCATCACTGTCTCTGTTTTAGGGTGTAATATCCAGGAGTTCTGGACACCTCAATCAGATTTTTTGGCCAAAATATATCTATTTGGGGAGCTGTGGGGCACTGTCTTTAATTGGTATTTGGCACACATGAGCAGCTTATACTCTATGAATTTTATTTTATTTTGATTATATACTAACCTCTACCTAGGTTTCTTTCTCGAACTTTTGCTAGACAGGTTTCATTCTCAAGTCGAAATTCCAAAAAGCCTTGGAGGGGTGGGCAGGGGGAAGGAATGCTAATTGATTGTTTCTTTGCTGGCAGCCAGTATAGAAACAGAACTTGTAATAATAGGCCTTGGCCACGAGGAAAAGAGGAGTGTGATTTTTGCTGCTTTCTACTGGCAGGTGAAGACGCAATGACAGGGGATACAGACAAGTATCTTGGACCCCAAGATCTCAAAGAGCTAGGGGATGATTCTCTGCCCGCGGAAGGATACATAGGCTTCAGCATGGGAGCTCGCTCAGCCAGGTATTGTGGTTTAGTGTTCCCTTTTGCTCTCAGACAACCATGATTGATGCATAAATGGAGTTTTTCTGCCCCATTCTCCAATATATATTCTTGGAAAGAAGGCTGTACATTTCCGTGCAGTGGTACCCTTTTCAGTATATATGCACTGCTGTTCTCTTCATGATTTTTAGTCCAGCCAATTTTATATAACTGAGCATCCCAACTGTAGTCATACTTCAGACATAAAGCAAAAGAACTGATTGGAAAAATTGAGAGAACCAATGCATTTCAGAGTAAACCTGATCTTTATTTAAAAGATATCTATTTGTTGATGACAAAGATTCAGTTCAACAACATGAATTAAAAGCCTGCTACTTGCAAGGCATTGCCCTTTTATATTGATTTGTGAGTACTACCCCAATTCTTTCTGAAATCTGAATAATAATGGAAACCCACATTTACAGTTGAGGATGGACATTGTAAGTCTATTTTTATTTTTGATAGTAAAAATTAAGAGGAAAACTCATCAGTGTCATTTATTTTAAAAACTATAAGCATTTTTGTATGTACTTGAAAGCCATTGCATTATTTTGTTTGAAAAGAAACAGAGGATGTTTCAAATAGACCTTTGTACAAAGAATGTGATGGTATGTGAGGGTCCCCAGACTTCTCACACAATGGAATGCTACCAATTTGCAGCCTCTGTGTCCTAACTGAAAAGGTTTGGCTTGTGGAAAACCCTGCACTTTAAAACTCACTTTGCACTGCTTGAGAGAAACAAGAATCCATGCTCTATTTTGGAGATTGCTTTGCCCTGTTGTGGATTAACAGTGTGTTTGCTGACAGTCGAGTTATTTTGAAGCTAATAATTAAACCTCCCAAGCCAGAGCCCTGGGGACATTTTCCTATAGTTTAATGATCTGTTGTAAAGTTTCATTGTCTTCCAATGAATGAATGCCACTTCCCACAAAGTAAGGTTTGGGTGTTTGTCCTCAGTCCTATGTGCTTCTAGGTTAGGCTGCCTTAGATGTGGAGTAGAGCCATTCTAAATAGGCTCTCTATTTCTCTCTGTATTAGTGTCTCTTACAGTATTTCTAAATTCTCATAATCTGATAAAGTTTCTAGTTTATAAATACTTCTGTTAAGAGACTCTAAAATAGTCTTAATGGAGTGTGCAGAGTGACTAATCAAAGCCATAACAAGTAAAAGTGTTTGAAAAGAAAAGTTATGACAGTGAGCACCCATGTTAGTAACACCCACAGTCAAGAATGGTTTTTTTTTGAAGACCAGTGCTTACCTATCATTGAATGCCTTGGCATAAAGATCAATAGAGATAACACAGGTAAAGTGCTTTGCAATGCTTCAAGTGCTATATAAATGTTATCAAGGCATTATCATCAGCATCATCCTTATTATTACAGTCTATTTAGAGTTAGCTGGTACAGCCTTTCCAGTATTCACCTGTCTCCCCATCCCATTTCTGTGGGTGTTGTATCAATATGGAGGCATGAATATAGTGCTGACATCCACCAGAAGAGACCCAAAAACTGAGAGATTTCCCTAAGACAGCAGGTTTTGGTTTTGGTTTTGGCTTTTTGAGGGAGTGCTAAGGCTTTCACATTTCTGATTTCAACAGCACCATTATTATTTGTTGCTACTTCTACGTAATTCATTTTTACATCAGCATAGTCTACATATGTTATGCTCAGACACACAAAAAACAAATAAATGAAAAATAAGACTCAAGCTATTTGCCCATGGTTTCAAAGTAAAACACAACAGTGTTGTGAGTTTATCAAATAAACTATTCTGAGTGTAACATTTTTAAAAAAATGAAAACATAGAATGTATAAGTCACTCAACCATACATTTTTTTCTTTTTCTTGTCTGATTGTTTGCTTTCTATTTCTTCTACTTCTTCCCTATAAATTCTTTAAAATAGTCCTAAGATCAGGTAAGAAGACTTGTGGCATCTTTATTGCATTTCTCCCCATCACCCTCTGCTTATTTTTAATTTTATTTTTCAGCATTGTGATGTGTTGTGATGTGATTTTATTTTGTGCTCAGCTTTAGCAAGTTTCATGATTTTCTGCAAATTAACAAGTGACTTGATTGGTTTTAGAGCCCCTGATCAGAAACTGCCAGTGATTTGGGGGTGAAAATATTGGAAGGGTTTAAATGACTGCATAAGGACTGTAATTCAATTAACAAATCGTGCGAGGTGCATGAGCTCATGGGAGGTCTTTAAATTAATAAAAAGGATTGTCCTAAAGGCCTGTTTGTTTGCTGGATGCTGTCGTATTTGAGTTTTTAGGCACGTAACACATTTTGAGAGATAGGAAGCATGTGTTTTTCTAATATTTCCTACAAATAACTTTCAGGGTATCCCAACAGCCACACATAATTTACCATAATAACAGCACAATTTTAGGCTTCCTGCTACCCCAAATCTGAGGGCAAAAATTTCTACTTATATATCTGAATAATTCAGAGTAAAACAAATTGAGGGCTAGAGGCAAATTCAAGCTAAGCTCTAATTTGTCAACATGAAAAAAAAATCAACGCCTCAGACATCATGCTCAAAATGAAAGCATTTTTTCAGGCTTATACCAAATGTCTCTGTTTTGTAGTTATCCCTGCTATCTAAATTAGGACGAGATGATAGATGTGTTAGGGAACATCTGACTTTTTTTTAAATTAGAGATTCTTTTCACTAAAATGATCATAGATAAAAAAAATAATAAAATGATCATGGATTTCAAGCTAGAAAGACCACGTAATATAACCCCCTCATCTTCTAGATGAAGCTTAAGGATTTGCTCAGGTCCTACGGATGTTTTAGAATCAGAATTTGAACCCAGACCCAAGCCAGGATACATTCTTTCCACCGTGTAATTCTCATCTACCTCCTCTAATCCCATGAAAAGGGAAAGGAGTCAGATAGCTCCAGACTGTGTAGAGTAATAACTATAGGCTAAAGTGGAGAAGTCCGTGGCTAGGCAGCCAGTGCAGATGGCCCCTTGGGTCTTTGTGTCTTATCAAGGAGTTAGGAGGACAGCTGACCAACTCCCTTCCTCTTATGTCCTAGTCCTTAGCTTAATCAATAGATAGAATTGAGTGTCTTCTAGGAAGAAGCACTGAGCTCTACTAATATTCTAATGGTTACTACCCAGCTAAATGCTTGCCTGCTTCTTTTTCTATACTGGTCTTTCATAAGGGCTTAGTGCCCTTGTAGACCTTTGAGGAGTCAGTCTTGCTTTACTTGGAGACAAAGGATCTGATCAATTTATTTATGTGAAATCCCTTATGTCTTCATTTGGTGGTTCTCCCAGAGTCTTTGCTGAAAGAGCAATAAACCAGTTCAGCATGAATTTTTGAAGAGATTTCTAGATTCTAGGTTCTGTGCTAGGTTCTGGGGTTGCAGAGTCAAAAATGAAACAGTCTTTGCCCTCAGGGAGCTTTTATTCTCAGAAGGGGATGATTATAGATGATAGACTTCCAGGTATCAGGAAGGGTGGAAGGCTCTTCCCATTTCCTTTCCATTCACCCCAAGTAGGTATAATGAGGCTGAGAGCATGGTTCTAAAGATTGAAAGGACTTAAGAAACAATCTAGTAATTTATCACTTTACAGATGAGGAAACTGATTCCCATGACTTAAGATTATGTAGGCAGTGTCAGAGGTGGGGTTTGAACCTCTGACTCATGAGTCAAGGCTCTTTCTACTGTACCTCACTGTCCCTAACTGTGCTGTTTCCCACCCCACCCCACCCCTACTGCCCCAGTGCTTGGAAAAATAATAGTTACAAACTTAGTAACTCCCTGTCCTTGAGAAGTTTACAGTGTAAAAAGAGAAGGACATGGTGTAAATTATGTTGCATTGTGGGTAGGAAATGGAATTGTTTTTACTGTTTCAGATCAGAGGCTGACTTGGGGCAAGTAACTGAGTATCCCAAGAATCAAGGGTAGGTATTAGTGTCACACAGTCCAGCAGGTGAGGCAGGAGACAATGAGGCAGGTATGCTGGAGTGAGCCCTTAGTTCATCCACCATGAATTCAGTGATCATATTGGGAAGAGTTTTGAAGAGTGGAAAAAGACAATGTTTCCTTGGCAGTTAGGGCTAGTGGTACAGTGGATAGAGTCTGAGCTTGAAATAAGGAAGACCTGAGTTCAGATCCAGTTTGAGACCCAGGGCAAGTCACCTAAGCTCTGTTTTCTTCAAGTTTCCTCAACTGTAAAATGGAGACAGTAGCAGCATCTACCTCACATTATTGTGAAGATCACATGAAATAATATTTGTAAAAAGTACTTAACATAGGGTCAAGCACATAGTAGATACTATATAAGAGCCAGATAAGATGAACCCTGATTCACAACAGTCATGGCATCCTCACCATAAAAGGTAGAAGAAATGGAGATTGGGGATGGAGAAAGGCTGCTGTGGAGAAGATTCAGAAAAGCTAGGATGAAGATTGGGCAGAAAGCAATCAAAAGAGAGAAGGAGAGTAGTTATAATTGAGATCAAGTGAAGCCAGGAAAGTTACCACTTGATTTTCTCCTACAAACTGATCAGTCCCCTAGGGGATAGAAGTCGAATACCTGTGCGCTGGAAAGAGGACTCCTTGTTTCTTTGATTCTGTATTTTTAACACCTAGCCCAGTGCCTGGTAGGCTCTTAATAAATGCCTGATGATCTGTCGTCAGTTGCTTCCTCCTCTCTGTGAGTGGCAAATAACAACAGTCCATCCTTCGAATGTCAACAAACTCCACATTGATTCCTAGGTGCCCCTAAGCATAAAAGTACCATTGAGTCCAACAACCATAACTCTGAAAAGAGAAAGAGAAATGAAAACTCAGTAGGTGAGGCCGTAAGGGTTAGCTCAGAATCAGCCCTCAAAATTAAGGCATCTGTTGCACCAGAAAAAGGGACATTTTTGACCTGAGTGTGCTCTCTGATTCAGATTGCAGGTCCCTTCATTTGCTACAGGGGCCAGACTTTTCATCGATGTCCTCATGGTTCCATTTACACAGGGAAACATCTGAAGAGGTCCATGAATGCCATCTTTTTGCCATTTTTTTCAAAACCAGTTGGCCTCATTTTAAACCAAAGCTAGCCATAGGGGAATTTTAACCTGAAAACCTTTCCTCAGAATATGAAATACTCCATTTGTGTTGTTTCCATTTGTGAACCTTTTTTTTGATATTCAGTTGATCCTTTCAATAAGTCTCAACTTTGGCTGTTCCCTGAAAGTTGCATGCATTAATTTATTTTTTATTCATCTCATCACCATCATCTGGCACTGTTGAATGGTTAACTGTAAATACAACAGCCTCCGCTCCTTCAGTTCGGATAGGTCTTACACACTGAACCGAAGCTCTTATGCCCGGGACAGCATGATGATTGAAGAATTGCTGGTTCCATCAAAGGATCAGGTAGGCATTCATTTTTATTGCCTTTAATTATTCAGTTCCTCTTAGTGTAATTGCTTGTATAGTGACACTGAAGGGCTGCATTTCTCCCTTTGCTTTAAACTTTGGTTAAGCCAAGACAGTGGTCTGGTAATTAGTGTTATACTTGTCACTGAAAACCAGTTGAGAATTGTTGACCCTTATCAAGAAGGGAATCCGATAGAGGATAGAGATAAGGACTAGATTTATAATTTCATTTCTATAGGGAACTCCCAAATGAGGAAATGCCCTCTACCGGTGCAGGTTAGCCCCTTTTCTTCAACTTAAAAATCTTTAAGAATTGCCTGGGGGGCAGTCAGAAGCTAAATGATTCCTCCAAGGTTACACACTCAGCTTGTGTCAGAGGCAAGGCTTGAACTTGTGTCTACCTGACTCTAAAGGCAGCTTTCCATCCATGACTCTGTGGTGCTCTAGAAAGGGAATACTGGTAGAAATAAAGATTAAAAATGGCCCCTTCCCTTCACTAGGTAGGTCTCCAAAAGCCTAGAGGGAAAGTCTCAAGGCATCCCTAAAGGGACCATCCTACTGTCTCATTTCCACTTCAAGTCACAGTATGAATTTTAGAAATAAAATGTAGACCCTAGTTCTTCCAGTTGATATTCAAACCTGCAAGGTTCTACACTGAGCAACCCTTATTCAAAGACTTCCTCTCATCTAGAAGTATTGGTTGCATTATTCTAAGTTAAAACGTATGATAAGTAGATTGGCCTCGTGTAGAGTCTCTAGCTTTTGCTGCTGCTTATGATAAAATGCTAAGCTTCAAGATAAGCTTCCCATTAGGACTGTGACTTGTAGGCAGTTAAATTCCCCTTCTGTTCATTTGACTTCCTTAAAAACCTGGGTCTTTGCATGACAGTTCAGTAATAACAGGAAATAAATGCTCATTAATTGATTGATTGAAGCCACAGGAAAAGAGCTGTCAGAAAACAAGAATCCCTTTGAGGGGAGGAAGGTAGAAGAGATTCGGACCTAAATCAGGCTGCCTACTTGGTGATTACAGAGCTAATTGTGGGGCTGTAAAGCTACTTTTCTAGGAGGTTGACACTGCAAACCATCCCTGGTCGATTCAGCAGCTTTATCATGAAGGTAACCAGAACAGACAGGTATGAGATTGCCTGTCCCAGCCAAGTTAAAGGTTATACATTGAGTAACAAGGACCCAAAGGCTCCCTCCTGTCTAGAGGTGTTGGTTCCCAGACAGAGCCGCACCAGGGTGTATACTGTGCTTCACAAGACAAATACCTTCAATAAATATCCTGTTGTTTTATACTAACTGGAATGTTCTCAAGACCACAGCCTTGCAGTGCTGAGTGTTGTGGTTATTCATTATTCTGACAGACAAAAGTCCATTGTAAAATTACTGCAGGCGTGGGTATGGTTCACTCACAGATCCATTTCAGGGCAGTTTTTGAGGTAATGTGTAGCCCAAGTGTAGACAGTGACATAACTATTTCACCTGCTGGACTGTGGCCCCTGGTCAGAATTTGGTAATTCCATGACCTCTGTGTTCAAAATTGAGAAAAAATGAGCTATTGGGAAATAATTAATCTTGGAATAAAATCACAAGCTTAGAGCTAAAAAGGACCTTGGAGTCCACCCTTCTTTTTTGGCAAATGATAAAACTGGGGCAAACATAGATGAAGTGACTTGACCCAGGTCAAATGGGTGGTAAGCTACAGAGGTAAGATTCAAACTCAGGTCTTATAGAGAAAAGTTCTAGGTTATTATTAATGAAGAGCACTGGGCCTGGAATCAGAAAGACCTCTGAGTTCAAATTGGGCTCAGACACTTAGTAGTTGTGTGACCATGTGCAAGTCACTTATCTTCTAATTGCCTTCATTTCCTCATCTGTAAAATGGGATAATAATAGCACCTACCTCCCAGGGGTTGTTGTGAGGATCAACTGAGGTATTTATCAAGCCTCTCATATATAAATATATATTATATATGTGTGTGTGTGTGTATATATATAAAATAGCAATATATATTATATATAGTAAGTGCTATAAAAATTCTAGTTATTATTGTTAGTCAGGATCTAACTGTTAGAATGTTCAAAGGGTATTGTGCCTCATTGATGATGCTCATAAGAACTTACTCGTATATTTTTATCCTTGGTGAAGATAAGAGACACCTGGATCATCTTGATTTAGCACTCAGGAGCTGAGCAGATTCTGTAAGGCAACAGGGACAAACAGATTCAGATAAATGATCCTGACCATTCGTGCAGATGGGTCTGCTTGGGAGCAGGGGGAGGGGCTGCGCTCCAAACATTTGCCTGGTTTCAGCATGTGAATCATTTAGTGGCATATAAATATTTTAGCAGTAACACAAACAGGAATCCCAGGGTTAGTCATTTCTATTCATACCCTTTTCTCTTAGCTCCTCTCCAAACTGACTTGCTCAGATGGTAGAAGGGGCAATATGAACGCAGCTGTAGGTATGAAGGGGAATAGAAACTCAGGGGCTTCCTGGTAGGAGGGCACTTGTTTTCCATTCAGCCCCTGCTCTGGAGGACAGCTCCTGTCCTTGACACAGACCCTGTGAGTGAAGAGTTCAGTCAGCTGCTATATTCTTTATAGTCTGACCTTTCCCATTTCTGTAGATTTAAAAATTCCACCCTCTCACTAATGTACTACGTGGCTTATGCCTTTGAGTCCAAGGACTGGGTTTGGATCTTTCCTTTACGCTTTGCTCCCCCATGACCCTGGGCAAATCCTTTACATTTTAGATGCCTCAGTTGTCTTTTTTATAAAATAAAGGAATCCCAGAATCCTAGATTCCAGAAGGGCTGTTTTTAGTAGATAATTATAATAATAATAAAAATAAGTAACTAGCCTTTGCACACTGGTCTTAAGGTTTGCAGAGTGCTTTACAAATATTCTGTTCTCACAATAACCCTGAGAGTTACTTGCTATTATTATCCCTATTGTACAGATGGGGAAATTTTGACAGGGGCTAAATGACTTGCCCAGGGTCATATAGCTAGTAAGTAGTAAGCAGGATTTGAACCCAGATCTTCCTGATTCCAGGTCCAATACTTTATCCAGCATTTCACCTAGTTGCCTAGATGAGGAAACTGAGGCCCAGAAAGGTTAAACCCAAGGTCATCCTAGTAGTAAATATCAGAGGTAAGATTTGAACTGGTGATCTCTGCCTTTTCCATTGGATCCCCAGCCTTTCTAAGATTCCTTCTAGCTCTGAATCCTCTGGACTTTCTAAAGAAAACAGAATGAGAAAGAAAAATAACTCTTTAATTGGCAGACAGAAAGGATGGAGATAATAATAGAGGTGACTTTGATCAATTCTGAAATGCGTCCTTGCTGATGCTGATGAGGTCTCCTAGAGGGGCCAAGTTCCCTGGTAATTGAGAAGATTTTTTTTTTAAATTTTGGTATAATCATTCATTGGCATGTTGAATTCCAATTCTCCTAGGATCCAGCTTATTCTCTTGTCATAAATTAACTAGTCAGTAAAGTATATTAATTCCTATAAACCAAGAAAGTCCTGTTCAGTTTATTAGAAATTAATGAAAAGTAATGCTTTTGAATTAATTGCATTCATTTAAAATTAGTTTTGAGGAATTAATTTATATCTCCTTGTTCTATCTTATGTGGACATAAGATGGCACAGTGGATACAACTCCAGGTCAGAACTCTTATTCCTGAGTTCAAATCTTGCCTCAGATGCTTACTAGCTATGTGACCCTGGGCAAGTCACTTCAGCCTGTTTGCCTCAGTTTCCTCTCCTGTAAAAATGAGCTGAAGAAGGAAATGGCAAACCACTCCAGTATCTTTGCCCAAAAAAATCCCAAATGGGGTCATAGAGAGTCAGACATGACTGAAATGACTCAACAACAACATCCTATCTTACGTACCAAGCCTCCGAGAAGAAAAGAATCGTAGAATTACAGTTGGAAGGGACATCAGAGACCCTTTATTCCAGTTTCCTCACTTTATGTATGGGGAGACTGAGGTCCAGGGTAGGTTAAGTAAACATCAGAGGCAGGATCTGAACTCAGGTCTTCTGGATCTCTCACCCCCAAACTCCCCAACACTAGCATTCTTTCCACTGGATCATCCTTTCTCCTTCTGTGAGTGAATTGGGATTTGATGGCCAACTCTGAGTTTGGGGGATAGTGCCAAAGTCTGTGAGGTTGTAATGTTCATTAAATGCCTCCAAATCTTTCTTATCTTTTTTAGAATTATTGAAAGTCAGAGATAGAAGGGACTTACTGCTCAGTCATTTTGTTGATGGTGAAAAGAGGCCTCCAGGGGTGGAAATGATTTGCCCCAGCTAGTTAAATGTCACCTGAATATGTCACGCTAGGAAACAACACCTGACCTCCTGGTTCAGTGCTCTTTCCATAGGGTTTGTCATGATGATAGTACTTCAAGGACATTCATTTTCTCTGTGTAAGTGCTGGTTCCATCAGCAGAAACCCCAGTAAATATTTATTAAGCACCTACTGTTTGCCAGAGCATTCTGGTAAGTGTTGGGGATACAAGGAAAGGCAGGAGACCTTGATGAGCTTACAATCAAATGGTAAATAGTCTGAGTAACAAAACCCGAAGAAATTCACCCCCTCCTCACTCTGGTAGTCAGGTACCAGTGGGCAACTTCAAAGGGGCTAGTTCCAGACATCACACATACAATCTGTCACCAGTTGAGGACAAGGAACCATCCCAGCTTGGTATGATTTGGATTCTACTGGCTTAACCTTCAGAAATGTGGGGTCACTTCTGCACTGTGATGTGACCTTGGAGCAGGATGTTACATTGATATCAGTCTTTATAATTGCAGAGTGCATTTCCATACCTTATCTCCATTTTTCCTTTTAAACTATTCTTTTTATTGGGTTACTATGGGGGTCCAATAAGATCACATACATGAAAATGCTTCAAAAACTATCAGTCTGGGTACAAATGAAGATGCCCATTATTAGGATCCATAGAAAAGATTTTTGTCATCCAGGTATGCCCATATGTGGAAACCATCCCTTGCAGAGCAAATGGGAAAGCCAAAACCAAGCCGTCCCACATTCCTGTCGAGGACTTGTTCTTTCAACTTTTGGGGCGTAACTGTTGAAGGAAAAAGTCTGATGTGGCTTCTGTAATTAGTGTATGGGTCTTAGTTCACTGTGTTCCCATTACCTAACTGGTGTAATATTTACTAGGTGCGTGAGGTAGGGCTGCCAGAATTACTAGAAGGAATTAAGCAAAGAGGAGAGACAGCCTTTGCCTTTGAGGATCTGTGCCAGACTGAGGAGACGGATGTAAGAAGCATTCTTCAGCACAGAATATCATGCATAGACTTACTCAGCATTTCTTCTTTTTGCCCTAGCAGGGTAGGGATTGACTTAGGCTATTTTTCAGTAATTAGTCAGTAAGCATTGCCCAAGTACCTCCTCTGGGCTGGGTGCTAGGAAATACAAAGCCCCTGCCTTCAGGTAGTGGGGGGGGGGGGGGGGGGGAGCGGGGGTATGGGGGTGGGTAGGTGTAGAAGTAGAGACAACATACAAATGCCAGGTCATTTCCAGGGATAGGAAGGCATCAGTAACTGAGGAAATCAGGAAGGGCCCACTGTTGGAGGTGGAGTTGGAGCTGGGCTTTGAAGGAAGTGAAGGATTCCAGGAAGTTGAGGTAGGGAAGGAATGTATTCTTGGCATAGAGAGTATCCTGTGCAGAAGGACAGCCATGGGAGAGGGGATGCCAGATGTGAAGGTGAGCCAAAAGGCCAGTTTGTATCAAGGTTGGAAACCTATGCATAGGCATCAGGGTCCTTGGAATGAAAGCTTCCTTGCCCATCATTAAATGTAAATTAAATCTTAACCCACCTGTGATTATGGTTGAACTTGGACCACAGATCTATAGAACAAGAAAAATGAAAGTTAACTGAGTAAGCAACCCTTCAGAGGATGAGTGGAAGACCTTCAGCAAATGGGTAGAGTGGAGAGGCTTTAAATAATTTGGGGGAATATTGTGGATGCAAAGTATGGACACGGCATGATCTGTTCTCTGTCAGCTCTCTATCCTTACCCCTATGGAATTGGCAGAATCTTCCTGTTGGCAGTGGACAGACACATTGGCCCCAGGACTGTGACTTCCAGGTTAGTCCTGGTCCCCTTTAACTTTTGTGTCTGCCACGCCTTCCTGAGATGGCTGTGTTTTTGCTAGAATACTCTGACCAGTGATTTTCTCTGTGTGAGTGAAATGGGAAATTAAGGTCATGACTCCTATCTACAAAGAATTGGAATTGCTTCATTTGTGCAGTATGGCAGTTGCAATAATAACTGACATTTATGAAGTGCTTTGTAAATATTATCTCTTTGGTCCTCACAGCAGCTCTGGGAGATTGGTCAGGTCAAGGGGAATTATGTCCCCAAAGCCACATAGCCAGTCTTGGTGAATGAGCTAGGTCTGGAATGCAGGTGGCTACTCAGACATCCAAGTTCAAGGTTCCTTCCATTACACTAATGTTTCAGTGTGTCACAGAATTGTAACTAAAAGAGCCCTCAAACCATCTAGTTGAACTCATTTTACAGATAAAGAAACAATCCCAGGGAATAAAGTGACTTGGTTGAGGTCAGATGAGCAGTAGAAGTCAAAGGAAGGATTTGAACCCCGTGTCTTTTGATTCTAACACCAGTGTCCTTGCTACTCTATCCTACTGCCAGTAGGCTAACCAGTAGGTAGGAACATATCCAGCATTCACTGTTAACAAGAATGTCATAGGATCAAAGATTGAGAGCTGGAAAGGGACCTTAGAAATCAGTTGCGCCAACCACCTAATCATTATTTTTAATAGATGAGGAAACTGAGGTTAATGAGTTCAACATTTAGACATTTGAGGACTTTCACATTGGGGTCATTTAGGGTGTGAGGATACCTTGTCATGTTAGAAAGCTGAGGGCTTTCCATTTATCTCACTCCTCTGTAAGTAGCCTTTGGAAAAGTGGAATATTAATGGTTTTTGGAGGAGAAGGCATGTTCTTTGCTATCGTGAATGCAACTTCCAAGCATCTGTGCTAATGCGTAGCAGTTATTGTTGTCATTTGTCCTTTGTTGATGTTGTTGTGATACCATGACATGCAAGTGAATTGGATTTAAGTGAGGCAGGGCTGTGCAAAGTCACCAGCCTCACTTTCTTCTCTGGAGCCCTGTGGGTTCTGTGGCCAGATATTGATCAGCATGATGAGGTGGCTCCCTAATGCATAGCAGTAACACAAAGCCCAAAAGGAGATAAAACAGAGACTTTAAAGACCATCTAGCCCAGCATCTTTATTTATTTAATCATGGTGAAGACTGGCTAAAGACTGGAGCAGGGCAAGCAGAGACAAAGGTGTTGGATGGAAGACACGTGGAGGTGTAATGACAAGGCTTGCCAACTGGCTGAATTGGCGGGGGGAAGAGGGAGGGAGAGCTGATTTTGAATCCTGCCTCAGACACTGTCCGTTTGACCCCCTGGATAAATCACTCATTCAATCAATCAACCTCACTTTTCTCTTCTGTAAAATGAGGATAATAATATCCCCAACCTCACTGGGTTGTTGTTGGGGTTGTGAGACAGGGGCTTTGCCAGTCTCAAAGCACTATCTAAACACCAGCTATTAAGACATCCAGGATGTAGAATCTCTTATTTCTGCTTGATTTTCCAAGGGCAGAATCTGAGACCCACTCTGGGTTCTGTCACATGTCATATCAGTGCTTTGCTGGGTGTTTTATCTTCCTTAGATTGACTCACCACGTGACCTTTGGCTCAGGCTACCGGTTTAAAGAATGTATAAAGGGTCTGCATCCTTCAAGAATATGGCAATTGACTGTGAGGAGCAGGAAGGAGGGGTGGGGGCGGGGCTCGGGAGAGACTCGTGCAGTACAGATGGGCCAGCAGACAGTGGCCTGTTTGAGATTAAAGGTTTGCTAGCAATAAATAGTCTGGGCTGCTGCAGGAACATAAGCTGAATTGAAAGCTGGGACATTCTATATGTCTTCTATGTGTTTTCAGAATGTCTTGCCAGCTCCATTCAGGTGATACATTCAGATCTCCATGAGGCTGGACAACCGTCATAGATTTTTTTAAAAAGCCCAGGGAGATATTTAAGATAGCAAACGTTGTTCTTTTTAGATTTAATGAAATTTTTTTCTTTGAATGAAAGTCTTCTTTTCTCTCCCCTCCCAATTTGGAAAAAAAAAGAAAAAGAAACCCTTTGTAACAAACATGCATAATTAAGAAAAACAAATTTCCACACGCCAAGATGTTTAATTTCTGCCTGGATCCTGATACCCTGGATCCAGACCCAGCCTCCGACAGCTTCCCCCCAGGCCTTAGCTCACCCTAGTTATATTTCAGAATTTATGGATAATTTCTCCTGAAATTAGTTTGATTTGGAAAGCTGAAAGATATTACAAGACTGGAAATGTTTATGAAAGTTAGTGCTCTCATCTTGAGTGAAACAGTAAGTTAAAACGTTTTTTAACATACAGAGAAAAGAGCACAGACATGAAGAAGAAATATATTGCCCACTGTAAAGGTTGAGAATGTCCATTAAATGTTTGTTCCCATCCTTAGCTGCCACCCATCAGTAATTCTGGCCTGGCATCAGTCAGCCTTCTAGCACACGGTGACATTATCCATGAGGTTTCATCTTTCAAGGGCTCTTGCTCCAGCAAAGGAAATATTTTATACTTCATTCAATTACTTCTCACCTGGGAAGTGTTACTGTTCCCTAGGGTAGACTCACTAGGTGCAGGGGTGGGGAACCTGCAAGGGGATCCTGTACATAGTAGAATCTAACTGGCTGAATTTTCAGATTTAATTCACCCACCTAAGGTTTCCAGCCAATTAGAAGCGACTGTCACTGGCAGTCAATCAGAAAACCTTTATTAAATGCCAGTTCTGGGAACTAGAGATTCAAACACAAAGATGAACCAATCTCTACCTTTAAGGAACTTAAATTCTGTGGAGGTGAGGGGAGGAGGAAACAATAGTGTACATATCCAAGTACATGGGAGAGCAAGGTAGTTAGGGAGACAGGGGGAATGGGAATGGGGAGGTTTCATATAGAAGATGATTCTTAAAGGAAAAGTGGGACGGATTCTATGAAGTCAATGTGAGGAGGGAGTGTATTCTAGACAAGGAGATCAGCCTCATGCAAAGGTGCAGAGGTGGTGGGAACTGAGAGGAGCCCAGTTTGGTTGGAAGGGGAAAGGAGTATATATTCAGGTTAGAAAGACAGGTTGGAATCAGATTGTGGAGGACTTTCAAGGCCAGAGGATTTCCTGTCTAATTCTAGAGGGGTGCCATTGGAAATTACTCAGTTTGGGGAAGGACATAGTGAGATCTGCATTAAAGGAAATGAAGCTATGTGCAGGATGCACTTGGGGCGAGGTGGTGTAGAAGCAGGAGACAGGGAGGTCAACATGGCAGCTGTTTTGATAATCTAGGCAGGAGCAGATGGGTGTTTGAATTGGGGAAGTCACTATTTGAGAACAGAGAAGGGAGATGATACAAGAGATGTTGGGAAAGTAGAGATAACAAGATTTAGCAACTGGTTGGATATGTAGAGTGGGGCAGCCAGGTGCTACAGTGGAGGGGCCTGAAGTTAGGAAGACCTGAGTTCCAATCTGGCCTCAGACACCTGCTAACTATGTGACCCTGGGAAATTCACCCCATTTTCCTCAGTTTCATCATCTGTTAAATGAGCTAGAGAAGGAAATGGCAAACCACTCCAGGATCTCTACCAAGAAAACCCTAAATAAGGTCATGAAGAGTTGGACATGACTGAACAACATTGGATAAATAGGATGGGGAAGTGTGAGGAGCTGAAGGTTATAAATCTGAGACAGACAAAATAGGGGTACCCTTGATAGAAATAAGGAAATTTGAAAGAGAAAGGGGAGGGATGATGTTCAGAAGGAATGATGATGAACTTTGTTTGGACAAGTTGAGTTTGAGATGAGCCCAAGCCTTTGAGCAAAAATTGTCCATCTGTAGGTTAACCAGTGAGCTTCCTGGCATTACAAGTCTTTCCCCACTGCCCCCTTCATTTGAACATTTTGGTTCTAGTCTTGGCTTTATATTCTGAGGCCCAAGCCTGGATGTCAACTGAATATTAGGTCAATGGGTGTGTTTACTATCCGCTTTCATCTTGTGCAAAGGGCTGGTAAGAAGCTATTTTTGGAAAGTATTAATCTCTTTGGAGTCAGGGAGCAATGCCACCAGTCGTCAGGCTTTGGATTCTCCATGGTGAACGTTTTTATTTTAATAGGATGATGGATTTAGAACTGGAAAGAAACTAATTGTTCTCTGAATAGCAGGGCCCAGATGGAAAAGGGCGTGGCTCCCATTAGTGTACAGATGACGCAAATGGAATATGCATTCTGCTTAGTTCTGGACTCCTAGGGAGCCCAGTGAATATGAGTGGTCCTTAATGTAGCCCTGCTTTCTCAGGATCTGAGGGTACTTGTGATGTCTGCGGAGATCCGTAAGAAAAGGCAGCAGGGTACATAATCAGCAAGAAGGTCAGACTTGGGAAAGATCCCACCTTGGGCACTGGTGTGTCACCAGACAAGATATTGAATTTTTCTGAGCCTCAGTTTTCCCATTTGCAAAGTGGAGATAATATTACTATTAACACTGACTAAACAGGACCGTTATAAAGATTTTAAATGGATCTCAAGTTTTTTGCAAACTTTAAAGGGCTCCTACATGGCAACCATTATTATATTATGTGTGGGGGGAAGTGGATAACCAAAGCCTATGTTTGAACCCTGCCATTAACAGATGATGACTCTGTGACCCTGAGCAAACAAGCTACAGGACAGTGCCCCAAGGCAACTGTAAGATTAGTGATTTAATACAAGTTGGTCGAGTTTTTCTCCAGCATTGTTACACAGGAAAGAAATCACTGTCCAGTCAAGAAATATGCACTATGGTATTGTAGCTGACAGGCCTTCCCTTTGTTATACCAATAAGGATGAATTTCTATAAATACATACGTGTGTGTGTGTGTGTGTTTCTATCTATATACTTCTATCTCTATTTCTCTCTATGTATTTCTATTTATGGGTAGACATCTACATAAATCTATAATTATTTCCCTTGTCAACCAGTTAGCAGATTGCCAGATTTTTGCCAAATGAGAGAGAAAAAAAGGTAAAATCTCTTTGAAAAGTGAAGAGTATAAATCATTTACTTTGAAAGGCCCTTAGCCATCATTTTGTTCAAGGCCTCCCACCTACTCCCTCACTTTAACGATGAGGAAGCTGACTTCAGAGGTTCACTTGCTGAGCTAACATTATTTTTGTCTATGACTAAGGCAGGGAATTGCATAATAAGCAAATATTTTGGGATGACTGAGTGCATACATGAATGAATTGCATGATTTTACATGGATAGGGCTGCCAGGAACAGTGATTTAGTAGTAGGTGCCCATGATGCCACATCAGGTTGCAAAATTCTGAGTAACCAGTGCTGGCAGACCAAAATCAGCATTCATCCTCTATAATGTATCATAGTTCATATGAATGAAGGAAGCCTTTATTTATCACTTACTGTGTACAGAGCACTGTGCCTGCTCTCAGGAGCTCCCATTCTAATGGGGAAGACAGTGCAGAGGGAAAATTTCAGCTGCAAATCAAAGGGAAGGGTCCTGTGGTCCTTGGCAGGTCAGCAGTAAAGCAGATGGCAGTGACCCTGCTTTAATGAGAAAATCTTACTGGTGTCTGAGAGTGAACCATTTGACTCTATAATCTTTGGACTGATCCTGTTTGTTCATTGATATGGGGAGGTCCTGGGGTTGAGTTATACGATAAATAATGTCAGAGGCCCTGGGCTCAAATACCTTTTATTTTCCTCATATTTTGGATTAGTTGGTTCTATGGTTCTAAAGTCACTTCCAACTCTGAGGCTGATCCTTTAAAAGATTTGCTAAAGGTCACATAGGCAGGCTGTGTTAGAGGGGAGATTTGAACTCAGGTCTTTCTGCTTTGCTGGCCAGTTATCATGTCAGCACCCTGACCTCAAACCAAATGCTCTCCTAAAAATCTGGTTCTTCCAGTTCCAAATTGGAAGGAATGCTGGTTATAAGCTGTTCAGGTGGAGAAGCCACACAGAATGGCTAATACCTAACATTTCTTAGCTCCGCATTGCCCTCTGAATCCTCTGTAAAGATCTCAGGTTTCGGACTGGGTATAAACACAAACCCAGCAACATTGATATTTTCTGATGGGTTGTTTTGATAATGCCATTCGTATGTCAGCCTGTAGCTCTGCTGGAAACTATAGACAGGTTCATAGTGAACACATGTGCATGTCACTCGCTCAGTAAGCAATTATTAAGCACTTACCATATGCCAATAGAGGCATTTCAGTGGATAGAGAGACAGACCAGGAGTCATGAAGACTCATCTCCCTGAGTTTAAATCTGGCTTCAGACACTTACTAGCTTTGTGACCCTGGGCAAGTCTCTTAAACCTGTTTGCCTCAGTTTGCTCATCTGTAAACTAAACTGGAGAATGAAGTGGCCAGCCATACCAATATCTTTGCCAAGAAAACTCCATGGACAGTATGATCCACAAAGTCACAAAGAGTCGGATATAACTGATCAACATATGCCAAGTCCTATACTATGTGCATGCATGAGGAAAGAAGTTGGCTGAGGGCAATTTAAATTTACCAAGACTTACCAGTATG